>NW_027187419.1:94915109-95003270 GCF_028583685.1 Petaurus breviceps papuanus
CACACACACACACACACACACACACACACACACACACACACACACACCACTCATGCACACACATTTCTCTCAACTTCAGTGGCATGGTCAGTAAATTGGAAATCACAAGCAGGGCAGGAGGTTCAGATGGTCTCTTGGGTTCCTTTCCAACTGTAGTTGAGAGCTCTGATTCTATGGTTATACAAACATACCTATAGGCTTGCTAATGTAAATTGACAATTAGCAAATCAATAGATTATATATGTATTGACAATTCTATTCTCAGATTAATGATTTATTTCTTTAGCTGATAGGTACTATACTGATTTTTGAGGCTGACCAAAAAAAAATATTCTGAGTTGGACTCTTTGGTTCCCAGGAGTGCTAATTATTGGTTTAATGATACTAAGAGATGTTAAGTAGAGTGGTTGAATGAATTAACTGCTAGTTTGTGAATAAAAATATAAGGAGGTACAATCTATTTATTTACTGAAAGTTGTAGATAACCATTTGGCTATTGAAGAACTTCACATATGAATATAAAAGAATGTTGTTCAATCATGTTGCACTCTTTCTGACCCCATTTGGTATTGGCAAAGATACTAGAGTGTTTTGCCATTTCCTTCTCCAGTTCATTTTACAGATGAGGAAACTGAGGCAAGCTGGATTAAACTATTGAGGTTTAGGGGTGCTGGACCCCAAAATAGTGACACATCGGTCCTGTCTGAATGAATTTGACTCAAACCTTCTTAGCCAAAGAAAAGCAAGGTTTCTTAAATATCCACCATATTGGCCAGAATCTTAAGGAATCTGAGCATTTGTATAGCTTAATTTAAGTGGGCCAGATTAATCTGAGCACCTTAATGGAGGCCCAGATGGATCTTATATGCAGAAAGACCAAGGGAGGGATCTAGGGCTGGCCAAGTAGTCTGGGGTTATTGGAGGAGGAGTCTAGGGAGGATTTTGATGGGAGGGGCCGGTAGTTGGGGTGACTAGAAGTCTGAGGCCAGGAATCAAGAGAATGGGGTTTTGATGAAATAAAGGATTGGAAGTAGGTGGGAGGCACTATGGAGGATACAGACAAGGAAGGTTAAAGGTAACTGAGAACTGGGCATAAGGATAATAAAATGCCAGTTGAGGGGATTATAGCCTCAGGTGAACACCAGATCAAGTGGGAGGATTCAAGATTTCAAAAGGCTTTCCAGAGCCTGTACTGCATCAGAATGACTTGCCCACAATGTCTGAGCCTGGATTTAAGCATATGGATTTGTGAAGGCAACAACTGAGACTAGATTTCTTTTCTGAATTACTAATACTGCTTTTCCAAAAGTGAATTGATTTGATTTGGTTTTGAATGACTCTCCTCAATTCTCCACTTATAGCTTTTTTGCAGGTAGGGTTCCTACTTGAAAAGAACACATTTCTACATATGGTCCACAGCACATGGGGAATTAGCAGTTATTCTTTATAAGAAAATAGGCTATTTCCATATCCCTTTTTCATCTTTTGTGTCTCTCTTCTTGATGATGTTGGACCATCTCCTCAACTGAAGCATGAAGAAAGGTTGAACCTTGCATTAAGTTCCCTAAAATTCCACCACCAGGTGGCCAATGAATAGAAGGAGCAGCTTAATTTCAAATTCTTTACAAAGCAGGTGGGAAGAAAGGAAGTCAACAGCCTCTGAATGACATCACCATCATTCTAGATTTATCTGTGGCTTCTTTTTTTTTTTTTCCTGTTTGTGGATCTATTGTTTTCATCTCTGTCCTCTTCAATGTACTTCCAAAACAATTACAACCACAGAAGGAAAAATGTACCTGTTTCAGGAAATGTATCTGAGGTATTTCCTCTGCTCACTCACAGTTCACTTGCCCACTTGCCCCTGGTTAAAGACTGAGAGAAAAGAGTTGCTTCTGAAAGGCATTTCTTGGGCAGGCGTGATAACTTCTCTTTGTGCCATTTGGAAAGCCAGGCTTTATTATTCAGGACTGCAGATACAAGTGAAGAGTGGTAGTGTGTGATTAGATTCTTAATCCCATTAACTCTAATTGCTTCTCTGAAAGCAATGTACTTACAGTATGTGTCTGGTTTTAGAAATACAGGAAACACAATGAAATGCTTCCTTCCCTCTGGATAGAAGACTGGCAACAAGGGATAGCAGGAAAGCTGGACATAGTCTACCAACTCAGCAAAGTGTGGGTAGATTCGGTTTCAAAATGTATTTATTATCATTTAATATACTGATGGTGTAGAACTCTTGCTCACATAGATTTGCTTTCTTTTGTTTGTTTGTTTCTTCTTTCTCGTGTTTCCTCCCGTTGATTCTAATTCTTCTTCACAACATGACTAATGTGAAAATATGTTTATGTAGAGCCTATATCATATTGCACACTCTCTTGAGGAGGGAAGTGGTAATGGAGGGGGAGAAAATTTAGAACTCAAAATATTATGGGTGTGGCTAGGTGGTGCAATGAATAGAGCCCCGGCCCTGGAGTCAGTAGAACCTGAATTCAAATATGGCCTCAGACACTTAATACTTACTAGCCATATGACCTTGGGCAAGTCACTTAACCCCAAATGCCCTGCCTTCCCCCCTCCAGTAAAAGCAAAAAAAAAGTATATTATGGAAGTGAATATTGAAAACTAAAAATAATTTTTTAAAAAAGAACTCTTGCTCAGAGCTCTAACATTTCAGTTTCAGGTAAGTTTTTCTCCCCCTTGAAACCTTTTCCCCTTTGGATGGTGGGTTTTGACATCCCCACCAGAGTCTCTAGACCCTGACATACCCATTACTGCCAGGAATACAGCTGAGAGGTTAAATGTCTTCTACTTGAGAGGATACAATCCAGGCGATTATCTTTGAGATACCAAACAAGGTCTATTAAATGCAAAGCTGACCTAGTGGAACTGATAAACAGGATCACTTAAGGAAATGGAGATAAATTGTAGCTGGGGTTTTGGAAAATGGAAGAACATAATTGAGTAAATTAAAAATAATTGTAAGCCACAGTTCTAAGTAGTGCTTCATTATTTCCCCCCACTGGCTTTCTGTTGTATGCTCTTCTATTTGAGAATGTTTCACAGTGACTGTGCCCATTATTTTAAGTATTATTAACAGATGAATGTTTTAGATGTTATAGAACATCAGTTGTGAATCCACGGAACGTCAATTGTAAAAGCACAGGGCTAGAATATGAGAGCTCTTTAAAAGTCATAGAAACCACAATCATTAGGGAAATAAGGGAAGGTACTAAAATATTTTAAAAGGGATAGAAGTCAGGTGTGTCCACAAAGTTAAATCCATCACAGTTGTCCCCAAATATTGTCATGTGGTACAATTAGGCCTTCTGAGATTATTAAGGGAGATTTAGGTCAGCATCAAACACAATGTGGGTGTTGGATGTCTCTGCATATGATAATTTGGAATAAGGGGAAAAGAAAAAATCCTCTCTTACTAGGAGAACATAGGGACAACCTGTAGAATGAGGAAAGAAGACAGCATGGTGTGATAATCACCAGGGCTTAAAGGGATCTAAACTGTGTTTGTACCAATTGTGTTAGATAAGCTCTATATTTACAAGTAGAATTCCCAGTTCTCAAAAGAAATGAGACAGGATGCTGAGATGCCCAACTTTGTGTTTCTGAATTCTGTCTCAGGCTAGTCTCATAGACAATTAGAATTAGGATGAACGTTAGAGAACACATATCTGAATTCCTTCATTTTGCAGATGAAATGAGTTTCAGAGAGATAATCATCTCAATTTAATTCAACAAGCATTTATTTTAAATTTTTGTCAGTTATCATGATTTTCTTCCTCTCTCACTTCCCCTTCCCCTGTTCAGAAAAAAAACTAATGAAAAACAAAACTCCTGTAACAAACATGCATAGTCAACCAAAATAAATTCCCACATTGGTCATGTCCAAAATATGTTTCATTCTGTATATTAAACTCATCATCTCTATTAGGAGATGGATAGCCTTCTTTATCATAGTCAACAAGCATTTATTACTCAATAATTATAATCCTGCAGTATTATGTGCCAGATTCTGCTATGAGGTGCTGGGCTTAAAAAGATCAAACTGGAATGTTCTCTGCCCTCAAGGAGTTTATGTTCTATTGGCAGGAAGTAACACACACATAAGTAATGCATAATGTTTTAGATATAAAATAAAGAAGTAATGTGGAGTGGACAATATCAAATATGATAATCATTAAATGCTTTTTGTAGGAGATGGTACTTGAGCTGGACTTGGAAGGGAGCTAGGTATTCCAAGAGGAAAAGATAAAGAAAGAGAACATTCTAAGTTTGGTAGCAGCCTAGGCAAAGGTAGTTGACAGATGGAATACTAGCTAGGGGAAAGAATAATGGGTAAGCCAATTTGTCTGAAACATAGAGCACATGGTAGGAAGGGGCAAGGAGAGTGGTGGACTTCATGTGTAATAAGCCTGAACAAATAAGCTGGAGACTAAATGTGAAGAAATCTAGAAGTCAAACAGAGGATTTTGTACTTTAACTTAACATAATAGGGAGCCACTGGAGCTTCTTGAACAGGAGAGTAACACATTAAATCCTGCACTTTAAAATATCAGTTTGACTCTGTACAGATTGAATTGTAAAAGGAGGGAATATGGAAACAGATTATAGAAATTTGATTTAGAGCAGGAAATGTTTTTTAGAGATTATCAGATAAATGTTTTGATTTGACCAATTTTACAAATGATACAACAATACTCAGAGTTGTGCAATGAAAATTGAATTAGTAATAAGTTGCAGAGTGTAACAGCAAGTACCCTAGCTTACCCAGGGTGGCCACTAGCACAGATTCTTTGATCTACTTTACTAAAGGAAAGTAACTTTAAAGGCATCAACAATCTTTAATTGAACATATATATATATATATATATATATATATATATATATATATGTGTGTGTGTGTGTGTGTGTGTGTGTAAAATTCACTTAGTTTAGGGGAAAATTTCAGCACCCTGAACTTCAGAAAATACAAACAGAATTTACAAGCAGATAAAAAATACAGAGACAATAACACAATTCAACAGACAGGGCTTCTAGTTGTATGACCATTACATACATACATAGCTAATTACCAGAGAGAGAAGCACCAAAATCTGGAATTTCAAAACTGGGGGCCCACTCAATGGCTACCCAGAGCCTCATCTGGTCAAATAACACAAATCTTCCCATAACTGAGCCCTAAAGCAAAATCTCACCTCAGACCCCTCTTCAGGGTCAGAGGACATCACAACCTCCTTGACCTACTGCCTAATTACAAAGTAACAAAAGGTGTGGGTCTTCCTGAAAATCAAGCCTCTCCAATGGAATCAAGCCCTTCCTGTTGGGTTCCACTTGAGGCCCATTAAGGGGCAAGGAAGATGTTCAAATTCCCTTGCCATTACACAGAGCAAGGAGCAAAACTAAGTCCTCATCCCCCAGATCTGGAAATCTTTCCATTGTAGCAGAGGTGTCAGACATGTAGCCTAAAGACACCTTTGTAGATGCAACAAGTGCTGTCCAACCCAGATTAAAATGCAATTGGTAAATAGCTAATAAAATAAATAAAAATACAACAAAATATAGATAAAGCTAATATATTAGGGGGTTTTAGTCACTATAAAGTGCAGGGATCTTTATGTATAGTTCAGTAGTCCCATTTCTATTTGAGTTTCAAACCTTTGCTGCTATACCCTGCTGCCAGAACTAATCAGGGATAGGTAGAGGCAGAACTCGGGCAGCTAGGTGGCACAGTGATTAGAATGACGCAGCTGGAATCAGAAAGACCTGAGGTTGAATCTGACCTCAGACAGTTACTAGCTTGTGACCCTGGACAAGTCACTTAACCCAGTTTGCTCATCTGTAAATTGAGCTGGAGAAGGAAATGGCATACCACTCCAGTGTCTTTGCCAAGAAAACCCCAAATGGGGTCATGAAGAGTCAGGAAACACTGAAATAACTGAACAACAGCAAGAGCCAGCACTGAAACTGAGATCTTCTAAATAACTTCAGGTCCTGTGCTCATTCCATTGTACCAGTCTGCCTCCTATCTGGGTCAGTGTGAATCTGCCAAGTCACTTATGCTGACTCCTACCCTGGCAGCCATGCTGAGTGAGACCTTTGGTGTAGAGGGTCAGAACACCTACTTGTGAACCAAAAGCCTTAGATGAAATAACACAGCACAATTTGAAGTGGACAGTGAGGGAAAAAGAAAGCAGAGTATCTATCCCTTTTGGGTTTCAGACACCTTCCTTGCCACCTGCAAGCCAGGGAATCAGACTCAGTATTGCAGATCTCCCAGTAAATGGAGATAAGCACAGCCAATGTTTGGAAAGTGTTTTGTCCCAAAAGTCAACTGAGAATAAGCACTTTCATGCAAGATTATATTCTGCTTTCTTTAGAGCTACTGCCTCTGAAACACTTAGTGACATTTGGTAATGATCACAGTTACTTGCCTCATCCTAGAAAAGTGGATTAAACTCATTTGCAGGACACTGCCTTGTGCCCCCTGAGGCCCATTAACACAGTGAGGTGGCTAGGTTTAAGTACCATCTTTGCATGGGATTGCAGCAGGCACCTCATTTGCATAGTATGAATATGAAGCATCTAGCTAATGTAAAGTGCCTCAGTATGGCCTTCTCTCCAGAGTTCTGGGAAAAACCCATCTCTTGCTGCTAATAATGCTGCTGGAGAAATGCACTTGAAGAGAGTGGAATAGACCAGCATTCCTGGTGAGAAGAGCTCAACCATTAGCAAGGATGACAGAGTTATTTGACATTGTCTTTTCCAGCCAGCATATTCTCCTATAAACCAGAAGAAGGGAGCAAACCAGATTTGCCTCAAAAATGACACATCTAAATCCATCTCAATTGTCAGTAAACTCATTCATAGAATATTTCAATAGCAGTTTTTGCTTCATAATTAATACACAGTAAATTCCAGGGTCATGAAGCTGATCTGAGTTTACCTAATTATTTGTTTTCTACATTGACAGTCTAAAAATCCAAAAGCAAAACAACTCGAAGAAAACTAGATTGAAATAGTAAAAAGCAGTAATGTATATTTAAAAGAACCTATTTAACTTTCCATTCAGAAAACAATAGAAAGAAATATGCCATGTGTAACTGAGGAATACAGCAATATTCATGTCCAAAATTGTTTCTTCCTCATCCACCTTTTCAGGAATAGCAAGGTGAGATATCCAGAGGCAGGAGATATTTGACTTTAATGCAATATACATACACACATACATACATGCATGCATGCATGCATACCTATTTATATGTATGTATGTCTATTTACATATGTAATATATATTTATTTATTACATATGTAATATATATTTATTTATTACATATGTAATATATATTTATATGTATGTATTTGTATATATGTATGTGTGTGATGTGTATATATATATATATATGTATGTATGTATATCTCTAGGTTTGCATAAGTGAAATAGGCATGGTGTGATATTAGGGGCAATTCAAGACCCTCCTATCCAACACTATCCTTCATTGCCCCCAGCTTGCAATGGAGTAGTCACTCATACTTCTTTGGAGAGTTGTGCCTTTAGTATTCTTCTAAACTAAATAAGAGAAGTTAGTGTGTTGCACATAATAGGTATTTACTAAGTATTTATTGAATTGAAATCGTTAAAAACAATATATTTTACGTTTTAAATAGATTTTATTGTATTTAGGATTTTATTTTTTAAATAGATATTTTATTTTTATTTACTTAGATTTTAATGGATATTTTATTTTTTTTAATAGATATTTTACCCAGGAGGATTGGAGGGAACATGACTAGGAAAGACACAATAAAGAGAATACTAGCTCTTGGATCAGAGGACTTATGTTCAAATTCTACTTTGTTTCTTCAAAAGCAAAATGGGAAGACTGTACTAGAAAGCTTCTGAGGTCCCTTCTAGGTCTAAAGTTAAGATCTCTAACAAATGTTATTTTATCAGAATAGGTATTCTGAAAGACACAAAGAATCTGAGATGATAAAATATAGGACAGGTAAACTACAATGAGGAAGGAGTATAATGTAATTAACTCAACAAACAATGATTATCCACCTACTATGTGCCATGCGCTATGTTAAGTGCTTAGGATACAACAAGGAAAAAAAATTCCTGCCCTCAATGTGTTTATTGTCTTCTTGGAAAGTTTCTAACAATAGACAAACAAGTAAATACAAGATGTAAGCAAAGTAATATAAAATAATTTTAAAAGATACTAAGAAATGGGGCAGGTAATGAAAGAGAGATCAAGAAATGGTCTTATGAGGGGCGGCCGGGTGGCTCAGTGAGTAAGAGCACCGGCTCCAGTGTGGAGATGACCTGGGGATCAAATCTGGGCTCAGATACTTAGCACCACACCCAGAAATAACTGGCCGTGTAACCTTGAGCAAGTTACTTAAGCCCGATTGCTTTAAAAAAAAAAAAAAGAAGAAGAAGAAGAAGAAACGGTCTTATGAAGGAAATGGTCCTGAGTTGTACTTTGTAATAAACTAAGGATTCTGTGAGGTGAATGTGAGTATAGGATACATTGTAGTCATTAAGAATCCATTGTGCAATGTCCTGAAGGTGGGCTATGGGATGTCTTATACTAGGAACAGATAGTAGGACAAATTTGACTTCCAGAGAGAGTCTATGAAGGAAATCAATGTGAAATAAGGCTGAAAAGAAAAATGGGAGTTAAATCACAGAGGGCTTTAAATGCTAAGTGGGGATTTGATATTTTATCACAGAAAACATAAGGAGCTATTGAAGGTTTTGTTATTTTTTGTTTTGTTTTTGAGTAACAGAGTAACATGCTTATGATCTGTTTTAGAAATATCTATCTGGAAGTTATGTGGAAGATGGATTGGAAAAAGAAGAGATTAGAGGAAGGAAGAATAATTAACAAGCTATTGAAATAGCTTAGGAGAGAGGTAATAAAGGTCTCAGTAAGGACAAAGGCTGTGTGAATGGGGGGAAAAGGGGAATGGATTTGGGAGAGTTGCAGAGGTAGGCTCCTCAAGACTTGGAAACTGATTGGATATGGAGATTGATCCAGAATAAAGAGTAAAGGATGATTTTAAATTTTCAAACAGAGGATGCTGAAAGTTTCATGGAATTATTAACATAAAATATAAAGTTACAATCCATCCTAATGTCATTCATCTGAACTTCTCCCTAAATTTGCATGATAGAGAATGACAATATGGTAGATAGAAAACTGGCCTTAGAACCAGAAAAACCTGAGTTCATGTCCTCCCTCTGACACATCCTGGCAGTGGGATTCTGGCCAATCACTTGATCTCTCAGTACCAGAGATTATTAATTCCAGAGGAGGGAACAAATCTGAATTGGTGAAGGGAGGTTATTCCTCTGGGAGTTGCCAGTAACAATGAAATCTAGGTCCAATCCCTATCCTTATCTCTACATGGTTCATTAGTGGATGTCAATAGGAACATGGTATGATGGAAAGAGCTACGGACTGGGAACAAGAAAACTTGAAAAATGTATGTCCTGTGAATGTTCCTGGGTG
Source organism: Petaurus breviceps papuanus (assembly GCF_028583685.1). NCBI lineage: Eukaryota > Metazoa > Chordata > Mammalia > Diprotodontia > Petauridae > Petaurus > Petaurus breviceps. The sequence goes on from NW_027187419.1 coordinate 94,924,643, forward strand.
AGTCACAAAGGCCATCTCCTTCAGGGAAGCTTTCTTGGTCCCCCACAACTGTTACTGTCTTCCCCTCTAAAATTGCATTCCATCTACTCTGTGTTTATTTTTGTAAGTATTGACTTACATATGCGTCCCTCCCTTTAGAATACAAACTCTGCAAGGCCAGGGACTATTTCTCTTTTTGTTTGTGTCCCGTGTCCTAAGAATAATGCCTGGCACATAGTAAGTACTTAATAAATGCTCAATCATTGATTGACTTCTCTAAGTCTTGATTTCCTAATCTGGCAAATGAAGGGACTGGACTAGATCACCTTTAAGGTCCCTGCCAGCATTAACATTCTTCTAGCTGTGCCAAATGAGCTTTAATTGTACACATACCTCATCCTATTGAAGCAGCTGATTGGGAGTAAAGGACAAGACATTAAATTTTGGTCACTTAGAGATGTATGCTGAGTATAGTCCTTAGGAGGAAAATTCTTTTTTTGGCTGGTATTTCTCTTCCAAAACTGTTTTATGATCAGTGTGATATAAATTAAAATGTCAACATTCTCTGGTACTAAATCATGCTGATCACATTATTTTTCCATTCCAGCATAGAGAAGTCTTGCATTTCTGGAAGTGCTTTCCTTGCCAAACAGTGAAAAGGGGTTTTAAGATCAGTGGCAGATGAGACTTCTCGTGAACAAGGGGGTCAAGTCTCCTAAACTCCCAATTACATCTTCATTTTAAAAGTAATTGCCTTATCTTGTGCTTTTGTTATAACTGTGAGTAGTTAGAACATTTCTCTGGTTAATGTGAGTAGAAGAAGGTCATGGATACTTAACAAAGAAATTCTGATCAGATGTTGTACTTCAATGATAGTTAAATCCAAAGGGAAAGAGAAAATACTAAGGTTCAACTAATATCAACTAAGGGATATTTTTTTTTAAGTGTCATCCTTCCCATGACAGTTGGATTTAAAAAAAAAACTATTAAAAATAAAAACAAAATCAGACAATCTATCAATAATACATTTATCCTCCTATAGTTGACATAAGGCTTTAGTCGTCCATTGACATTTTTAAGTCTTTTGGGGCCAAAAGATATGATCCTCTTCTGTATACCCTGATCCACCTAACTGAACCAGCACAATGGGAATCCAGAGCTATCAGATGCCTTCTGCTCAAAAAATCATGTCCAAAAAAGCAAATGGGACAGACTGACTCTTTCATCCCATCTGCCTCAGGATCATTTATATAGAAAAAATTATAATGAAGATTTCAGAATGAAAATAAAGTAGTGACTGAAATCCAGAGTATACTTAACCAAGAGAAAATTTGATTGGAACATCTAGATCTTTCTTCCCTTCTTAATGCTTTCCCATTGTCCTCCTGATGTCCACCTCTCCTTTTCCAAGGCTTTTATCCAATCCCAGCATCAGGCCTCCATACTTATCCCATATACTTTCGTATCATCAACTTTTCAATAAACTCATAGAATCTTATAGTCAGGGGCTGCTAGGTGGCACAGTGAATAGAGCACTGGCTCTGAAGTCAGGAGGACCTGAGTTCAAATCCGGCCTCAGACACTTAACACAAAAACTAGCCATGTGACCTTGGGCAAGTCACTTAACCCCAAATGCCCTCCAAAAAGAAAAAAAAAAGAATATTAAAATAATAGACTATTTGATATAAAAGAAACCTTGAAGGCACTGTGATATGGCAGAAAGAGCACTAACTTCTATATCAGAAGAACTAAGCTTAAATCCCAGTTCTGCTACTTACCAACTATATGAACTAGAATAGGTCAACATTTCCTATGAGCTCCAATTTTCTAATCTGTAAAAATTGTGCTTTAGACTAGATGCTCTAAAATTTAGAGTGAGAGGGCTAGACTTAATGATCATTGATTTGGAGTCTAAATCAATCATTAAGTCCAGCCTCCTTACTTTATAAAACAGGCAACAGGGCTTAAACTCATCCTCACTAAGAAGTTAGCTGATATATATTTTTAAATAATGTCATCTATCCTGGGACATGGAAATAAAAAAAGTCAATCTGTCAAAATTGTTTATTAAATACCTATTATATGGCAACCACTGTGGTAGGGACTGAGGATACAAGCATAAAGAATGATGATGTCAAACCCTAAGGTTATTATTAGTCTTAAGCACTGTTATGAGAATGAAGTGACATTTTACGGTTAGGAGTGACTTTTCCATGGCCCCTAAAATTACACCTTGCAGTTAACTACCCTCTTCCAAGACAGGTTCCTCCCCTGAGTAGGAGGTACAGCCTTATGTCAATATTAGTGTTATATTCTCCATTTTCTAGTTGATAATTTGTCCTATCACATATCAGCAGGGGGTTCTCTGACCAATTCTACTAATAAGAGTGTGATATTTTCTGTACTCCTCTGTTGTGATTATAATACTTCCCTCTATCAATAATATATAGGAAGAAATCTATGAAAAGCTATGAATGGTAGAAGAAACTTTTCTTTTTCCTTTGGGTCAAGGGAGAACACACATATACATACACATGTACACATATATACACATATGTAGGTATACAGGTGTATATATACACATATTTCCATGTATGTATATGTGGATGAGTATGGATATACAAACACGTAAAATGTATATGTATATTATATATGCCTGTACACATATACATACATGAATTCATGCATATGTTTGCACACATACATCACATACACATGCACTCAGGTGAAGGTTTAATTGCTAATTGTATATACTGATTATATATAGCTATACAGTAATAAGACAGAACCCACAAGCCAATGATTAATGTATAGTTGTGCTTAAGGGGGAATAGATCGCATATAAGCCTTTTTTTTAAAATTAGGTTGTTTAATTCCAAGTGGGAAAAGTCCTTACAAGTGATAGAGATGGGCAACTCACTTACAACTTGCAGTCTTAGGAGTTGAATGACATACTTAGAGGGTTAAATAATTCACCCATTGCCACACTATATGTCAGAAGAAAGATTTGAATTGAAGTCTTTCTGTCTCCAAGGATGGTTGGATATCCATTAATATCATGATTACTCTCTATACTTCCCTATCTATTAATTATTTTGGGTAAAGTCAAGGGTAAATGAGATGTGGGGGATTTGGGGTCAGGGGAAGGAGGGAGTATAAAGATTTCTAGGGCATCAGAGCAATTCTGAAGGTCATATTTCTCTGTTTAGAAGCCATTCATTATGGATGAATGTTTGTAAATGTAAATGTTAAACACGAATTTGGAGAAAACCTACCAGAGGCAAGCACCCAGATAATTACTTGAGATATAACTGATCATTAAAAAATAGACTCAATGATAATGGAAAGTCTGAGGATTCCTGATACTTCTAAGTCCAAAAGATTTGCTGTATGTGAAAGATACTTGATAAGTAGTACAGATGATGATAATTAAAAACATTAGGCTGATCACTGTTTTGTCTTCATCAAACAGTATTTTTAAAATGGTCATCTACAAAACTCTGCTAGTCACACAGACAACCTACTAGGGGCTAGGGGCTCACAGGTACTGTCAATAAGGAAGAACAGTACATATAATGGGTTATATATGAGCAGACTCACAGTGCCATGCTGTGCAAAGAACCCAGACTTGGAGTCAGAAGACTCGAGTTCAAGTTATAGCTCTGATTACCTCTGGGCTAGTCAACCCCCCTCACATCCTGTAAAATAGAAAGATAGAAGAAGGAGGAGGGGGAGGAGGAGGAGAGGGGAGAAGAGGAAAAGAAAGAGGAGGAAACTTCATAATAAATATACAAAGTCAAGCAAAACACATTCCTGCATTGACAATGTTAAAAAAAAAAAAAGGTATGTCTCATTCTACAATTTTAGTCCGTCACTTCTCTATCAGGAGGTGGGTAGCATGTTTTATCTTCAGTCCTCTGGAATCATGGCTGCTCAGTGAACTGATCTGAGTTCTTAAATTTCCCCACAGTACTTCGAGGGGGCACAGAGCCATTGTGTCCAATGAGTCTACATTCACATTGACATATGTTTTCATGTAAAGTGCCACCAAGAACTCACCAAACTTCATTTTGAAATACTCTGAAACCATAACCATTTGTAAATTTCTTGGTGCTTGTTTTGTGGTTTTCAAGTCTTGGGGTCTTGAATTTTTCAGCTGTAAAATGGGAGTCAGAATTGATAGTTCTGAGGTTCCCTTCAAGTTCTGATTCTATGGTCCTTAAGGTACTATTAATAACTCTCATGAAATTACCAATCACTGACCACAGCAAGCATGGTAGTTTGTCCCTATAGCTCTAGCTATTTGAAGGGGATAGGATGAGCCTACTAACAGTATCCTCATATACAAGGGTGCCTGTCCATTCATTTGATAGTGAGCCTTATAAGTGACAATAGGCAGATTCTACCTATTGCATATGAGTATCCCTATGCAAATGGCCACCTCAGCTTACTGATGTTTACAGTGTGATGGCATTGACTCTGAACTTCACCTGTATTGGGAAGAAAGTCATGCAAGATTTCAGGAACCTAAGGAAAATGACCTTTTAGCTATGGGAGAACAACACCTCTTTCTCTTGCTGAGTGTGATGTGTTTCGTTCATGAGTTCAAGAAGAGGGTTGCTTGAATTATGTTCTCTGACCAGCATGGAATTATCATAGACCCCATCAAGAGCTGGTTATTTTCGGAAAGGAGGTAGAAGTTCTGTTATGTTAATGGAGCTATGGGAATACTGGTAGTCTGTGTTGAGGCTTCAATCATATGCTTTTTTCCTTAAAAAAAAAAAAAGGAATCTGAGTCCTTTCATTTACTAAGAGAAAGTTGGGAGTAGAATCATAGAATAAGCCAGGCATGGCTAGCAGCATGACTCATTGGAAAGCATGTTGGACATGAAGTCAGGAAATCAGGGTTCAAATCATGCCTTCTATGTCACTGTTGTCAAACAGTATGTTTTAGAAAGAGGACCGCTCTGAAATCAAAGACTCTTAAGTCAAAATTTATCTCCTACCACTGCTATTAGTATGATTTTGGACAAGTCACCTCGCTTCCCTGGGTCTCTGCTTTTTCTTCTGTAAAACAAGGGGTCAGACTACATGGCTGTGGAGGTCATTTCTAGCTCTGAAGCTGTGATTTTAATCTTTTAAATTTTTCAAGGTTTGATCTCCTGAAAATTGAGGAAAGTGCTGTAAAATTCAGTGCTATCTAAAGGTGAGATATCATAGGTTTTGGAGGTGGAAAAGACTTTAAGAATTGTTGAATAAAACTCCCATCATTTTATAGATGGGGAAACTGAGACCTAGAGGACATAAGTGACTTCCCTAAGGTTATACAAATAGTATATAACAGAGCTGGGATTTCAATGTAGGCCATAGGATATTGGGCTCATAGCCTCTAAATAAAGATGGAAGGAAGCTTAGAGATCATCTCATCTGATTCATTCATTTTATAGATGAACAAATTGAGGCCAAGAATGATAGAATGACTTGTCCAAGATCGTGCAGCCCATTGGGTCTCCAGATACTTGAAGGAAGGCCCATCCTATCAGTTTCAAATAGCTAGAGCTCTTGACCTCCCAAATGCAGTATTCTTTGTGATATACTCTTAGCTCTGCCATATGCTTTATGATGTTGATCAACTATTCTACTTGTAGATGAAGATATTTATATATTATTATTATTCCCATAAAATATCCAAGAAGTAGTATAAGACAGAGGTTAAATGTTTTTGTTTTATCCACAAAAACAGATGGAAAATTAGAACTATGATTTCTTTCCTGTATGAAAAATAAGGACTTGCTAATATGAAGTGTTATATTCCATTAAAAATAATTTGACAATCCTGCTGGGCTCTGTAATGTTTTCCACTGTTAAGTCATATTGTAATAGAACAGTCTTTTTAATTGTTTCTTTAAGGAAGGTTAGAATTTTAGGGGCTTAGGTCTGATTTTTTCCCTTAAAATATGTTAAGGCATCCCAACTGGGAAAGTAATTTCATGCTTGCTTTTTAAAGAAACTATTCAAAGAACTCATTAAAATCATTCATTTAAATAATCTGGTATATGTTCATTAAGCTGTGTCCTTTGCAGAAAATGTATGAACTTCTGCCAGAAAGCAAATGAGGGGAACAAATGTGTAACGTAAAAGGTTAAACCTTCATTAAAATTGTTTAAATAAGCAGCGACTCCCTTACTACCCCCCAAATTCTTCTGAGAAACATTTATATTATTTTAGGAAAGGTGAATAATGAGCAGCAGTGGAAAAAAAAACTTTGGGTCACTTTCAGAAACCTTTAGCATTTAGGATTATTTATGCTTTTTGAGTTTGGACTCTGGGTGAATGCAAGGTATGTGATTCCCAAACGTGATGGGGGATATTCACAGATGAACCGAGAAAAGCAAATGTATAGGACTTGAACTATGTTGGTCTTCAGGGACTTCTGGACTGTCCATCTCCAGAGTTTGACATAAAATCCATCGCCCAACGTGTAAATTTCAAGATTCAGTTTTTCAGCTTTAGCTTTCTGGGGAATGCTGAAAAGGTCTTGATGAGGGGAGAAATGAATAATCTAAGTGATTTGATTCATAGTTTAGGAGGCATAGCTTTTGTTAAATGTGGCATTTCTATTTCCCATGGTGGGAGTACTTCTCCACCGAGTTTGTAAATCTAAGGTAATTATGCCTGATTGGTAGGTATGTCTTAAATGCTTTGAATTCCTAGGGAGGCTGATATCCTGTTGCTTTTTTCATTTAGTTCAATTGAATGGCTTTCCCCCTCCACCTTTTCACTTTCCGTGTAGCTTCTGTGATAATTGACGCTGCAACAATTCAGCAGGTTGGACTAAATGTCTGACCCTCTGGCACTCTCGTCGAATGCATATAATTTGGGGAGCTGTTCTCATTTCTTGCCCTTTCATTTAGTTTAAAGGATGGCTCTCTGTGCACACTACTCTGTTTCTATGAAATCTCTCTACACTTTTTCTCCCCCCTAACCGGGCTGCTTTGTCCTCAATTGTTAGAACTCTCCAGAAGCATGTTTCATTAGGCAGCTGACTCAAGCCTCAGGATTTCCATGATATAATTTACATGGTTCCTTAGACCAGTGTGTTTGTATTTCATGTTATCATGTCTTGTTATTCATGGTGTTGCCTGTTGAAGCCCTATAGCAATAAATACGTCTGCAGAATACAATTTCAGTGATTTCGATCAACACTGGCATTGCTTTGACTAAGACAATTGCCTCACTGGCTCAGAAAGCCCATTCGTTTTTCTAGGTCTACATTTATACTCAAATACTCCTGTTTATTGTTTTGCTGAGACTTATTATGGCATGTACACATCAAGTCACCTCAAAATGTTGATGTAACAATGGGCTTAGAGCTAAAATTCTTATAGACTGAGACATAGCTTCACACATTCCTTTTTTTTTGTTATATTTTTATGAAATCTGACTGCTAGGGTTCTGACACTGGAGGACAGAATAATACTGAATCATACTCCTATATACAAAATATTTCAGCAGGAATAATTGAAATTCAAATTAGGCCAGGTTTATTAGGCTTCCTTTCTCTCTCTCTCTCTCTCTCTCTCTCTCTCTCTCTCTCTCTCTCTCTTTCTCTCTCTCTCTCCCCCCAGTAATTCCCACCACCACCCAAAAAGGGATCAATCTTGTGCCTATGGATGGAGATGATTCCTTCTTAAAAATAAAACCCCAAAAAGACTAAAAACCCTTAAATATCTCAGTAAATGTTTATTGTCTACCACATGCACAGCATTGTGTAACTGCTGTGAGAAATAAAGGAGAAATATAAGACATGGTCATTGCCCTCAATACCTCTTACAGTCTCTTTGAGAAAACACACATAAAACAAAAGGTGGTATTGCAGTATAACATTATTAATTGACTTTGTGGTATAGATAGGATTCTAAGATCTCAATAAAAGGAGTTCCATCAGGAATTATATAGTCAGGATAGTGGAGTTAGTCTAGGCATTTAAGAATGGATGAAGCTTGCTAGGAAGATGTCCAGAAAGAGACTTCCTTTTAATTAGTTAAGGAAAGAAGTAATAAATGAATGGATGGATGGATGAAAAGGTATTTGTCAAGGCCTTACTGCACGTAAACATCGTGCCATATCCTAGAGACAACATGGATGCAGGCATGAGTAGAGACTAGGGCATACCTGTGAGACAGTAAGGAAAGTAATCCTGGCTAGAACAAAGGGTATAGTTTGTGGAGTCATGAGAAATGGGAGCCAGTGAAGCCAGATTAAGTAAGGTCTTGAAAGTCAAGTAAATTTTTTATTTTTTTTGTAGCAAAAATTAGAAGCAAAGTAGTTTCCTTTGGCTGGTGAATGACTGAATAGATTGTAGCATATGAAAATAATGGACTGTTGTTGTGCATTAAGAAAAAGTAATAATAGGTAAAGAGTTTTATTGTTGTCTTTCATTCTTGAAGAGGATCAAAATAACATCACCCTATTATAGTTAAGGTTTGCAGAGAGTATATATAAATATATATATATATATTCATACACACATATATGTGTGTATATATTTATACACACATATATGTGTGTATATATTCATGTTATATATGTGTGTGTATATATATATATGAGTCTCTCAAAAATCTTGTGAAGTAGGTGTTATTTTATAGATGAAGAAATGGAGGCTAAATAACTTGTCTAGGATCACATACCAACAAATATCTGAGGGAAGATTCAAACTAAGGTTTTCCTAATATCAAATCTAGTGGTCTATATGCCATGTCATATCCAATATGAGGAAGATAAAGAAATATAGAAAGACTAATATGAAATGATGCAGAATGATGCATAAGCAGGCCCAAGAAAAAAAATGCAAATAATTACTATAGTTCTTTTATCAAAACCTACTCTAAAAGGATAGTAAAAGTAAACTCTAAGTAGTTATAATAACCAGTCTTAGGCACAAGAAACATAATGAAAATAAACTCTATTATTTTGGTAGAAATGAGGAAGTTTTCAGGTATGGAATGTTAAAATACATGTATGCGTGTGTGTATAAATCATTGTGTGGGTTGATTTTTTGAAAAAAATCATTTTTCCCATTTATCAACATATATTCTCTCTTCCTCTAATGTAGGAAAAGAAAAAGAAAAACTAATCCCTTATAATAAATATGAATTGTCAAGCATACAGATTCCTACTATGGGCATGAACAAAAATGTATGTCTTATTCAGCATGTTTAATCAATCACCTTTCTGTCACAAGGTGGGTAGCATTCTTCATCATAGGTCATCTAGAAACATGGTTGGTCACTGCCTTGATCAGAATTCCTAGCTTTTTCAAAATTGTTTGTTCTTACACTATTTTTATTATATAAATTGTATTTCTGGTTCTGATCATTTCATTCTGTATCAGCTCATGCAAGTATTCCTAGGTTTCTCTAAACCCATCCCCTTCACCAATTTTTGTATGTGGTGTTTTGAATTCTTTAACATTCATATACCATTATTTGTTCAGTCATTCCAATTGAAGGATACCCCCTTACTTGCCAGTTCTTTGCCACTACCAAAAGGGCTACTATACCTATTTTTGTACAAATAAGTCCTTTTCCTCTTTCTATGATCTCTTTCAAGAATAGTCTAGTAGTGGTATTACTGGGTCAATGAGTAAACACAGTTTATTGACTGGGGGCATAGCTTCAAATTGTTACACAACACATCTGTGCTGTATAGCACAGCTCTGCCAACAGTGAAATAATGTTCCTGTTTTCCTTCAATCTCCCTAAAATTCACTACTTTCCCTTTTTTTAGCCATCTTTGAGAAGCTGATGGGTATAAGGTAGAACCTTGTATTGTTTGATTTTGCTTAATTATTTTTTCTTTATTTAAAAAAGGTGAAAGGTAGAAAGAAGGAAGAGGTAATACAGCCAGATAAGACTTTGATATAAAAGCAAAAAGCATTTATAAAACTTTGTCGGGGGACAGTTAAGCAGAGAAGTTTCAGAAGTATGGCACAATTGAAAAAGTCCTAGATTTAGGTTCCGATGACTTTGGTTCAAATCTCAGCCCGGTTATTTGCTACCTGTTGTCATCTTGGTCAAACTGTAAAATGAGGGCCTAGGAATAGATGAATTCTATGATCCCAGATCCCAGATCTAAAAGTGTTTTCTTGTGATATGTCTAGAAATAACAACATTAAGTCACAGTGATGGAAAGCGGGGGCAGAAAATACCATATAAAAAAATAAATGGTGACTATTATAGTAAAGTAGTTTTTGTACTTGATGATTCAACAGACTTAGCCATTGGGTCACAGGACAGTACTAAACCCATATAGCTAGAGGACAAAGCAGAGACTGAAATTCCCTAAAAGATGGAAGTCTCAGGCTTAACTGTGACTCTAAAAAGGTTCTACCCTTTAGATGCAAAATTATCATTCCCAAATGCTCATGTAGATAAGAGAGGTTCTAGGGGTCTTCCTTTCTCATCCACTAAAAGGGAAAGAAAAGGGAGAAACCCCCAGTGTCAAAAGTTCTCATTTCCAGATGGAAGGGAGAGAGCCATGAAGGGAAAGCTACTGTCAGTGGATTAGTAGACTGATCAGTGGATTAGCAGAATGATTATTGATGCTTACTTAGCCCCTGGGTACATTAGTGACAGATAAGTGAAATCATTTAAAAAGGAAATGCTCAGCCTACTTTTGAGAGCTCTCTGGGAAATGGAGCCCATAAATTTAAAACACACACACACACACTCATATTCACACACTCACATTCACACACACACATACACATGCTCACACACACACATACACACACACACACATATACTCACAAAGGCATAGAGAATAGAACAGGAGTAGAGAACATGTAGCCTGGAGGTCAAATGTGGCCTTCTAGGTCCTTGGTTGCAGCCTTTTGACTAAGTCCAGAACAGATCCTTTTATTAAGGGTATTTGTTCTGTGAAGTTTGGATTTAGTCAAAGGGCCCCACTTGAGATCTAGAGGATCACATGTGGCATTGAGGCCACAGGTTCCACACTTCTAGAATAGACCATTTACAGATGCATTTAGCTGTTCTCAACGAAAAAAAAAAATGATGATGTACTTTTGCATGATACTGATAAGGCAGAAGAGGAGAAAGCATTGAAGAAGGCCAATAAGGCTGCCTAGAATACTTATCCAGAAGCTCTAATTTGAAATTTTTAAAGAATAAGTACAAAGAATAGAAAGACATCAATAAGAGACAATAAATGCCAAAGAGTCATATGCCCCTTTAAGAATAATGTAAGGTATGCTGGGGTGTATGGGTGTTCAGGGAGAAATAGCATCTCTGGTATGAGGGCTTGCTGAACCCTTTTCAGAGCTGCTCATTTGCCTTTGGTATGACCTGCCCCTCAACTTTCACCTGTGGCTCCAAGAAGTTATAGCCTGCATAGCAGCCACACCCCAGTAAAAAATGTCTCAGCAGGTTGATGGTAATTGAGGCCTCAAACCCATCCATGAGCTAGGGGACTGTCTATCCCAAGCAGGGGAAGAATTCCCCCAGAGTAATGGACAGATGAGAACAATTTGTTCCAGTGGCCAAAGATGGCTGAAGCAGGTGCTATTGGACCAGTAAGATCTTACTCAGAATTTAAAGATGTCAGGGCCATCCATTGTATCCCAGGCTATCACCAGTCATCTTGACTTTTGTCCTGCCACTGGACTTTGATGACTTTGGAAGAGAGAGTAAGTGATTCTGCCTCACATCCAATTCACGAGCAAGTCAAGATATCATTCATTATGTCATTGGTCCTTTTTGAAAACAAAATGATGAATAACAACAAGTTGTACTAGAATTCCAAATGAACTGAGACTTGGGAGGGGTAGGATGGGAGGGAAAGAGAGACAGACAGAGACAGACAGAGAGAACTTTTAAAGCTATATTTCCAGCAAGAAAAAGAATAAAAGTCCTTTAGTAGGGACAGGTGGTATAATGATAATGAAAGACAGGCACAAACCAGAACTCCTCATATGCTATTTTGTTTCTGTCTTCTTTGTCAAGGAAAATAAATTTCACACTGGCAAGGGTACTATATTGGTCAGATCCCATCTGGAGTGTCGAGTCTACTTTTGCCATCATAATTTTAAGAGGTTTTCTGACAATCTGGACAATATCCAGAGACAGGTAGTAAGGATTCTGAGGAAAGGTGAAAAAGAATGTAATAGAAGCATCACAGGTTCATAGAGCTAGAGTGAGCTAGAGGGGGCCTTGGAGGCCATCTAGCCCAACCCCCTTGTTTTATAGGTGAGTGGGTTAAAGCCTGTGGAACTCAAGTGATAGCAAAAGTATCTTGGAAGATGGGTAAGAACATTCCCCATGGAGTCAGAGGACTTTGATTTGAAGGGTCAGATCAGAGGATTTGGGATTTGAATCTTGAATCTAGTGTTTACCAGGTGTGTAATTGTGAGCAATTCATATGTGCTGTGAGTCTATTTCCCCATCTGTAAAATGGGGTTTATAGTAATGGATAGAGTATTTATTATTTATTATAGTATTAATAGATAGATATTTAGATATAGATAGATATTTATAGGATTTAAATATAGATGCATCAATAATATAAAATATAACTATAGTATTTAAATATAGATATAAATTTAGAGTGTTTATAGAGCATTAATCTAATAAGAATAACAACAACTAGGATTTATACAGTACATTAAAGTTTGCAAAGTACTTTTAAAAAAATCTCATTTTACCCCTACAACAGCAACCCTGGGAGGTAGATGCTATTATTTGCCCTACTTTGTAGAGGAGGAAACTGGGGCAAAGGTTAAGAACTTGCCATATGCCAAGTACTGTGCTAAGTAATTAGCGATGCAAATAAAAACAAGTAACACAAGTCCTGCCCTCATGGAGTTTACATTCTAATGAAGGAGGATAACATATCAAGGGGAACTGGATAAAAGATGGAGCAGGAGAGAGAGAGAGAGAGAGAGAGAGAGAGAGAGAGAGAGAGAGAGAGAGAGAGAGAGAGAGAGAGAGAGAGAGAGAGAGAACTCTTATGGAAGCATGGAAGTGAGGTAGAGGCGTGGATGTGGGCAAAAGCTCACCAATCAGAGCCCAGAAATGTACCAGGGCAAAATCCCAGGTGCTGATGGGGAGGATGTGGAAATTACTGAGAAGTGACTAGATCCTTTAGTCCTACCTCACAGGATTGTTATGTCAACCTCAACAGCATTATATATAACTGCCCACAATAGCTTTCAGCTCTCACTTTCTCATTTTTCTAGTACCACTTTGTGACTTCACTGAAATTCAGAGAAATTTGTAGGTCTTGGTATTAGTCCTTGGGGTATAAAGGATGATGAGAATTGAAAACATTAAAAGAAGAGGTATATGAGTATTTTTTCCTAAGCTCCAAAAACAATCATTTGGAGGTGTTCTCTAGAACTTCTCTAGAGGTCCCTGGGTAGTGTGGTGGATAGAGTGCTGGACCTAGAATCAAGAAGACTTGAGTTCAAATCCTGCCTTAGATAACTTAGTAGCTTATGACCTTGAGTAAGTCATTTAAATGCTTTTGCCTCAGTTTTCTCACCTATAAAATGGGGGTAATAATAGCACCTACCTCCCAGGATTGTTCTGAGGATCAAACAAGATAATATTTGTAAAATACTTGGCACAGTGTCTGGTACATAGTAGGCACTTTATTAATAAAGAGTGCCTATTATTGTTATTTTTATTCTCTCCTTTTGGGGGTTCACACTATCCCAGACCTGAGGCCTGGAAGAGATTAATGCACAAAAGTAACCACAGCTCAGCTAGGAGTTAAAAACGAGGGTCCTGTAGTTAAGAAGGGCAGGTTAGGAAATCACCATCTGACATTACTGGTTTTGTGTACTGGCTTGACAGGATTGACTAACAACAAGTCAGGAAATGAGCTGACCCTCCTTGAGGTCTGGGAGCGGCAACAATTTGCCCTAGAATTTATATCAGCAGGCGCAGCAGCGAGAATAGCAATGGTAACTGCAAAGTTTCCAAGTATGACCAACCTCCAACTCAAAACGGCATTAATAACTTGGATTAGCTATATAGGTCTCTGGGGAAGCTGTGGTTCGCTGGTTAGGCCGTTCTCTAGAAACTCCAAATTTCTTTTCCACTTCAGGTGAGAAAGAGAAGGAATTATGCCAGATTTAATTCTGGAATAACTATCCATTTTTCTGTCTGAGATCACCTTCTTTCTTCTCTGTATATACATTAGAAGTACCTAGTTATTTATATGATGTCTCCCCCATTAGAATGTGAACTCCTTTTGGGTAGGAATTGTTTTTACCTTTGTATATGTAGAATCTAGCACTTAATAAATTCTTGTTGACTGAATGACTTTTATTTTATACAATTAAATTGTTCTGTTTAATTTTCCTACCTAGGGAACTGAGGACACCTAGATGACAGTTAGAAATGAGACAGATTTAGATGTCCCCAGAAAATACATTCTTCTAATGGAGGCACAACTATAAAAAGTAGTAATTATTGATAAGCCTTTTAATTTGAACAGGAGTCCATTAATCTAAAGCATTGATTATATTTTTATGTAAAATGCTATCATGATAGACAACTGATAAGGGGACTCACTGGATAGTGTTGGTCTTTGGCTCAAGAAAACTTGAGTTCAGATCCAACCTTGGACATAGCTGTGTGACTCTGAGCAAGGCACTTAACCTCTTTCTGCCTCGGTTTCCTCATCTGAAAAATGGAGATAATAGCACTTAACTCCCAGAGTGGTCATGAAGATAAAATGAGATGATGTTGGTAAAGTACTTTACAAATCTTAAAGTGCTCTATAAATTCCAGTTGTTATATGTTCTTCCAGAGAGCAGGAATATTGTAAACAATGAATGGAACATGAGAAACAATTTGGCTCAAAATGAGGGAAACCTTCCTTACAAGAATTGAATGAAATTGTAGAATTGTATGAAAAATAGATTGGGTTGCTTCATGGAGTAATGAGTTTCTTGTCATTGGATATATTCAAGCTGAGCCTTGCTGATCACTTTTCAAGGAAGTTGAAAAGTCATTGATGCATCAGAAAAGAGGTTACATTAGATGACCTATAAGAATCTCTGAGTCTGCTGAAAACACATCCAATGATATGGAACTCATTACCTCATGAATCAGCCTGATCCATTCTTGAATGACTCTAGTTAGGAAGTCACAAAGAGAACCACTGAAAGTGTTTAAATAGCATAATCATCAAGCAAAAAACATTTTTAAGAGGCAGTAATAATAGCTAGCATTCATACAGCACTTTTAAGGTTTTAATGGTGCTGTCTCTTAAGGCAGCCATATGTAGGATAATTTACACTAACGAAATGCTCTGGTAATAAAGACTGGCTAACAACAGTAATTCAAGAAATGAGGTTACTAAGGCTTTTACTTATAGGGTAGCAGTCCTGAGAGCTTTTGTTATTGTTGTTCAGTCATTTTTCAATCATGTTCAACTCTTTGTGACTTTATTTGGGGTTTTCTTGGCAAAGATACTGGATTGGTTTGTTATTCCTTCTCCGGCTCATTTTACAGATGAAGAAACTGAGGCAAAAAGGGTTAAATGACTTGTCCAGGGTCACCCCTTTAGTAAGTATAGGAGATCAAATTTGAAATCAGGGAGATGAGTCTTCCTAACTCCAGGCCCACCACTTTATCCACTGTGACACTTCACTGCCCCATCCTGGGAGTTAGAAGTGTATTAGCTATCTAGAAGGATCATGGACTAATGGAAAAACAACTATTTCCCAACTCTGAGGTCCTGGGTTCAAATCTTGCCTCTGATGTTTTGTTGCATATTACACATTTTTTTTGTAATAAATAAAACTGGTTTATCAGTGAATGTCTTTCTCCTCTCCCTGTAATTCCATCTGTCAATTATTCTTTGTTAGCCATCCTACATTGGACACATTAATTTCTTCCCCTGGACATTATGGGGTTTGGATTAGAAAGACTCCTGAGGTCCCTTCCAGCTAGATACATGTTAACTCAGTCTGACCCTCTCATTTTACAGCTAAGGAGGCCAAGGCCCAAAGAGGGGAAATGACTTGCCCAACATTACAGATGTAATAAAACAAGGATTTGAAACCTGATTTTTTTTTTTTGCCTCCAAATCTAATGATCTTTCAGCTATGCCATTCTAAGAGTAGAACATTACAAAGGAAAAATTCAAAGGCTTCAGAAACAGATTTTGAGTGAATATATGGAATGAAATATGAGTCATAGCATCATAGGATCATAAATTTAAAGGTGGAAGGGTCCTTAGAGGCCAATCAGTCCTACTTCCTTATTTTGCAAGTGAGGTGACTAAAACCCAGAATGGTTAAGTGAGTTGTCTGAGGTCATATATGTAAGAAATGACAGCCTTGATTTAATTCTCAGTCCTCTGATTCCAAATCCAGAGCATCTTTAACTGTAACATGTTAAAATTTCCAAAATTTCATTGGTGTTGAATGAATAATTTGGTCATTTTTATTTATATTTATCTTGTTTAATTCTGTGGGATTGGTGAATAATGTTGGACCATTTTAAAGGGCAACTGGATACTTGCCTGGTATTGTGTCATCTAACTTGAACTTGTCCTCCCCCACTCCCTCACCCCCCAGGAAATTAAAGAGTTTCAGAAATCTGTCATCAGTAGCATCCTTGTAGAATGACCTAAAATTATGAGAATTTATTTGAACTGTTTTTTTAAAGTAACCTAATATTTCTGGCAGATAATTCTACAAAGACTTATCTGATGGACAATAATGAGTCAACTAACTGTTCATGTGATTTGCAAAATAGTAAATAGAGCAAAACAGAAGAATGTTTAAACATCAAAAATTACTATAGATTGAATACTATATGGAAGAGCTCAAGGCAGATTTTGAAAATGAGGGAATGGGTCATCATGGAAAAGGAAGGAGGGTTCCTTGGGTGTCAGCATGCATAAAGCTCCAAGGATAAAGACCAACAAGTTGGATGTGTGAGGGTAGATAACCATGTGTCAATTTTAAACAGCTTTCACCTGGTATTAGATAAATCATTCATTCAACAAATATTTATTAAACAACTGATGTTTACAAGGCAATAAAGGAATTCAGGGATCAGCTAGTTCAAGCTTTTATCTGAGTTAATCCCCATTGGAATAGGTCCCTGACAGATGGCTTTTGCATACTTCCAGTGTTTAAAAACTCACTATTGCAAGGTCAAGGTGAAGGGAAGGGGAAGAGAATAAGCATTTATGTAGTGCCTACAAGTGCGAGGCACTTGTTAAGCACTTTTTACAAATATTACCTCATTTGATCCTCACAGCAATGCTTGGAGGTAGGTGCTATTATTACAAATTACAGTTGAAGAAACTGAGGCAGAGAGTGGTTAAGAGATCTACCCAAGGTCACAAAGCTAGTGTCTGAGGCAGAATTTAAATTCAGGTCTTCCTGACTCTAGACCCAGTATTCTATCTACTGTACCACCTGCTGCCTCAAGCAATGAATTTTCATTTTTGGATATCTCTAATGCAGCAAAAAAAAAAAAAAAGACTGATATTTTCCTAGTGTAATTCTATTTTTTCCTGCTATTTTTTTTAATGGAGGAACCTACTGAGTCTTTTCCCCTTCTTTCATCTACTGTACAATATAGGACAAGATATGAATCTTTCTTGCCCTGGGGCCTCATATCCACATTTACCTGGATTTTATTTAAGAAGCAGCCATGAAACTCATCAAGTTAATATCTCATTGATAATGGTATGCATCACACTAGAATTGGCCTTTGGCCATGACCTTCCAGGAGACGGACACAGAGATTGGGACCGAAATCAGAGAAGATGGACATCCTCCCACTGAGGGGAAAAATACTGAGGGATAAAAGGCACAGACATAGATAAAAAAAGAGAGATGCTAGACTGTAAGTAGACCTGGAAAGAAGCTTACACATCCATACAGTCTCTTCAGGGAATCACTCACATTTAGGCATTTGTGCCAGATGGAAATAGAGAAGAATGGGGATATGGAGCCTTAACAAAAAAAGGATTCAGTGTCTTGAAATCAAGACAACTAAATAGTCTATGCCATCTCTCTGACCCTAGATGGGGGAAAGAGTCAGCAAATCAGGGAGTCACTTACATACATGGAGAAGCAAAACAGACCTAGCCTTTCAATTATACTATGCATTATATATACAATACATTAAGAGGGAAGGTGGCACCCATCAAAAGAGAGGATTACTTGAATCCCTCTAAGAGGGGAGAGAAGAGTTTTCCTAACAGTCATAAAGATCAGGTAGGAATCAGCTCTACAGTTTTATCAGGTTAAATAAAACCTGTCCTATATCCAATGTCTTGTTATCCTGAATGCTCGGCAATCTAGGGACCCTTAGGGAAACTTAAGCCAAATTCAGACATTCCCAGGGGAAATCCTGAGGTGGGGCACATACCATAGAGATTATTTATTGAAAAAAGACCCTAAGGTAAACCCACTAGGTCACATCTGCTGCCAGGGACCAACTGACAACTGAGTTAAATTTAATATAATTTTAAGTATTCTTATAGAATGGAAGCTATTGCTTCTGTCTTCCTTCCTGTTTCTCAATTTAATAGAGAATTTTTGGCTGAGTCACCGGTATCTTCTCTATTATTCCTTTAGTGCTTTTCATCGTATTTTTAAATTTTTCTTATTACTATGCTCTCCCATACTCATCTTCTGCTATTGCCAATATCAGATCTCCCTATTGCTCCCAAAGTGTCACCACCCTATGTAAACCTGTCATGACAGCATCATAGCTATATCACACTGCATCACTGAATCGACTCCTCAATGCTGTCATCCAAGAAGGGATTGTAATACCCTGACTGTGACATTGTCTCTCCTTGTACAAACTGGAGTCACTTTTGGCTCCAAGATGAATTTTCTTATTAACATCTATTTTATGACCCTTGAGTAGGGTATGACTTAAAAAAAGCAGTGGCTTTAGAGCCAGAAGATTTCTCAATTCAATCTTACCCACCACACTTACTAATTGATAAGAGCATAGCAAAGTTGCTTAACTTATTGAAGACTTGCTTTCCTCATCTGTAAAATAAGGATGATAATACTTGTACCTGCCTAAGAGATCCTTGTGAAGATCAAATGAGATGTTTGGTTGAAAGAAAATAACAAATTAGCATAAGTGTTTTATAAGCTTTAAAATACCACATAAATGCCAGCCATTGTTATTATGTTTATTATGTTGAGGAAATGTGCCTACAATGTATCGAGGAAGTGAAAAATGTAATCCTTATGAGAGGAACTATATAAAACTAAAAAATGTTTAAATGTCAAGATTTTAATAAAGGACAGTTTGAGGAATAAAAATGGAAAGAGATGAAATCAATATTTTAGGAACTTATGGGCTCTTAATACTTGAAGTCATTTGAATATTTTAACTCAAATTGTATGGCTCATTAGAAAATGAGGATTAATTGCTTATGATGTTTTGACTCCCCACCTCCCCACCCCCATAAGCCTGTAATTTCTCAGCTACTGAACTGAAACTTTTGACTGGGTGGGCACAATAGATTCTCTTTAGGAAGAAATTCATTTTTTAACATTCTACTGAACATTATAACTAGCTTTGGAGGTCATCATGTATCAGTAGATTTCTTTTTCATTCAGCAAAAATACAGAGTGACCTATTGGCTTGAACATAAGACTGTGATTGGCAATTCCCATTTGATGCTTTTTTCACAGATTTTTAGGTGACCTTGAGAAAACTGTTCTAGACTTCAAAGATTAGAGGAAACATTTACAAAAAAAATAAAATTAGATCCCACCATTTAAGCAGTGGAAGATATTCCGAAGACAGATGCATGAGTATACAATACTCATGTGCAATAATTGCCTAAGTGTTATTTTCCTTCTCTACAATAAAAGTCAAACCCCCACCCAAGCCAGAAAATTCTGCTAACACAAAGACACAGAGAGGCAGTATGGTATAACTGATAGAGGGCTGGCTTTGGCTTCAGAAAGTTCTAGGTTAAAGTTCTTCTGTCTCTAATTAGGTATGTGACTATGGATAAGCTGATTAACTTCTCAGTGTACCAGACACCTCTCTATAAGACTATATATAAGTATATAAGACTATAGATTTTTTAAAAGTTACAAATTTTCATATGGAAGAAGTTTGCATATCTCATGCTCTCTACACCACTGAAACCATAGGTCCAAACCCTTCCCAACTAACTACCAGAAGGAAAAAAAGTCACAGTAAAAATATTACATTGGGGCGGCCAAGTAGCACAGCGAGTAAGAGCGCCGGCCCTACTGTTGGGATGACCTGGGGATCCAATCCCGGCTCAAATACTTAGCACCACACCCAGAAATAACTGGCCGTGTAACCTTGAGCAACTTACTTAACCCCAATTGCTTTAAAAAAAATATTACATTAAACATTCAACTAAACAATGGGCTAGTTCTCTGGATGTGGCTTGCTATTCATTTACTTTAATATTAGGTAATTTTTTTATGGTGAGAATTAAGAGAGAAAACCATTGCATAGGCAGGAAGGGAGAGAGGAAAGAGGAAAAAAGATAAGGATTTATACAGCACCTATTATGTGCCAGGTATTGTGTGTTAGTGAGCACTTTATAACTATTACCTTATCCTCACAACCATCCTATGACATAGTGTAATGGGAATGCAAATTTGGAAGATCTTCCCTGCCCCTAGGCTAAAGTGCATGTGGAGCCTGGGGTGGGAGGCTTGTTTTTCAGTAGATACTTCTTGATTGGCCAGTGAATCAATAAGGTTGTTACATTCTCTGAGCCAGGAGAAGGCTATATAAGCCCTGATGTGTAGCTTTGTTTTGGGACTCACTTTGAGAAGTGTTCTGTGATTTGATCTGAATTCTGGGAAGCCGTTGTTGAGAGTCCCCCGGCTTTGAAAAACCAGATGTGGAAACCCAGATGTTGACTGGGTATGGATGTAATGGTTGGACAGTTTGGAAATCTGTCTACTTGATCTGTTTCTGTCTTGATAATTCTGCCTGTATACTTTGAAGTTCGGGGTGCTGACCTTTTCCCCTGAACAAGGTAAACGATATATGTCTGACTGATTAAAGTAAGCTTGTTAACCCATTTTGAGTTGCTTTCCTTTAACAAAGCAGATCCAAGAACCTGTATTGGGCAGCAAACCCTGAGGACGCACTTGGGGTGCTTGCTGCTACAAAATGGCGTCACGAACAGGATCTGCAGAGTAAAAGGAAAGTATGGGGGCTGTGATAATTGTTTGTTTCCCAGTTGTGGTAGCTGCAAACCCTGAGGACGCTTGGGGTGCTTGCTGCTACACATAGGTACTATGTTATCCCTATTTTACATTTGCAAAAATTGAGATAAATAGGTTAAATGATTTTTTCAAGGTCACATAGTGTCAGAGGCCAAATGTAAACTTGTATTCCTGTCTCCAGACATATTGCTTTTTCCACTGCAACACCTAGCTGCATAGTGATAGAATGCTTAGCTTGGATCCAGAAAGTCTGGTGTTCAAATCCCATTTCCAACACGTATTAGATGTATGACCAGAGAGAATTTACCTAACCCCTCCCCCACCCCAGCTTCAGTTTCCTCATACATAAAGTAGGGATGATACTATGGCCCTTCTTGGAATTTTTGTGTTGAGCAAATGAAATAGTCTATCTTAAGCACTTTGCAAACCTTAAATTATGATAGTAGTTATCATCATCTTCATCATCACCACCACTGCTACCATCACCATTGATCTTGTTCTTCTCAGCTTACATTATATGGAGTTCATATAGAGGTAGTCATAGATCAAATTTGTATCTGTTATTCTCTCATATTTAAGATGTAACAGACTATTCTACAATAAAATGATTCCTTTTTATAATTAAATACAAGCACTGAGGTATAAATCCATATTTTATAGCTTCACTGAAAGCATCTTTGGGACAACTCTAGTAACAGACAGGATGATAAGGATTATTTGTGCCTCATCTTGTTCCTATATAATTTTGATCTCCTCTGCTAGGTCTTTATATTTTGAGAACTTTTCATTCCACGTAGTTTAGGGCTTATGAGTATTCAGCATGATGATATCTATTAAAAAACATTCTTGAATTTTTCTGATTTGGTGTTGTGTCTGGGAGATTTTGGACAACAGTTTTGTCCAAGTTTCCGGGCAGTTTGTTGAATTTTGAAAGATATTATGGGTTTGTATTTATAATATGAAAATTTGTTATCTATTAATTCATGAAGTCCATTAGTTCTGATGTGTAATTCTGGCCCCTAGATCATGTCTTTCTGTCTATTCTATGTCTATTCTAACATTAGTTCTAATGTCTATTAGATGTTCTAATATCTATTAGAATAATGTCTATTCTAACAGTTCTGTGCGACCTCTGGATTTGGAAAGAGCTAATTTTTCTCTACCTGCAGTGATAAGTTGCATGTTTTTTTTGCCATTTTCTCATAAAATCTCCAATGTTTAATAAATTCAAACTTCCGAAGCGTGGTTTTTCTGTAATTCATGATTTACCTGGCCATGTCTCACTTTCATAAATGCTTGTTTCTATAAACAAATCCTCGTGATCCAGTCACTTATTCAATAGTTCTTAGTCAACATATTGTTGATTGAGTTCAGGTGGATATCACTCATAGGGATCCTTTTGGATCCATTTTAAAAATTTCCCTGTTTCATAGACTCTGTCCAGAAGTAAATTAGTGTGACTATTTATAGTCTTTATTATTGCTTTTTGAAGTGGGGTACATTTTATAGAAATATTGGTTAGGTTTTAAGTTGTTTGTTTGTTTGTTTTTTGCTTTTTTGGAGGGCAATTGGGGTGAAGTAACTTGCCCAAGGTTACATGGCTAGTTTTTTTGTGTGGTTGTTAAGTGTCTGAGGCCAGAACTGAACTCAGGTCCTCCTGACTCTGGGGCTGGCGCTTTTACTCACTGCGCCACCTAGGTTTTAAGTTGTTGATCATGTGATGGAGAACATTTATCATTTTTCTTCCTCCTTTTTGCCAAAGAAGTACTAATCTTTCTATAGTTACCTTGGAGTTGTGGTCCCTATGTTTTATTAAATGTTGTTTGTATAAGGATTTTTTTATTGGAATCACAAAAAATCCATTGTTGAACATTTTGCTATAACAAAATTTTAAATTAAGATTTATACCATGAAAATTTTAGTCATTCTAAACATTGTTTTTTGTTATTTTTGTTGTTATTCATCTTAATCATCTTCTTCAGGGGAAGTCAGATAGAAATGATACTGAAAAGTCATTATCCTACTCTTTTTTGATATTTTAACATTCTGGAGATTACTGCAAAAGTGGATGCCAGTAAGTTAGTAATAAACGTATTTGCCCAGATCATACCAATATATTTGTAGGTATCACCATTGTCTATTAATTCCATATGACCTCTGGATTCTAACCAAGAACATTCAATTTCTATCATTTATTGCTGTATGTTAAAATGTTTATACTTCTTAAGTCCAAATGACCTTTTCATATCTTTGAAGAAACAATCCTACTGGCTGAAGAAGTTGTTTCATCTGTTTTTTAGTGGGCCAATGTATTTTGGTGACGTTCACATAAATCAAATAATTAATAAGATATTTTGACTGGGTTCCTTTAGTTTGGATATCATATTTAGTTCTCTTAAGGAGAGATGTTGGATTTAGGGATAGGTAGAACCATAATGGAATTATGAAAATGCTATTTTTACATCAGTTTTTCTTGACATTACTAGATCCTTACTAGACCCTTACTACTTTCTACCTGATCCTAGGCAAGTCACTTAACTCTGCCTCAGTTCATTACCTGTAAATGAGCTGGAGAAGGATTCTAGTCCACTCTAGTATCTGCCAAGAAAACCCCCAATGGGGTCACAGAGTGTCTGACAAGACTAAAACATGACTTAATAGCACCATGTGATAAGAGTGCTTAAATATCATAAAAAAATTTTCTGAAGAGACATTGAAAACATTAAAATCCTCACCATTCTGGGCACTATTTTATATATTTGTAGTGTGTGAATAACCCTTAACTATAGAATTGAGTCAAAGGTTTCATGATAATAAACAAAGTCAGTATTTATAGTATTGCCTTTTTGTTCACCTCCAAAAATTGTCAATAAGTAATTCTTTATACCATTGGTATTTTTCCCATACCATTTATGCTCCTTAGCCAGTATGTTGCTTCTTGTGTTTATAGATTTTTTTTTAAAGTGATACAAGCTGTGAATACTTTGTATAAAGTATATAAACAAGTAATTGGTCTCTATTTGGAGGAGTTGTTAGTTTTCTCATCTTTGGATAATAGATAAGTGGTACTTCCATTAAAAAAGGTGGTAGCAGGCTCACGAGAGAGAAGATGTCAGCAAAGTGCTTTGTCAATCCCATGCCACTCTGAAGGATTTGAATCAATAGTATTGTATCTTATCTGTCCCAACAACTTTCCTGTTTTGCAGAGAAGCTAATTTCAGTTACTTTCCTTAATTTAAATATTCTTTTGTTCATTATATGAGCCTTTTGTAAGGTTTTATTTTTCCTCATTTGATCCCACTTGCATTTTTGTTGTGTTGTATTTTTTGCAAACATGTAGAAAACCAGAATTTTTCTACATCTTTTTTGGGTATTCTCTCTCACTTCTGATTTATTTACTTCTCAAGACTCTGTCATAAAGTTTTTGTTTGATTTTTCATTATTAATGTTATTTCTTACACTGTTTTGATTCCCTGGATTGCCTTAACTTTTTGACTGCTACTTTTTATTCATGACTAAGGGAATCTAGAACTTCTGATATATTTCTGTTTTCTAAATTCCCCTATCTTTGTCGTTGTTGTTGCACTTAATTGGCCAATATGATATTTAAGCACTCTTATCACATGGTGCTATTAAGTCATGTTTTAGTCTTGTCAGACACTCTGTGACCCCATTGGGGGTTTTCTTGGCAGATACTAGAGTGGACTAGAATCCTTCTCAAGCTCATTTACAGGTAATGAACTGAGGCAGAGTTAAGTGACTTGCCTAGGATCAGGTAGAAAGTAGTAAGGGTCTAGTAAGGATCTAGTAAGGGTCTGAGGCCAGATTTTAATGTAGGAAGATGAGGCTTCCTGACTCCATATCCTGCACTCTATCTACCTCACCATTTAGTTGCCCCAAACTATTACATGTACCAGCAAGATATTAATGGAATCTTCCTATGCCTTTCAGAATTTGTTCAATAGCTCTCCCAATATATTTCTGTCATGGTGGTCTTTGATGCCAGTCCTTAGGGATTCCTTAATAATACTGCTTTTACTCCTATAGTTCTTATCATAGCATATACTGCTATGTGCAAATCTTCAAATATATTTGCACTTTCAAATACTGATCAAGATTGCTTCCATTCATGATAGTTATAGTAGATGCCAGCTTTTATAAGTGATTCTGTTTTGGCATAACTGGTCTATTTGTTGTACTGATGTTGTAAAACTCCAAAAGAACATTTTGGAATTTGATACTAAGCTTGCCCAATTCCTTTTCAAAATCATTTGAAACTTTGGTGCTACTTTTTGACATCTTGTTTTTATTATTAGATATAATTTCTGGAGTATGCATCATACTGATTTTGAATGATCTCAGGGTGTGTAATATTCTATCAGCAAACCATACTAGTAGAAGAAGCAAAATACCCTGAGGGAGAGATGAAGAAGTGGCATGTGCCAAATAAGTCAGACAACCACCATCTTCTCAACTGTCACTTCCCCACAGGCTACTATGGAAGACCCTGAATCTGAGATCTTTGGGGGTAGCAGTGCTCTGCAGAATACTGATCTTACTTACATCCCAGGAATGGAAGCCATCATTGAGGGAAAACATTGAGGAGAAGGGGCTTACCTTCCTTGCTATCACCAATAGAAAATACTGCTGCCTGACTGCCAACAATGGGCAGGTAAGCCCAAGATGTCTGAAGTGACAGCACCTCTCCAGACCTGCAGTCCTCACAATGAAAGTGTTTTACACTTGATCATTACAAAGTCAAAAGTCCTTGTCAAATGGGTTCAACATCAGAAATCACCATGATTTTAGTAGTGGAAATACTGCTAAGGATGATGCATTACCTTCTGTTTTGCCATTGGACAATAAGGACTGTGAGATTTTTCTACCTAATTTTCAGCTAAAATCTGGATGTATTGTCTCCCCACTTTGTAAGTGAGCTCCTGGAAAGCAGGGACTGTCTTGCTATTCTATATGTATCCCCAGTGCTTCACATTGTGTTTTGTAGATAATAAGTGCTTAATAAATGCTTTCTCATTCAATAATTAGTTTCTTATTTAATCTAATCTTGATTTGGATTGTTGTTTAAAAATTCCTTACACCAGTCAGTTCTACACAGTATTCAATAAAGCTCAGGGTACCCTTAACCAAAAGATTTGTTTTCATTTGAAGTATAAAATAGCATTGGTCCATAATGTAAGTAATCGTGTCTTCAGTCCATTTCGTATGTACTCATGTTTTACACACTTTAGTGTTCAGTATCATCTGTGATGAAACATTTCCAGCTGGTACTGTTATGTCTGATTTGTTCCAGTGTATCTACTTCTTGAGATACCAGACTATGAAGAAATGACACTGGGCCACTGCTTTCCTTCCAAACTGATCATTGTCACAGTTTCAGATGGGGCCCTATGCTTCCCCATCTGTTTTTCAGATCCACAGAAGCAATTCATCCCACCTGCTGGGGTGTTAATGCAATCAGAGGCATTGGAGGAATACAGGTGTTTAGCATTTCAGGGTATAGGCAGCTAAGGGCACACTCACTTGACTATCCCCATTCCAGCCTCCCAGCCTCCCACCCCTTCCCACCCCTTCCCACTCACATCTACCCCCGACATGAACTCCACATTGAGTTTTGTTGTGGTTGTGAGAAGCTGCTTAGAAGGGCATTTTTCCACAAAGACTATGCTACATCTTTTGTGATCCAATGGAGCTAGTTTATTCCTCTGGACGTCGCTTCTTATTCCTGAGGTGTAAATCGCAATTAGCTGGAAGTCTTAACTTACTAGGCTAAAAGAGCTATTGCCTTAGGAAAATGTGCTAACTGATTCTTGTGTTCAGAAGTAATCAAGCAAACATTTCTTTTTCCTCGTTCCAAATATCTGAATATTGCTTCACATGTTTTATCACTCCTCTGACAGGAGCTGAATTGTGGTAGCACATTCCTTTACTGCAAAGCTTTTACACATTTTTTTTCTTCTAAACTGCCTCTACCTTTCAAACTCTTCAAAGGGTTTAGTGGACCTGACTTGAATTATTGTTCGATCTCACACCACTCAGATTTCATTTACTATTCCTCCTGCTCACTATCGCTTAACCGACACACACACACACATAAAATAAAACAAAATAAAAAAAATATCTCTGAAATAAAGGTCAGATGATCATCATCAAGGTGGAAGGGATATTCTGCCTCAAGGGAAAACTATATATTAAAGGGAGGACACTATTTGCATCTATTCTTGCTGGTTTTGTGAAAGTGAGGTATTTTTAAAAGCTGTATAAAAATAACCTTCTGGTTTAATGTATTTTTCATCAATTAGGAGATATATCAAGGGTGTTGTATTCAGTGTTGTTCTATAGTGCATATGTTAATATTTTAGTTCTAGTATTCTACCTTTTTCCATCAAAGAAGAGGAGCACAAATAATGCAAAGGCCACAGATAATTTGCCTGTATGGAATAGGGTCTCAGCTCTGCTATTTGGAATTCTTGTATGGATAGCTTTCTGATGCCACAAATGCCTAATGCATGGGCAGATCAGAGAATCTTCTAGCATTAAACCTGAAAGGGTCCTCCTTCATTATACAAATGAGGAAACCTGAGCTTAGAGAAGGGGTGGGGAACCTGTTGCCTTGAGGCCACATGTGGCCCTCTAACTCCTCCAGTGCAGCCCTCGGTGACATTTGGATTCAGTCAAAGGGCTACACTTGAGGACCTAAATGGTCACATGTAACCTACAGGCCACAGTTTCCCCACCTCTGGCCTCAAGTCAACCTATCCAAGGTCACATGGTATAGAAGCAATAAAGCCAGAATTAGACCCTAGATCTATTTAATCCTTGTCTAGTGTTTAAAGATAATCATATGCTCATTTTCTTTTTTTTTTTTGGGATGGAAATTGGGGTTAAGTGACTTGCCCAAGGTCACACAGCTAGTTTTTTATGTTAAGTGTCTGAGGCCGGATTTGAACTCAGGTCCTCCTGACTCCAGGGCTGGTGCTCTATTCACTGCACCACCTAGCTGCCCCCAATGTATGCTCATTTTCTACCTTTGGGAAATACATACATATTTATAATATCGTTAATTGTATTCCATATTATTCTGTTCTATTCTATTTTTAATATGATCTTAATGTATTTATAAATAATTTAAGGGGCTGGTGGCACAGTGCAAAAGTGTTAAGACTAGAGTCAGGAAGATCTCAGTTCAAATCTGGCCTCATATCCTTATTAACTGTGTGATCCTAGGGAAAGTCACTTAAACCTTTATTTACCCAAGTTTCCTTAACTGTATAATTGGCATAGCAATGTCATCTACCTTGCAGGGTTGTTGTGAGGATCAAATGAAATAATATTTGTAAAATTTTTAGCACAGTTCTTGGCACATGACAGCTACTTTATAAATGTTTATTCCCTTCTCCAAGTATAAAATTGTGTACACCAATATAATATTTACAATATCTGATGTTTTTAGTTTTTTATTATATATAATATGATGGATCATATTTCTGATGCCATGAAAACATAGTTAGCTTTTACTAAGTGCTTTGGGGTTTGCAAATCAAACTACTTATTTTATCTCATGATCTTCACAACAGCCCTCTGAGGTAGGTGGTCTCATCCCCATTTTACAGATAAGGAACCTGAGGCTAAGAGAAGTTAAGTGACTTGTCCAGGGCCACACTGTTAATGTCTGAGGCAATATTTGAACTCAAGTCTTCCTGATTCCAAATCTTTGACTCTCTCTACTATGCATCTACCTAATTAAGAATAGAATTAGGAAGGGTGGCTAGGTGGCACAGTTGAATAGAGCACTGGCCCTGGAGTCAGGAGGACCTGAGTTCAAATCGGGCCTGAGGCACTTGACACACGTACTAGCTGTGTGACCTTGGGCAAGTCACAACCCCAATTGCCCAGCCTTCCTCCCTCCAAAAAGCAAAAAAAAAAAAAATAGAATTAAGCATATAATACTCAGAAATTGAATTTCTAAACTTTATACCCCTATCAATGTACATCATTTCTTGGTTCTACAAGTAAACTTGTATATATAAATTAGATAATTCTATGTCTCCATAGAATCATAGCCCTAGAAGAGACTTCAGCAAGTCACATGGTTCAACCCACTGCTACCCAGTAGGCACATTTTTAAACTATTCAATATAAAATTATTGGGTTATTTATCCTCTTATTGTCATTGGTTTCACACACACAGACACATACACACACACAAATACTCATAGTGGACAGGGCAGTTTGAACTAAAATGGCTATCAAGCCATTAGTAAATGAATTTCTTCTTTTGCTCTCTCCACCAGGTAGATTTCCTAGATCTTAATCTTCCCTTTTGGTAATGACTTTCCTTCCTTTCTTCCTCACTTTCTCCTCCCACTCTTCCTCTAATCTATTTCTCATAGAACTTTGACTCACATCTTTGTAATGCATTTACCAGGGTTGTTTTTTGTTTTGTTTTGCATGATAGAACTAGTTTCCTCTTGGTGTAGGGGCTAGAAGTCATACCATAGTATCAGAATGGAGGAATAGCTAAACTTCTCAGAGCCTTGGGAAATTCTCCAAAAGTAGATTGTGAGAATCCATTATACTGTGAGCTCCTTG
Source organism: Petaurus breviceps papuanus (assembly GCF_028583685.1). NCBI lineage: Eukaryota > Metazoa > Chordata > Mammalia > Diprotodontia > Petauridae > Petaurus > Petaurus breviceps. The sequence goes on from NW_027187419.1 coordinate 94,954,485, forward strand.
AGGGCAGAGACTTATTTTGTATCTTTTTGTGTCCCCTGTGCTTAGCACAGTGCCTGGCACACAGTAGGTATGTCATTAATACATGAATAAACATTAATAACTGTTTTTGACTGGCCCACTGACTAGACCTAGCCAGTAGGAATTGGTGTACAGAGATTCCAAATAGGAGTTTTCTGCATAGATCAAGGTAGAAGTCTAGATTTCTTTCCCTCCAACTAATTTTTTTTTTAAAGTCTATAAGTTGTATGAGGTTAGGGACTGTAACTTATGTAAATATTGTATGTTTAGCTGATACCTACACAAAAAAAGCTGGATACATACTATTCATTGAATCGAATTAGCACAGCTCAGGTGGAGATAACCTTTTGGCAGAAACTCAAAGGTGTTGGGAAGTCTACTATTCTGGAACTATTCTGATTGATTTGACTAAATTTAGTCAGAATGAAATTCAATTCAAGCATTTATTGAGTACCAGCTATATGCAAGAGGCAGAATACTTATGTGTCTGGGCAAACAACTTTCTTTAGTCAGTTTTTTTTTCACCAATAACTCAAGCCCCTATCAGGGTGTGGCTTAATGTTTAGATGAATTCTCTCCTCAGAATTTAAGCAATTACTCTTTCTCTTCCCTTCTGAAGAAAAAGGAGTCAACATTCACCTTTCAATTACCCTTCCTATATCTGGAGTCAGTTATGAAGTCACCCATTATCCTCCTGTGAAATTTTTTTTCATTTTTTATTTTTTAGTCTAGCAGCCCCAGTTCCCTTAACCTTTCCTCAGAGGACCTATTTGCTATCTCTCTCTAATCAAGTTTGTTGCTTTGGAAACAATAATCTTATAATGAGGAAACCATCACTGAGCATAATGGAAGGATTATTCCCGGGCTCTTTTTTTGTCTAAGTAATCTTTCTGTTATCCTGGCTCCTTAATGACATTATCAGGATTTGCTTGCCAGAGGCTGTAGCTGCTGGGCTCCCAATCTCAGCCAAGTGCCTCCATTTGCATGATCTCAGCACAGTGCCACAACCAACTAAACTTGGACTACTTCCTGCCACACAAGAACAACATTAAAGTTAAGGTGCTCCAATTTGGAACTATGCCCACAGGACCATAAAACTGTGTATACCCTTTATTCTAGCAAAACCACTAAGTCTGTATCCCAAAGAGATCATAAAGATGGGAGAAGGACCCACATGTGCAAACATATTCATAGCACCTCTTAATTGAAGGGATGCCCATCAATTGGGGAGTGGCTGAATAAGCTGTGGTATATGAATGTAATGGAATACTCGTGTGCAATAAGAAATGATGAAAAACCTGGAAAGACTTATATGAACTGATGTTGAGTGAAGTGATCAGAATCAGAAGAACAATGTTCACAGTAACAGCAACATTGTGTGATGACCAACTCTAATAGACTTAGCTCTTCTCAGTAATACAATGACCAGAGACAATTGCAAAAGACTCAAGATGGAGTATGCTGTCCACATCCAGAGAAAGAACTATGGAGTCAGAATGCAGATCAAAGCATACTGTTTTCTCTTTTTTTTCCTTTCTCGTGATTTTCCCCTTTTGTTCTAATTCTTCTTTTACGACATGACTAATGTGGAAATATGTTTAATATGATTGTACATGTATGTATAGCTTATATCAGATTTCCTGCCATCTTGGGGAAAGGCTAAGGTGGGGGAAAATTTTGTAACTCAAAATCTTATAAAAGTGAATGTTGAAAACTAAAAAAAAAATTAGAGATTAAAAGTTAAGGTGCTCTAGCAGGAAGCTATCCTTAGGATTTAAATCTTCATACTATGTCTAGCACTTACAAAGATAAGACTGTAAAGGATATTAATAAACCACAAGGATGAGAACTAGAAAAAAAGGGAATTTTAAAAATTGAATCGAGGATTCCATTTCTATCTAATTAATGTAGATCAGCAATAGTTCTGTAAGTTATAGTCTTAGAGAGTTGCCCAGGGACACTGAGAGGTTAAACAATTTGCCCCAGTGTCACTGAATTAATTTATGCCTGAAAAGTGATTTTGCCCAGTTCTTCTCAACACCACAGGGGGTGGGCTGTGTCCACTAAACCACCCTATATTAATCACTACAACAAGCTAGAATTTATAAGGCAATTTATAGTCATTTTAAAGTTTTCAAATCACTTTACTTGCCTTATCTGATTATCAACTTTCCTACAATCCTATAAGGTAGGTACTATTATTATCCTCATTTCATAGATGAGAAAATTGAGTTTGGAAGAGATTCAAAGACTTGCCTAAGATCACATAGTGAGTTATCTGAGGTGAAATTTGAACCCAGATCTTTCTATTCAGCCCTCTTTCCAATTTATGGTAATAGAAGCATAGATTCAGAACTGGAAGATTGTATAATCTTTAGAGATTGTGTAATCCAACTCCTTCATTTAATAGGAAACTGAAACAGGTTAAGTCACATGGGTAGTTAAGTCACAAAGCTGGATTTTGAACCCAAGTCTTCTGACTCCAGACTTAGCACTGAACCACAACTTCTGGAAGACATGTGTCCTCTTCTGTTATATCTCCTTTGTGACTTAGAGGTTTTCACAAAAGAGGTAAATGATCCAGTAATGTTTTAAAAAGGAGCCCTTTATTACTCACAAAGGATTTTAAATCTTGTGGGGAAAAACATAATGATGATGGAATGGTAGGGTAGGAGATAGAATAAGGTCCAAATAAGATATTTTGAGGTTCAGTAGGGATTATCAAGCCCTCTGGGTTTAACATGTTAAGGTTATGCCAAAATCTCTTAATTCATAATAATAACTACTTTTTATACAATGCTTACTATGTTCCTGGTCCTGTGCTAACTGCTTTACAAATATTATCTCATTTGATTCTCACAACAACTCTGAGAGATAAGTGATATTATTATTATCCTCATTTTATAATTGAGAAAACTGAGGCAAAATACTGGGGTTAAGTGACTTAACCAAGATCACACAGCTATGAAGTTTCCACGGCAGGATCTGAACTCAGGTCTTCAGGACTCCAGGCCCAGAACTCTATCTACTGACATCTATCTCCTAATTCAGTGGGTGGGGCACCTTGATCTTTTTTGTACTTTTTTGAGACTGTTATGATTTCATTCATGTTATGATTTAAATCATATGATATGATTTAATTTTGTGAGTTCATTAATTGTTGAATAATGGTAGTCCAAAGTGAGATGGTTGTTGAATGTTAACATTGTTTAAGGTTTGGGAGATTAAGATAGTTTTGTTGATTTAATAAAGGTTTAGAGCAGCAGTTCTCAAAGTGTGATCTATCAGTACCTGAGGGTCACTGAACCCATCTCTGAGGCTCTGTGAAGTCAAAACTGTTTTCGTAATAATGCTAAGTAAGACATTTTAATTTAAAATATGGTAAATATTTATAGATATAGCTAGGACTGTTAGTAAATGTTTAACAATTGGCTCTCTAGGAGGAAAAATTTATGGACTATACACTTTTAAGTTTAATCTTCAGTATTAACATTTTGTTCCTCACTATCTTAAAGACACATGGTCAATCAAACAAGCCCCAATTTGTGGTATTTGCAGATTTCCAAGGTGTAAATAAATGTTCACACTCTTGCATGCCAATACAAGCCAGTTTCATAATATTCCTGCATATTACCCACATAAACAAAAGCTCTTTGGTATCATGGTCCTTGATAATGTTTAAGAGTATAAAGAAGTCCTGGGACCAAAAAGTTAGAGAACTGGTGTTTTAGAATTTAAAGAGATGTCAGAAGATATATAGGTAACACTTTCTATGTATTGAAGGAATTCTCTCTACTGCCCCTGAGAAGTAATCATGAAGCTTCTGATTAAAATGTTCAATTATATGAACTTAGGACTTCATAAAATAATCCATTATATTTTTTAATTGAACTTGCCATTACAGATAGCTGGCATATAGAAACTAGGGTCAAGGAAATCTGAATTAAGATCTGAGGTTATATCCTTCCTAATCATGGGATTGAGCAAATTATTTAACCATTCAGCCTCAGTTTCTTCATCTCTAAAATGGAGATGATGATACATTACAGTGTTGTTGTAAGGATTAAATTATGATATATGTAAAAAAAACAACATTGCAAACCTTAAAATACTACATAAATGTCACCTTTACTTTTATTTTAATTGTCATTGTTAGGAAATTCTTCCTTGTATACACTCAAAATGTTCCTCCCTATTATTTCCACCCATGAGTCCTGATCCTGCCCTCCATATGACAAATCTTTAAATATTTGAAGATGAGCATTATGTTCCCTTTCTCTTCTTCAGACTAAACATCCCCACTTATTTCATTTGATCATCATAGAACACAGCTTCAAGGTCATGTACAGTACTGATTGCCCTCCACTGTCCATGTTCCTACTTATCACTGTCTTTCCTGCAATGTGGCCTCCAGGTCTGACTGCCATGTTCCAAATATGATGTGACCAGGAGTACAGCAGTGTTATAGAAGAGAGAGAGAAGTGGTAGAGAAATGGGAGCTGTCATGAATTATATTTTTGCAGGTACTGGCAGGGCATAGACCAAAAACCAAATCTTCCAGATTAATCTTCTTTTCGCTCAACCACACTTTGGTATGTACCCCTACATAAGTCCCACACATCCCCAGATCCATAGAGCTGCCCTTGAACAACTCACTTTGGATTACCATTATTTAAATTTTCTCTTGGACTTGGGTCTTTAGAGATATGATTAACATGGGAGAGGGAGGAAATAGGGAATGCTTCTTAGAATCTTCAGGGATTCAAAAGAATCTTTGTGCTCTCTCTAGAAGGGAGGAGACAAATAAGCATATATTAAGCACCTACTATATGCCAGACACTGTGTTAAGCGCTTTACAAGTATTATCTCGTTTGAGCCTAATAACAACCCTGGGGAAGTAGGTTCCCATTTTACAGCTAAAGCAACTAAGGCAGAGAGCAGTTAAGTAACTTGCCCAGGATGACACAGTAAGTATCTAAAGCCAGATTTGAGTTCAGTTCTTCCTGACTCCAGGTCTAAAGCTCTATCCAATGTATCACTTACCTCTTTATGTTAGCTTCTTGAAATAGGTCTCCTAGGAATGGGAGGGTAAAGAAGTGACCATGATTGGTGTCCAAGTTCCCTAGTTTCTTTAGCTTAGGGATAAGATCCATAATGTTTCATATATCTAGACTACAGGTCTACTGAGTCACTTTCCAGTTCAGAGACAGACAATCCAGGAAAGCATCCCCATTTCCCTAGTGAGGAGCCCAATTTCACCATTTCAGAATGGCAAAGTGACTTACCCTAGACTTATAGATTTTTTGATTTGTTTGTTTTGGACTAATTTTGTGAGTTCATTAATTTAGAGAACCTCCAGTGAGGAAATTTCTTCTACCAGTGCAGATTTGGTACTTGCTCTACAATGTCTAATCTTAGTGAGTTCCCTAGGGTATTAAGAGGGTAAGTGACTTTCACAGGGGTAATCACACAACCAGTATCTATTAGCAAGAACATTTAAACTCAGAACATCCTACCACAGAGGTCAGCTCTCTGTCCACTACATGTTTCTAGATTGTTTTAAATATAGTTTTATCTCTTCTCAAATCCATCCTTTTTAGGCACCTTCCAAAATAATCTTTCTAAGACTATATTACTCTCCTACCCAGAAAGCCTTGGTGGTTCCTCATTGCCTATAGTATAAAAAAAAATTGCCTATAGAATTTTGGCTGATATTTAAGGTCCTTATTAGAAAAATAAACCTCAAAATCTGAAATAGCTTTAGAAATTTATTTGGTAAAGGAGAGAGCTGGAAGATGTGGTTCCCAATCAGTGTCTATAAGGTTTACATTATAAACAAGGACATTTCCCTGTTTGGTTTCAGATAGACAAGAGACAGTTTCCAGAGAAGATGCATATCAGCAGGTTATTCAATCTAATTTGGAAAACCCAAACCCAAGCTTTGGGTAGACCTAAAACAAGCAGTGGGAGGGATTTACGAATTCCTTATAATCATCCTGCTTTTCTGGGACTCACTGCAACAGCTTGACCTCTATAGTCAAATTTTGGGTCAGACAATTTTCTAGCCACATAAAGCTAGGTTCAAACAATATTTAAAAATGGTACATAGTAAAGTATTTTCCCATGCCCTGTATAACCTGGCGCCCTTCTACCTTTCTAGTCCAATTTCAAGTGTCCTTTAATTCAGACACTAAGTTATTAACATTGGGCACCGTATTTGTCTGGAGTTTTGTTGCTTCTCCATGTTGAAATTTCCCATGTTGTTCTCATCATTGTATATGTTGCTATTTTGGATCTATTTTCTTCACCCTGGCTTACTTCATACAAATCTTCTCATATTTTTTAAAATTTCTTCATATTCAACATTGTTTAGTGCACAGTAATATCGCCTTACATTTATGTACATGATTTGCTAAGTCATTCACCAATCATTAGTTGAGCACATATTTTGTTTGTTTCCAGCTTTTTAATCACAAAGTTCACAAATATCTTTGTACAAACGATTTTTTATTGCTGTTATTAAACTGACTTGTGTATGGGTTAATAGACCACTCACCCAAAATGACTCAAAGACTTCTCAAGGTAGAAGCAAAAACTTTATTACCATCTCTCTCAAGAAAGGGAACCCCAAATCCAACAAAAAGTCAGAAGGGAGGAGAGCACTATAGAAGGCAAAAGCAAGATTATAAAGCCCTAACATATGAATTCCACATCTTCTCCACTGTCCCACCTTACCGCTGGTTGGTAAGGCAAGCTCACAATGTTCTTATTAATGCCAGCCAATTGGCACAAAGCCCTCTCTATCCATTACCATAATTATTACTAATGAGGCTCTAATGTTGTTAGATTACATACATAATACATGGGGTCCACTATGCAAGTGCAGTAACAACCCCAGAATACTGAACCCCCTTCAGTCTAACCTAGATGTGTCCTTATCTGGGCCTGAGTGTCCCAAGGCCGCTGTCTGCTTTCTGATTGGTCAAATCCACCTGCTGCTCCCAGCTCTTTTTGCTCTACATTATTTCATTTTTAGTATTATCTAGAAGTTCTCTGGAAACTGGGAACCCAACTTCTTCCCAAGACTACTGCCTCAACTCTTCTCTGTTATTTTTTATCAGTAGTCTTGTTTCAGCAATTCTTGCAGTTCTATAGAAACTTAACCCTTTGCTACCTCTCACACTACCATTCTTCCCCAAACTAAAAACACCTCTAATTTGGTCTCAATAGTTAATCCAAGCAATTGTATTAATACTCAGTAGCTCTTCCATTACTTTGAAATACACAGTGACATATATATATATATATATGTAAGTTTGTATGTATGTATGGGGAAACGATACTAAACTTAGTTACAAAGTATAAGAAAGTAACAAGAATATATATAGGATGTTCAGAATGGGGAGACTTCATTGTAAGTTATCCCTCACACTTGGATTATATAATTCTAGTAGTGGAATCTCTTTGTCCTGTGGTATAAATAATTTAATCAATTTTACTGCATAATTCTAAATTGTTTTGAGAATTGTTGAACCAGTTCACAGCTCTACTAGTAGTGAATTAATATTAGAACAATCTCTTTTGTGTAACCTTAGATCTCAATGAGGGCCTATAGTGTATTAGTACTCATGCAATCAGCACAGTGTCATGGGCAAAAAGAAATATGGAGAACTTTATCACATAGAGAGAATGCCTCTTCTATTTGGAATTTTCTCATGATACTTTGGCAGGCAGCTTTTGTTGTGTTTTATTTGATACTGATTCTGAGAATTGTTGAACAAATTTATCAGTGTTGTTTTATATAGTATTCACATAATTTTAACATATTAATTAGTGATAACTTTTGTGTCATTTGAGTAATCAACAAAATTAGTATAATAACATTTTGTATTCTCTACAACTGTGAACAAATTTCTTAGATTTAAAAATATAATCTGTTATAGAAAATGACTGGTGAAAATTGCCTATTCCCTCTTTATATTTTCATCATGTATACCTTTATTGCATTCAGAGACAATTCTCATAAAGATTTTATAGAGATGAAAAAACAGGGATGTAGGGTGGAATTTGTTGATATTTTTCTACTTACCTTTGTGGAGGGAACAGGGTACTAATATAGTTCATAATATTTTCTATTCTTTGGAAATCTTTATCCTTTATAAAATAATTTTGACATTGATATGAGTTATGGATATTAAAAGCATATAATCATTCTGTATGTATTTGTTCAAGTCTAACCATTCTTCTCAATTTATCTTCATTAAGTATCATTTCCACTTATTGGCATAGCACATTAAATACTGAGATGTTGGTATCCAATTCTGGCAATTCCACTGACATCAATGATGAAAATAAATTACTATATAAATGCTGGCAGATCTCTTCCATTTCACATCTAACTGTTGTCCTCCTCCCAGTCTCATATATAAATTATTTCAGGATGACCTGGTTTACTTCATTCTCATAAATGTCAAACTTTCTACAGGCTGATTTTCAAAGATTTCCAGTTGTCCTGCTTCATAATAGATTACAAAAGAACTTATTATGCCTTTAGCTGGTTAATCTGTCTTCTCTTGCTTCTGCTTCATAATAGATTACAAAAGAACTTATTATGCCTTTAGCTGGTTAATCTGTCTTCTTCAAGAGGAAAGCAAGTGTTTGCTGACTTATACATTTCTGTGTTCTTTTGGCCTCTACGTTGTGGTAACTGTTTTACATGGTTTAGACATATCTTTAAAAACAGTAGTAAGCAGGGTCAATGTCTCCTCTTTTTCCCATTTACTAGAGCCAACAGTAAGTATAATTAAATAGGTTGGGTTGTAGGAGGCATTTGTACATGTATGCCCTTCTCAGCTTTATCTTTTTTAAAATCTAATTTGGTGCTGATTTTGCCCTTTTTTCAAATCTTAAGGTCTGACTATCTAGAGATAGTCAATCATCATCATCATCTAGTATGTAAAAATCTGTAAGTTTTTTTTCTCACAGTAGCCTATTTGTGAATCCTGGGCACAATCCTAGATCTTTTGCCTTTAAGATTCAATGCTCTTTTAGTCAGAAAGCCTCAATTCAAATCCTCCCTCTGTCACTTACTGGCTGTCACAACCTTTCTGTTTTCACAACTATAATATGCAGAAAATAATACTGGAACCATCTACCTCAAAATAATTTTTTAACTGCTTTATGTTTACCCACCTCATAGGGTTGTTGTGAGGATCAAATGAAATATTATTTGTTAAAAAAAAAAAATTTTGGCCCGGTACCTGGTACATAATAGGTGTTATATAACTGCTTATTCCTTTCTGTTTATCTTCCCTTTGCAAATAATAAAGCTTAAAGCAACATGTTTTTGTTATTGTAACTCTTATTTTTATAATATAACGTAACTGCCATATATTATTACGTAATACATTGTTACTATTGCTACTGATAGTAATGATGCTAGAGACCAACAAGTATTTCCATTACTTATTTAGCCCCATGTCATCCATTACTTCTATTTATTTTGCAGATATTACCACCCTCCCTGCCACTGTGTCTTTGCTGTCTTACTTCCCCCTTCCAACAGCTTACCACACACACACACACACACACACACACTCTTTACCTCTTGCTCTGGGAATAGTAGTCAAACTAATACTATCATTGCTTCTAGAAGGGATATTCCAATCAATTCCTCTGTAGCTCCACTCAATGTTCCTGTGATTTCCCATTTAAAAACTCCCCTCCTGGGCTACCACTCATTTAATTGCATTTCTTGCCTCTATTTTCTAATAGCTACTTGAGGTAGCTTACTGTCAGATTTTTATATTTGTATCCTCAGCTTTTATTATGGTGTCTGGAACAAAGTAAATATTTAATCAATTCTTTCTCATTTGCCCATTTGTTCAACCATTCATTTAAGTCAATCAACAAACATCAATCAATAAGCATTTATTGAACATCAACACTGTGCTAGGTGTTGGACATACAAATAAAAACAATGAAACAATCACTGCCTGCAAGTAGCTTATATTCTAACAAGGAAGGGAGTAAGTACATACAGAATAAATCTGAAAAGAATAAGTATGAAGTTTCTCAATACAAGATAGTTTGGGAGGGATGGCACTAGCAGACTGGTGGATCAAAAAGGGCATTATGTAGAAGGTAGTAATTAATCTGGTCTGGAAGGAAAAGAAGAACTAGATGTGGCAGAAATGAGGAGCAAGTGCATTCCAGGCATGTGGCATAGTTAGTACAAAGACAGAGAGATAGGAGATAGAACCCCCGTGTGAGAACAGAGAGAAGGCCAGGTTAGCTGGATCAGAGTGAGGGCTATAGAATACTGTCGAATAAGGCTGTAAAATTGAGCTGGGGAGAGGTTACACAGTTAACAAGTTAACAAATATTCATTACAGAAGGGTAAGGCATAGGAACAATAGATTATTTGTCAGATATGGAAATGGCAATTTCTCATTAAGGAAGTGGATCACTTATAGGCCATGGCAAGATCCAGTGTATGACCATTCCTATGTGTGACAGAGGGAGAGTGAAGGAGCATATCATAGAATTTGAGGAATTGAGAGGTTAAGGAGTTGAGAGGCATTCATGTGAATGCTGCAATCCCCTAGTATAAGGGCAAAAGTTGGGCAGTAGAGGAAGATGGTGAACCAGAGGCTATATGCCTTGAGAAAATAGAAAGAATGACCTGGGGACTGGTACACAACAACCATGATTTGTATTGGTTGGAACACTTTAAGTGGACTTCAAAGGCAAAAAGTTTGCTGAGCAATGATGGTAAAGAGACAATATGGTAGTTACCATGGGGAGCAAGGCGTACCTTGACTCCTACTCTAGGAAGAACATATGAGGTGAGAATAAGAAGAAAAAAGGAAACCCTGTGCTGGAAGGGGATGACATGGGATTCAGTGTCTTCAGGTGAAAGGTACATCTCAGTAAGTGTAAATACTGGGATAGAGCATGAGGCAAAAAGGTTCAAAAGGAAGAGAATTTGTTCACTATGGAACATCAATTCAAAGAGCTCAGCCAAGCGATGAGCTCCTTCTGGAAGGTCAGACATATATGACACAAGATGAGAAGTGGACCCTTAAAGTTTAATGTTCTGTAATAAAGCAAATGGATCGCCATAGCCAAAGAATTTATTGCTTTTCTGTGTGATTGGCCTACTTGGAGGTGAGACTTTCAATACTTAGTGAGGCTGGTTCTCAAACGTAGTCTGTTACCTGGACTATGTTCAGTCTTTCCAGTGCAGTAGTAGAGGTGAGCTTTGCTCTCTTAGCTTATTATTCAAGAATCCATGGCCAGCTCCATGCCATGATGAGACATTTGAGTAGTACTGAAGAAGTACCATGAATGGAACAGAGTGCAGGGCTTTAGCAACAAAGAGCTACTTTCTAAACTTGCCTCTGACTAGGGGTTAGTTAACTCTGGGCAAGTCTTTGTTTAACTTCTCTATGCCCCAGATGACTTCCTAGGGTTTTTCTAAGAAGTCAGAGGGTTTTGATGAAGGAAATTTTCACATAGGTCCTAGTTTTGTGACAACTTTAAAAGGAATGAGACATACATTTTCAGTTTGCAAGAAGAGGTTTTGCAGCTAGGAAAAGCCAGCAGTAAAAACAACTGTGGATAATCTGCTCTTCATCCCAAAGAAAACACACAAATCAATTTCAGTGAGAAACTGGTTGATGGGAGGTACTTAACAAACATTGTTACTATTTTTCCTCCTCTTCTTTTCAGAGTTAAATCAATTAGAACAGTAATTAGAGCAATTAAAAGTACAGCTAAGTAGGCACAGATAACAGACAGGTCAGGCAGAGATAATAAAAGAAAGAATAATCTATAAGGTTACATAATGGGGGGAGGCAAGACAATGTGTGCTCTGTAATGCATCTGCTACAGTATTTTTTTAAGAAGCTGTTTTTGCCCAATAGATCTCCTCATGACTGGTTAAAATATATCTATGTTGTTGATACTATTTTAATGGAAGGAAGGAAGGAAGGAAGGAAGGAAGGAAGGAAGGAAGGAAGGAAGGAAGGAAGGAAGGAAGGAAGGAAGGAAGGAAGGAAGGAAGGAAGGAAGGAAGGAAGAAGCCTTTATTACATTTGTGTGCCAGGCACTCTGCAAATTACTTTACAATATTTCATTTGATTTGATGCTTATAAGAATCCTAGGAGGTAGGTGTTATTATTATCATCATTTTACAATTGAAGTCATTGAGCCAAACAGATGGAGTGACTTGCCCAGGGTTACATAGCTAGTAATTGGCTGAAATTGGATTAGAAGTGAAGTCTTCCTAACTCCTTATCCACCCAGTACTGTACACCACCTTTTTTTCCCCCTAATGTAGCATTCTGCCAAAAGCATATTGATAAACAGAATAATTAAGTACAAGATATAGTTTCTATCATTCTAGTCATGTGTAATGCCAAGCAAAGGCAACTTCCCAAGGTTCAAAATACCAGCATAGCTGCTCTCCATTTTATTCAGTGAAAAATTAAGAACAGAGAAAATCAAAATATAGCATCATTCAAAATACAGCATTCACCAAGTATAATTCAATAATTTCCAAGTACTACTCCACCCCTAGGCTGTACATTCATTTAGTCAACCACAAAGCCCCTCTTCTCAAATGGAGATTAGTTTCCAATCATAAGTAAAGTACATTCATTTGTTCAATCACAGAGCACAAAAAAGTCAAAACTTCCCCACCCTTGGATCACAATTGAATCTACCCCAGAGTTACAACAAGCTTAAGCACAGCATTTAATACCCAAAGAGAGGTCTTTTCTTCATCTTGACTTGAGGCAAGTTCTCAGCAATCTTTGTTCCTGGGGAGACAAAGCTTAGCAAGGCCACAAGATACATTGCCAGTGTCTTCATTAATTCATTCTCTGTCTGCAGAACAGTCCTAGGACCCCTGAAAACATTAGCAAAACCCTCTTCCAGGATTTCTGTAAACATACAGCAAGAAAATCCTTCTTCAGGGCTTCTGAACCAACAGCAAGGTTCCAGGACCTCTGCAACAACAGCACTGTCTTTCACCAGTGGACAAATCTGTCAAAACAACATCAAAACAGACAGACAAAGTACCAGCATAACAGCCATGTCACCTCAGTCCTCGGTAACTCTGGGTGGCAGCTCTCAAAAGTCCTGGGCAATTCAAACTGGCCTTCAGCAATCCTCTCCATCTCTCTCTGCCTCCAAGATGCTACTTCCAAAAAGTTCTTCTGCCTCTCTCTTTGCTTGTGTCTCTCTAAATTTACATCACCAGCTCCTCCCAGTTCAGCATTCTGTTTTCACATAAACAAGTCCATCCCACAGATTCACAAGCTCTGAGTTTTAACACAATCAATCCAAAAACCAAGCCAATACAGGGGGTCTTTAAATTCCATTACTATTACATCATGTAAGTCATATCTAAGTGACAATGATCATCAGTATTCACTTTAATCTTCTTTTACATGATAAAGGAGCTATTATTTTTCAGTTTATGCTTTTCTTGGTTTAATCATTTAATTATTTTTATTCATGTGGGAGTCCAGGATTATTATTTTTCAGTATGCCTCCTGCACATAGAAAGAACTTTCTTCTCATCTTCATTTCTCAGAATTCTGCTATATGTCTAAGGTTAACTCAGATGTTATATCCTTCATGAATACTTCCTTGAGCTCCCATTTGTGTGGCTATCCAGTGTGAAATTATCTTTGACTATGAAAGTAGCAAAATATCTGTTATTCTAAAATGTGGCCTTCAGACCTAAGCTTCCAAAACATTATTCCTTGGAAAATGATCTGATGATACAATTGAATCCAAATGTCTTTCCTATTTATTGTATTGACAAGGGAGAGGATGATAAGGATGAAGTTGGAAACAGAGAATACTTTGATATGGGGAGCTGTTCTGATTTTCTTCTGCAAAGTTATACATGTTATGGTAAACTTCTGCAGGCAAAGTACCTCCATCTCCTCCTAGCAATGAAGTTCCTCAGTGTCACTGATAACAAATAAGTCCACATAGAGTAAAATAAGTACAGCTGCACATGAATCCGAAGCAGATTTTGAATGCAAGACATGCTGACCCCAAAGTCAGGTCTCTATCTAATGTATTGCCTCTGGGAATGTTATTTAACTTCACCATTATGTAGACTATTCTCTAACTCTCTAGGACTATATGTACATTTGTGTGTATATGTGGTTTATGTATATACATATTATATGTTCACAAGTCCCAAGGGAAAAAAAATCAAAATACTTCCCTACACATACATATATATTATTGTCTTTTAGTCATTTCAATCATGTCTGACTCTTCATGACCCCATTTGGGATTTTTTTGGCAAAGATACTATAGCGATTGTTCATTTTCTTCTTCAGCTAATTTTACAGATGAGGAAACTGGGGCAAATATGGTTGTGACTTGCCTAGGGTCACACAACTAGTAAATGTCTGAGACCAGATTTGAACTCAGGAAAGCAAGTCTTCCTGAATCCAGACCTGGCACTCTGTCTACTATGCCATCTAGCTGTAGCAGCAAGCACCCTAGCATGCCCAGGATAGTTGCAAGCACAGGTTCTTTGATCTGTTTTTCTAAAGGGAAGCAACGCAATCTTACTTTAATCAATCAAACATATATCATTTATCTAGTTTAGGGGAGAAAGTCAGCACCCTGAACTTCAGAGAATACAATCAGAAGTTACAAGCAGACAAAAATACAGACAGAGAAAATAATATGATTCAGCAGACCAACAGACAGGGCTTCTGTCTGATCATTACATCCATACCTAGTTAGTCACCAGAGAGAGAAGCACCAACATCTGGGTTTTCAAAACTGTGAGGCTCCACCAGAGTCTCTTCTGGTCAAATCATGCAATTCTTCCCAAAGTGAGCCCCAAAGCAAAACCTCACATCAGGTTATATATAGCCTTCTCCAGGGTCAGAGAACATCACAACCCTCCTAACCAACGAATACAAAGTAACAAAAGTTGTGCCTTCCTGAAAAATGAGCCTCCTACCACAAGCTCCATGTGACTACATGTAACCTTTTAGGAGGCAGAGTTTATTTTCAAATCAGGAAAAGTCTTCAAATTCACCTAGGTTTGTTAAGGGGCTGGGAAGATCTTGAAATTCCTATTACCATTACATTAGCTGTCCTCCACACATATATGAATAAATCAATATCTGTGTTTGAGAGAGGTGATGTGGGATAGTAGATAGAAAGCCATGGATAGAATGTATTGGAAGCCCCCATGAGATTGATGGGAAACTCATACTGGTCTGAAGTTTAGAAAATCAGTTAATTGGTTTGTGTAAATAAACTGGTAATGTAGTTATTTTCCAAATTCAACACTTGGATTTTTCCACTTCACTTATTCAATTCTTGATAATTAATGCATATAATTAATTACAGGAAAGGCAGCCCATCCTAGAAAAGAGATGTAGCATTTTGTCAAAAGCACATTAATTTGACAAGCAGAATAATTAAGTACCAGGTATAGTTTCTATCATTCTAGCCATGTAGGTCATTTCTAGGAAACGTAAGTGACAATGATCATCAATATTCACTTTTATATTCTCTTACATGTTAAAGGGGCTATTATTTCCAGAAAAGAGACTTCAAGTTCAGGAATTTCTAGATTCAAATCCCACCTCCTATAGATAGGGGCTATGTGACCTTGGCGAGTCGTTGAATCTCAGTGTTTCAAGTAGCTCTCTCAGATTATAAATCACAGAGCAGGTGTAGGTTTGAATTGGTTTAAGACATTTCTTCAAAATGCTTTTTCTTATGCCAGTGAAATTACAGGTCTGGGCTGAAAAAAATAAGTATAGATGTTATCTTTTGTTTCTGGTATAGACTAAAAGATAGTCAGTTGCTTCATCATGCCTTCATATTCCTGATGCTGTACTTCAAGAGTGAGTAGGAGAAGTAATTTAGAAGATAAAATTGTTAAAGAGTCGGGTTTTGTTTATTTGTCTATTTGTTTTTAAAAATATTAATTTCTTAGGCTTCTGAATGGAGAATTGATCATTTGGTATAAAATATGTTGGAATGAGACCATGGGGAAACCACACTTCCCTGTATTTCTTAAATAGACAGGAGACACAAGGGATATTAAATGTGGTTCTTGACAGAGCCATTCAATCTCTGGAAACAGTATTAATTAAGCCCTTATTTTTACAATGGTTAATGAGATATTTCTTTTGAATTCTCCCTCCATTCTACAGTACAATCAACTAATTTAGAACACTAAATTATACTAAGGTGTATACTAAGGAGGGAATGATAACTGCTTCATGAATTAATCTTCCTATATTTTACTTGCATATTCAGAGCTTTGTTATCTTAGCTGTTAGTGACCTCCCTACAATCCCCTTCCTACCCTCCCCCCCATTGCTTTGTATTTACTTTGTATACATTTAACATTCACATATGAGTATTTGTTGTTCCCTGCTTCACTTCCATCTTCCTAGAATGTAAACTCCTTGAGGGCAAGGACTATTTTTATTTTTATCCTTGTATTTCTAATGCCAAACATAGTTCTTGGCACATAGTATACATCTAATAAATGCTTTTGTAAATGAATTGGATTGTATTGAATTGACCTATAAAATTACAGAAAGTACTAGGCAAAATGTCTTGTGAAATGGTCATTTCCAACATCATTCCAGTCACTTTATGTGAAGAAGAAAAGGTAAAATCACTCCCTTCAAATATTGATGAGCTGTCATATGAAAGAGGGATTGAAAGAGAGATAGGCTATTCAACCCTATGGGCCTCAGTTTCCTCATTTGTAAAATGGAGGTTTACAAAAATAACTCTGCTATATGTTTTATAAGGTTGTTTTAAGGACCAAATGAAATCTTGTAACCATAAAGTGCTAAATAAATGTAAGCTATGAGTATGGACTCCATCAGTCAGTATACCACTCTATCTTATTGTAGCCTAAAGAGGAATCCAAATGCCAAACTCAGGGAATGGTCATGCAATGACAGAGTCTGGCTCTTTACTCATTCATACAGTGAATTTTACTAATTCCATTTAATTTTGTCTCTAGTTGTTTCCTCCATGTATATTTAGCAGAAAATGACAAGTACAAATGTCTTGTTTCAGTGACTACATCATTTCAATACATTTTATATATTCTGATTTAAACCAGTGTAACAATTTAGTTGACTTATGACTATGGATAAAATTTTGTGGTTAAAGTCTTGATTTCTATAGGTCCTATATATGCAGTTATAGCCCAAGAAGAGTGACTTTTCAAAAAATTGTATGGTTAATCATAGAATGAACAAATGCTTCTATCACCTTGCAATCATTCCTCCAAAGTACATATTCCAGTCCCATAGATCTGATGCCTGCTATGTAAATGTGACATCTGAGTATATTTAAAAGGGAAATGAAGTTGAGAAAACTTTCTGCCTCTAGGAAAGTGTTAACAAGAAGCATAGGATGAAAGAGTTCTGGGGCTATGCAATGCACTAGAGAAAATTAGCAGGGTGATAGCAATGAGTAGGGAGGTGGAGGAACTCAGCTGGGCTGTTACATTGGAAATGAGCACTCAATTAATCCAATTCAATTTGAAAAGCATTTATTAAATATCTACCATGTTCCCAACACTGTTAGTCACAAATGCAAAAAGTGAGAGTCACCTTAAGGAACCTGTATTTTCCTGTACACGGAGGGGTAAATTGAATAATATGTGTATAAAATAAACACAAAGTGATTTAGTGGCACTAGGGAACACTTAAAATTGAGGGAAGTATGAAAGACTTCTTATAGGAGCTCACACTTGAGCTGATCTTTGGAACTAGAAGTTCTAAGAAGAGGAAAGGAAGGAAAGCCTGCCTGGCAGGTGGGATAGCTTATGCAAAGGAATGACTATGAGAGATGGAACATCACAGGAGGTGAAACTCAAGGAAACCAACTTGTCTGGAACACAGTGTGTGTGAACTAGGACAATATATAATCAGGATAGAAAGATAAAGGACTTTAGATACCAAACAGAGGAGTTTCTATCAAGAACTCCACCCAGATACTGTAAATATTTAAGTCAGCTGTTGTATAATTTTTATTACTGGTGTAACTTGGTCATATCAGCCCAAACCCTGAGAGAGTGAGGAAAGGAACAGCAAATGAGATTCCTGGGAGCAGTGTGGTCTGGTCTTCCCCAGCTGTATGGTCATGCATGCTTCTGGATATGTACCTCTGTGCACACATGGGAATGAATAGTCAGTTTATATGATATTTGCCTTTACTGTGTCTCATGTGGTCCACATCTGGTTCCTCTACCATTTGGTAGCAGAAGGCAGAGAGTGCAGCAAAGAAAATATGATTAAGGATATGTCCATTATGTTCAGCCTCAGAGCCAGTAACTCACCTTTCAGAACTAACCTTGATTTCCCATCACTGGGGAAGGCATTACAAGGCAAAACATTTTCAAAATAGACTAAAACAAAAAGAAGACTCCAAGGCCCCTGAGGAATTTTAAACTTATAACTTGAAGTCCTAATTGTCTTTGAACTTGTTCATGCATCACCCTGAAAAGGGACAAATATGGAGTTTGAAGTATGAAAGTTTTAAGTATTCAATTTGAAATAAGCACATGAACACACAGTAATTGGCTAATATGAAAATGCAAATAAGCTGCACATGTTCTAGATACCCTCTTATTGCAAACTTAACCTTTGAACCCAAGAAATATTTTATTAAAGAGTGCAATCGACATTTTTACAATAAGCCACCCTGATGTATTTAGGGTGAACTCATCATTACAGATGTCACCTGCTGTATTAGCCTGCAGTGATAGCATTGGAAGGAATTAAGCTCTGCTAATACTTTTTTCAAGCTTTAAACAACTGATTTTAAGAAGGGTTGGTTATTACATGGGGAATAACTAAATACATTGTGGGGCATGCATGTAATGGAATATTACTGCAATGGAAGAAACAATGTAGATGATAAGTAGAGTGAAGTTTGGGAAGATTTACGTGAACTAATGCAAAGTGACATAAATGGAACCTGGAATACAATATGCACAATGACTACCACAATGTAAATGGAAAGAACTACAATGAAACAAGCAAAACTGAATATTGTGAGCATTTGATGACCAAGCTTGGCCTCAAAGCATTGTGAGAATAGATTTCATTCCCTTCTTTGCTGGAGATATAATAGGGCTCTGCTTGCAGAGCTCTGAGTATAATGTCTGATTTTGTTAATGTTTTAATTAGCTTTGCTGAACTTTTTTCTTTTTCTTTTTTTTTTATTCCTTGGCTCTTTGGAAGGGATAGGAGGAGGGGCTACTGTAAGAAATCAGGCTATGTAAAAACAAATGATATCAACAAAAATAAAAGAAAAACAAAAATAATGAATGGATAGATAATTGCCTACTTATTGAGACTTTATTACTACAGTATGCATTCTCTCATCTGATCCTTGTAACAGTTCTACAGAATAGAGACTACTAATATTACTATCTTCCATGAAGACAAAATAGAGTTCCAGAGGAGTTCAGTGTCATACCCAAGGTTAAACATCTAGAAAGTGTCAGAGGCAAGACTCAGAGCCCAATACAGGAGAAAGTAGAAAGGAAATAAGCATTTATACAACTATTATAGGCATTGTGCCAAGTGCTTTAAAAATATTATCTCATTTAATCTTCACAAAAATCTGGGGAAGTACTTATTTTATAGTTTGGGAAACTGAGGCATAAAGAGGATAAGAACCTTGCCCAGTGTCATACGCTAGTGTGTGAGGTTGGATATGACCTCAGGTCTTCCTGACTCCAGGACCAACAACAAACATTCTGTCCTCTGTGTCACCAAGCTGCCTCTTGTGTTCTTTCCTGTAGTATTTCTTGTCCTATTTCTCTTTGTACAGGTAACTGTTAATCGATGAAAAAGTATTAATTGTGTCTACCATGTACCAGACACTGTGCAAAGTACTCGAGATTCAAGTACAAATAATGAAATATTCACTATTCTTAAGCAGTTTATGTTTTAAACGGGAAGAAAACAAATACGCATAAATATATACACATATATGTAAGCAACATAAATTGTTAAATACAATTACATACAAGATAGGAAAATACAAGGTAGTCAGAAGAAGGGGGTAGCAGTTGGGGGTGGGGGTGGTGGTAATCAAAAAAGGTTTGACTATGCCTTCAAATCCAAAGCAGTCTTGCTCTCATTGATTGGCCAAAAATATGTCCCAGCCCAAGTGTCATTTGCTCAATGTTTGGGTTTTGATGACTCAGAATGAGTATAAATAGCAATTGTTTCAGTTCTGGGTAGAAACTCTGAGGGTTTCCCTTCACTGACTGATTCATTTGTAAAGAAAAAGTAGATTATCTTTTACATGAATTTTTGCCTAGCCTTCAACTACTGAATGGGTGTTGCCTCAGACAAACTGAGAGCAGGGAAAGATCTTAGCTTCAAAAGGTCAAGGTCTTCCACTACAACTGGGCAATCACCAGTTGTCCTGATCTCTGTCTTACCACTGGACTCCAGTAACTCTGGAAGAGAGACTGATGTTGATAACTGCACAGCCCTGCCCCACTTAAATCCAATTTACTTACAAGTCAACACATCACCCTTCTGATGTCATTGCTCCTATTTAAGAAAGATGAACATGCGGAGTCAAGATGGCAGAGTAGAAACAGGATGTCCATGTGGCTCCTGCTCCCACCTCCTCCAGTTCATGTAAAAAATAACTCTAAACAAACTTTGGAGCTACAGAACACACAAAATGACAGAGAGAAGCTAACTTCCCCCTGAAGACAGTCTGGCAGGCCGGCAGAAAGGGGCCAACACAGTGCTCTGCAAGTTGAGCCCAGCCCTGCCTGAACCAAAGGTTTTAGTCTCAGGGTAGCCACAACCAGCGCCAGCTGGAGGGACTTCAGATCACCAGCAGCTGTGGAAGTTTCCAGAATTATCAACCCACAGATGCTAAGGACAAAGTGAGAGGTCAGTGCAGTGTGGACTTTGGGGACCAGTAGTTCAGGAGTGTGGTCTGGCCTTTACCCCCTGGAAGGAGAAGTTGCTGAGGCACTGCGGCTGTGCAGCCACTACCACATGACTGCTTCAGAGCTCCTGGCCTTCAAATTGTAGGGGGACCAAGCAACCAGTCTGAGGGGTGATTGCTCTTGCTTTAACCTGCTTGGATCTGGATTGCGGTCTAGAATGGAGGTCCTGGGGTTTGCAACCAGTTTGCCAGAGTGTGTGGAAGGTTCAGAGAGGGCACCCAACTAATACCTATGGCAGCTGAGAAAACCGTAGCATTTGGGACAAAGCTCCCCTGTCTGGTGGCAGAGTCCTACTGTGGCAAAAAACCCAAAAGTCAAGTAATTGAGCGTCAACATGAGCAGGCAAAAGAAGCAAAGTAAACATAGCAAACCAACTTTATACTCCTATTTTAGGGACAAAAAGGATCAAAGCATGGAACAGGAGGAAGACAGAGAAGTCAGAACTCCTGCACCAAAAGCTTTCAAGACAAATATGAACTGGTTACAGCCCATAGAGGAGCTTAAGAAGGATTTTTAAAATCAAATAAGAGAAGTGGAGGAAAAATTGGGAAGAGAAATGAGAAAGATGTAATAAAATTGTGAAAGGAGAGTCAACAACCTGACTGAAGAAAATAACACCTTAAAAAATAGACTAACTCAAATGGCAAAAGATGCTCAAAAAGCCAATGAGGAGAAGAATGCTTTAAAAATACAAATTTGCCAGATGGAAAAAGAATCTCAAAAGCTCATTGAGGAGAATCATTCCTTCAGAATTAGATTGGAGCAAATTGTAGCTAGTGACTTTATGAGAAATCAAGATGCTATTAAACAGATCCAAACAAATGAAAGAATACAAGGCAATGTGAAATATCTCATTGGGAAAACCACTGACCTGGAAAATAGATCCAGGAGAGATATTTTTAAAATTATTGGACTATTTGAAAGCCACGAGCAAAAAAAGAACCTAGAAATCATCCTTCAATAAATTCTCAAGCAAAATTGCCCTGATGTTTTAGAACCAGAGGGCAAAATAGAGGTTGAAAGAATCTGCCAATCACCTCCTGAAAAATATCTCAAAAAGAAAGCTCCTAGGAATATTATAGCCAGGTTCCAGAATTCCCAGATCAAGGAGAAAACATTACAAGCTGCCAGGAAGAAACAATTTGAATATTGTGGAAACACAATCAGAATAACCCGGGATCTGGCAGCTTCTACACTGAGGGATTGAAGGGCTTGGAATATGATATTCTGGAGGGCAAAGGAGATGGGATTAAAACAAAAAATCACCTACCCAGCAAAACCGAGTATCATATTTCAGGGGAAAATATGGTCATTCACTGGAATAGAGGACTTTCAAGCATTCTTGGTGAAAAAACCAGAGTTGAATAGAAAATTTGACATTCAGATACAAGAAGCAAGAGAAGCATGAGAAGGTAAACAGGGAAAAGAAATCATAAGGAACTTATCAAAGTTGAACTATTTACATCCCTACATGGAAAAACGATAATTGTAACTGATGAAACTTTTCTCAGTATGAGAATAGTTGAAGGAAATAGAAATTTATGTGTTTATATATATATATATATATATATATATATATATATATATATATATATATATATATATATATATATATATATATATATAAGAAGGTGTATGGGCATATGAATGCATATGTGAATGTGTGTATATGTGTGTACAGGTGTGCATGTATAGAGAGTGCAGGATCAAATTAATAGAAAGGGATGATACTTGAAGGGTGAAGTTGAGAGGTGACAGAGGAATGTGGTGAGAGGAGATGGGGAAACACAGAATGGGGTAGACTGTCTCATGTGGAAGAGGCAAGGAAGAATGTTTACAATGAAGGGGAGGAACAGGAAGGCAGGGGGAAATGGGTCAACTTTATTCTCATTGAATTTGGCTGAGGGAGGGAATGACATACACACTAAATGGGGTGTCTCACCTTACAGAAGAGTAGGGGGGAAGAGGATGAGAGGGGAGATGATGGAAGGGAAGGCAGGCTTGGGGGGAGAGAAGTTGGAAACACCCACTTTTGAAAAGGGACAGGATCAAAGTAGAGAATAGAACAAAAGGGAGGTGGGATAGGAGGCAGGGAAATATCTTCAGTCTTTTACAACATATCCACTATGGAAATTTTTTGCATAGCTACACATGTACAGCCTATACTGAATTGCTTATCTTTCCAGTAAGGGTGGGTGACAAGGGAGGAAGGAAATGAATCTGGAATTCAAAGTTTTAAAATCAACTGTTTAATATAAATATATATATACTATTATTATTAATATTATTTTACATGTAACTGGGAAATAAGACATACAGGCACTGGGGCATAGAGATCCACCGTGCCCTACTGGAAAGTTGGAGGTAGTATGGGAGAAGATATGGGAGACAGTAGATTGGAGGAGGGGATATCCATTGGGATCACTGTTTTGGAGTGGTGGGTAGGGGAAAAATGGGGAGAAAATTTGTAACTCAAAATCTTGTGGAAATGAATGATGTAAACTAGAAGTTAATAAAGCATTTGATTAAAAAAAATAAAGTGGTAGCTATTGAGTCATATGTGATCTTGACTGTGCCTTCTAGGAACTTGAATTCCTTCTTTCTGGCTGTTTATACAATTTTTTTCTTTCTCCTGGAAACTCTGGATTTTGGCTATCTGACGTTTCTAAGAGTTTTTATTTTGAAATTTCTTTCAGAATTTTGGTGGATTCTTTCTATTTCCACTTTACTTTCTGCTTCTAAGAATTCAGGGGAGTTTTCTTTTATCATTTCTTGAAATGTGATGTCTAGACTCCTGTTTAGGTGATAGCATTCAGATAGTTTAATGATTTTCGATTTTTTTTCTCCTCAGTCTGTTTTCTAAGTCATTGTTTTTGCTATGAGATATCCTAAGTCTTCTTCTTTTTCCCCCTTTTTTTTTTTACTTTTTAAACTTTAATATTCTTGTCTTATGGACTCATTGCCTTCTGTTTGGTCCATTCTTATTTTTCACAAAGTTTGTTGCTTATGCAAAGTTTCGTACTTCTGCCAACCATTAATTTTCTTTCCAATTCTTTCTTTTCCATATTCTCATTTCTTTTAAAGTTTTTCCTCTAATGCTCATTTCATTAAAAAAGTTTAATCCTTTAAAAATGTTTTTGCTGTTTCTCTTCCAGAAATTTTAGTTGGATTGGTGTCCAAGCTGTATTTTTGTAAAGGCTTTGCTTATAGATATTTTGGAGTCATCTGGATTTGTATCTTGGGCAACCCTGTCACCTAAGTAATTTTTCATTGTAGGATTCATTTTTTGTTTGCTCATTCTTCCATCCTACATCTTGATTTTGGGTTTGAGGTTACAGTTGGGCTCTGCACACTTCTGGAAGAAAGGTATATGCTGATGTTTCTGCTTTCTTCTGATATTGAGTGTTATGTTATATGTGACTCTCAGGCCTAGCTCAGGCTGGGAACATAAACTCTCAGGGATCCTAAAGTGTTCATACTGAGACCAAAGTCTGAGCTCTGCAATTTCTTGATCTGGGTTTGGGTCTGAAGAAGAGTAAACTGCTGCTAGAGTCAGACTATCAGCCAGATGGGAAACTCAGAGGGACAGAACTGTCACCTTACTTTTGAGCTGAAATTCCTGCCATTGTTATTCCTCTACGGGTTTTAGGCTAAGACCCTGCTCTGCTCCTGTGGTCTGAGCCACATTGTTACTTGCCTCTGAACTTGCTCCTATCTCTAGGTATATTGCCCAGGACCTATGTCTACTTCATATCCCAGAATGAAATGGAATCTCACCCTTAGACACAGGTTCCCTTTTCAGTCTGCCCTGTATGATGACTGTGAACTCGATACTGGACTTGAAGGCTATCAGTTCAGATGTATTCTTGGCACAGAGCATGCCCGAGTATTG
Source organism: Petaurus breviceps papuanus (assembly GCF_028583685.1). Classification (NCBI taxonomy): domain Eukaryota; kingdom Metazoa; phylum Chordata; class Mammalia; order Diprotodontia; family Petauridae; genus Petaurus; species Petaurus breviceps. The sequence goes on from NW_027187419.1 coordinate 94,979,417, forward strand.
AACAGGGACCTCCTCTTGCCCAAATGCACAGTCTTTCTGCTTTGTGGAGTAATGCACCAGGTTGTGGGCTCTGGCTAGGTCCTGTCCAGTGTCTCCACAAAGTCTTTGTCTCTCTACATTGACTTAGGTTAGAAATAGTTCATTGATCATTTTTCTTGGATTTCCCCATCAGAATTTGTTCTGGTGTATTTCCTAGATCTACTTATAGGGATTTTAGGTGGAGGGGTGAGCTCACTGTACTGCTTCTGCTACTCTGTCATCTTGGCTCAGCCTCCAGAACCATTAACTTCTAGTTGATCCATTATATATATATATTTTAAAGCAATCAGGGTTAAGTAACTTGCTCAAGGTTACACGGCCAGTTATTTCTGTGTGTGGTGCTAAGTGGAGCCCAGGTTTGATCCCCAGGTCATCCTGTCACTGGAGTTGGTGCTCTTACTCGCTGAGCCACCTGGCAGCCCCTAAGCAATTTGGGTTAAGTAACTTGCTCAAGGTTACACGGCCAGGTGTCTGTAATAAGTGTCTGAGCCCGGATTTGATCCACATGTCATCCCAACACTGGAGCCGGTGCTCTTACTCGCTGTGCTACCTGGCTGCCCCTGACCCATTATAATTTTCAAGAACTCTACTGCTTGCATAAGGTTTGGGTTTTTTGTTTGTTTTTTTAACCTTCTGTGCCAAGCTATTATTTCTCTTTCTAATTTTTTCTTCCATAGTGCTCATTTTCAAACCCAATTATTTCCTCCAATATTTTTCATTTGTAAAATAATTTTAAATTGTTTTAAAAAAAATCTTATGTCAGGAATTCTCTTTCAGGATTTCCATTGAACTTATGTCCATGCTGTATTTTGCTTCCCAGCTTTGCCTTTAGGTATTTTAGAGTCATTCTCTTATGGGTTTGTGCCTTAAGTGTCTCCGGTGTCATAATAGGTCTTGATGGTGAGATCTTTTTGCTTTTTTGTTTATTCTTTCAGTCTTACTTCCTGACCCTTCACCCTTCTGGAAGGAATGTCTAGGCTATGTTTTGTCTTATTTTGTGTATTCTTTGGTCCCATTCCTGCTTTCTCATGGTATTAAATATTGTATTATTCCAGGAAGTTGGGAACTGCTCAGTTTAGAGATCTGTTAGCTTTCAGTGTACTCAAAGAGTTCTGATGCAAAATGAAGTTTGAAAATTTCTCCTTGATCTGAGCAGTACTACCATGAGCTTTCCCCTGGTTGGACCTTCCATAGACTGATGCTTTTTTTTAAATTAAGCAATAGGGGTTAAGTAACTTGCTCAAGGTTACATGGCCAGTTATTTCTGGGTGTGGTGCTAAGTATCTGAGCCTAGATTCGATCCCCAGGTCATCCCGACTCTGGGGCCAGTGCTCTTACTCACTGTGCTACCTGGACACCCAGACTGATGCTTTTCTGATTAACTATCTGTCAGCCAACTGGAAAGCTGTAGGGCTTGAGAGTGCTAGAATTCTATGGCTTCCTTTTGGTCTGGGCTTCCTATTCTGTTTATTCCTCTCCAGACTTCAGACTGTGCTGGGGCTAGATCTGAGACCCCATTTTGCTCTTGGCATCAGAACTATACCTCTGCTACTTGTTTCTATGTCTATTCAACACACAGTACACAGACTTACAACCATTCTTTACCTTGGACTGACACCTTGGTTTGTGACCCAGCTTTAGGTAGTGAGTGACAGAGCTGCTTCTTGAACAAGGTCAGACCTCTTAATATAAGCCTGGGGCCTCTAACTTGCCATGATGCAAAACCTTGGGCAAGCCCTAATTCAGTTCCTACTAAAGGATTTTCACCATTAAGGTTCCTGGTTAGAGGTTGTCCCTAGTGTTTTCATAGTTCTTAGGCTATCTCATTATACCTATCTAGACTAGAAAAATGACTCATGATTTTTATTTGGGTGCCCTGATTAGGACTTGGTCTGCAATGTTTTATAAATCTTGATGAAGTGATTATGAGAAAGCACTGCGTTGTATCTCTTACTGTAACTGTAATATTTATCTGGTTTATGTTAAGTGTACATGTCTTAGGCTCTGCAAATGGACATTGAGCTAGACTCAGAAATGAATAAATGGAAAGAAGTTGACTAGAAACATTTAAGAGATTGTCAGCAACAATCCTAAATTTCTTAAGATATTGAACCATCTTTTTTAACACTAGTCTTCTCAAAGTGATGCTGCAAGGAAGGGGTGTCAGACTGAAATATGAGGGGATCTCTGCTGCCATTTGACTCAGAAAATCACAGATTAACATTATCTATATTGTGTTGTGCTTTTATTTATTTTGTTAAACATTTCCCAATTATGTCTTAGCTTGGCAGGGGACACTCAGGAGTTTTACTGTTATGAGTTTGACATTTTGCTAAAACTTTCCTTTGTGGAATAGAACCCTTCCTAAAGAAGCAAAATTATAAGCTACACAAAGATTGATAGTGGGCATAAGTAAGATGCAACATGTTCTGATTGATTACTCATCCACAATATACAGCATAATAGCAAAAGTGATAACATTCAGGAAATACATGATCAGAAAAAGGGGTAAATCACTCACGGAACAATAGAAAGTGAAAACTTATGGGGAAGTCTGAGTTCTCTACTGTTTTGCTGTTTACACACTTAGTTTTGTCTGACTGTTCATGAAGTTATTTGGGGTTTTCTTGGAGTGATTTGTCATTTCATTCTCCAGTTCATTTTACAGATGAGGAGAATGAGGCAAATGAGGCAAAAAAAGGGTTAAATGATTTGCCCGGTGTCACACTGCTATTAAGTGTCTTAAGGCCAGATTTGAACTCAGGAATATGAATCTTCCTGACTCCAGGCCCAGAACTGTATCCACTATACCACCTGGCTGCCTTGTCAACCATTTGAAAACCTAGAGTATGATTTCCAACCTGTGGACTAGTTCCTCTGTGGAGGATTTATGGAGGATATAGACAATATTCATACAAGATAATAAAATGTGGATGAGTTTTAATCTGAAAATGCTGAAATGATGAGATGTCTGAAGATTGGTTGGAGATTCAAGATTGTAAGTTAGCAGAGAGATTGGGGCAGGAAAGGTAGATTTGCAAATCATCAGCATAGAGATGGTCATTAAACCCATGGAAGCTGATGAGATAATCTAGAGAAGGTTGCATAGAGGGAGAAGAGAAGAGTTCTCAGGACAGTACAGCATGAGATGCTTATGATTATGGGTGTGATCTGGATGAGGATCCAGTAAAGGAGGCTGAAAAGGAGCAGTCAGATAGGTAGGAGGAGAAGCAGGAAAGAATGGGCTCCACTCTACTCTGCATCCATGGAGGGAGTATCCTTTTCGCGAGATCATAGTTCAGTTGAAGTGGTACACTGGAAAAGTTGCTACATTTGAAGTCAGGGGACCTAAATTTGAATCTCAGCTTTGCAAAATCTTGGACAAAGTACTTGGGCTCTGTGGACCACAGTTTCCTTATCTATAAGGTGGGGACGGGACTACACAATTTCTAGAGTCTCATTTCTAAATCTATACAATAAACTTTTGTGGGAGAAAAACCTACATAAACTATTGTTTTGTTTTGTTTTTTCTTCTAAGGATTGAATTTATGAAATCAAAACTGATTTCTTGCTTTAGGTCAAATTCTCCTACTTACCAGTTTTGCTTAGAGCTGCTCTGATTTCTAGGGGATAGGGAGTGAGTGAATGTATAATTTCATTGGCATAGGGAATTCCAAAGAATGAGGTAATTCCTTCTAGCAACAGAGGTCTTAGCTACTACTTAAAGATTGCCTAGAGCACAATGTGACTAACTCAGCTGATCAGGGTCAAAAATCTAGCAGCCATGAGGGAGTCCTGGCTCCAAGGACAATTCTCTATTACTACAAAATGACCTGTTCTCAAACCTCATTCTCCTTGACCTCTGTGCAGCCTTTGATGCTGTTAATCACCATCTTTTCCTTGATATTCACTTCTGTCTAAGTTGTTAGGATACCAATTCAATTTATTAAATATTTATTAAAAGCCTGCTATGTGCTGGGCACTTTGCTACACACTGGGAATATAACTAATAAAATGAAAGACAGTCTCTGCCCTCAAGGGGCTTATAATCTAAGGTGGGGGGGGGGAAGGAGATGCACAAAAATGTGGAGAAAGGTGGAGGTAGGGGGAGGCCAGGGGATACCAGTCATGGAGTAATCTTATTCTGTGGAACTGAAACCAGGCAGAGCAGCAGATGCACAGCAAAATGGAGTCCATTCTTTCCTGGTTCTCCTCCGACCTATCTGATGACTCCTTCTCAGTCTCCTTTACTGGATTCTCATCCAGATCACTCCCATAACCATAAGGTGTCTCACAGTGTTCTATTCTGAGCACTCTTGTCTTCTACCTCTATATTACTTCACTAGATGATCTCATCAGCTCCCATGGATTTAATGACCATCTCTATGTGATTTTCAAATCTACCTTTCCTGCCCCAATCTCTCTGCTGACCTACAATCTTGAACCTCCAACCACTCTTCAGACATCTCAAACTGGATGTCCAGTAGACATCTTAAATTCAATATGTTCAAAACAGAACTCATCATCTTTCCCCCTCAACTCTCCCCCACTCCTAACTTCCTTATTACTATAGAGGACAACACTGTCCTCTCAATCCTTCAGTCTCTCAATCTAAGAATCATCCCCACTCTTCCCTCTCTTTCACCTCTCCCCCATATTCAGTCTGTTGCCAAATCTTCTCAATTCACCCTTGCAATAGTCTCTCCAGTCATCTCCCTTCTCTCTTCTGACACTGCTGTCACTCTAGTGTGAGTCCTCATCACCTTTTGTGTGGACTATTGCAAAAGCCTGTTGGTGGGTTTGCTTGCTTCATGTCTCCCCCTCCCCACCCCCACTTCAATCCATCTTTCATTCAGCCACTAAAGTGATTTTTGTAAAATACACATCTGACAATGTCACCCCCGTTCAAAAAACTCTAATGGCTCCCTATTACCTCCAGGAACAAATGCAAAATCCTCTGTTTGGCATTCAAAGCCCTTTATAACCTAGATTTCTCTTGCTTTTCCAGTCTTCTTATCTTTTACTCACTGCCATGTTCTCTTCAGTCCGGTGACACTGGCCTCCTGGCTGTTCCACAAATAAGACACTCCATCTCTTAGCTCCAAGCATTTTTCTCTGCTATACTTTATGCTTGGTATTCTCTTTTTCCTAATCTCTTCCTACCAGCTTCCCTGCTCTTCTTTAAGTCTCAGCTAAACTCCCACCTTCTACAACAAGTCTTTCCCAGTAGCTCTTCATTCTAGTACCTCCCCTGCATTCATTAGTTCCTACATAAACTGTATAAATCTTATTTCTATATATATTTTTTCTTTTCTCTCCCATTAGATTGTGATCTCCATGACAGCAGGGACTGTCCTTTGTCTCTTTTTGTTTCCCCAGGACTTAGTAAAGTGCCTGGCACAAACTAAGTGCTTAAGAAACGTTTATTGGTTAATTGATTATACCAAACTACTTTTTACTTCTTTTATCTAATTTAAATGTTCATAAATTACTATTTCCGTTTTGTTCTTCACTTAAAGAATTGAATTTCATTTTGTGTACAATGTTAGCAAAACATACCTTTGTAAAGTCTTCATTATATTAGAATGAGACAACATGATTCACTTCTAACAAGGCCTGTTACCTAGACTCTAGGAAGATTTAGAATCATGGTAGGTTTATGCTCTTCTATAGCAAAGATGACACATTTTCTTTCAAATTTACTTCCACTTCTTCAGTTGATATGTTCTCCCTGGAAGAGTGAAAGCAAATATATTAAAAGAAACATATTTATTTTTTTGTAAAGCGCTGGTAAAGAGAGAAATGACTTTACATTACATTTGACCTTGAAATAGAATCTTTAAAATTAAAGGAGGAAATGTTTTTTGATGCTTCATGTTCATGTAAAATTTATGATTGGGGAAAAACAACCTAATATTAGTGCAAAATTTAAATCACCCACTGGCTTTCCCATCTTAAGTCTTTCAATGTATCAGAAGTTGAAAGGCAGAAAGAATATTCACAGAGGGATAAATCCTTACACTAGAGGGAAGTAACTGATGAAGAGGCAAGGATTCCATTTCTGGTCATGATGATTTATACTGAATCCCTTTCAGAAAGCGGAGAAACCAATTTATATATGACTCAGATTGGGGTTACTTCATTAAAGAAGCCCATGTTAGGACATCTGTGACTCTCCCAACCTTTTCACCAGTGCAGAGAAAAGGACATTCATTATAGTGTCAGCTCCTAAATTAGTACAGTATTTTGGACAGGATGAAGCTGTCTTGCTCAAGAACCAATACCATATAAATTATCTGATATTAAAAAGAGTGGAGAAGGATACATTAGAAACCTTCTTAAGCCCCAGAGGTAGAAAAGTCTATGAATCCTTCCTTCATCTTGAGTTCAACACTTGGAGGCTTTTAAAATTCAATATTAATGTCTCTGCTTCCTTGTCATTCAGAAGCAATGACACACACATACAGTCAAGTTGTCTTTGGTTCCTGAGGATGATTGAAGGCTTTTTCTCTGCCTAATTAGATTCTTCAATTGTTATTACTTTGGGAAACCAAAAAGAAAACAAGGACTAGAGAATGCTAGTCATTTAAATTCCCTTTGCAGTGCCTGAATCCTCTGCTTCTTCCTCATTTGAACTGACTGGTTTAATAATTTACCCAACTTGGAAAAGAAAAACTATAATGAAAACATTGGACTTGGGTTTTCTAGCCTGGCTTAAAAACATTATATGGTAGTTCCTGAATGTTCTGATTTTTTGGTAGGGATGGTAGGGAGGAGGGTAAGTGTTATTTTTTGGGGGGGGGGGGTAGATCAGATGAAATAAGGATGAGGCACATTTTAATGTCTAGGTACTGTGGCTTTCAATTAGAAGTTAGTCTAGTGATACTGGAATGGTAGAAAAATCTAAGTCTAGTATTTCCATTATAATTTTGCTTTCCCATGTTTGGAGAGCACCTGCTGGAAGCTGTCTCTTCTTTCAAATGACACAGTATTCTGCCTTCTTGATCTCATGAGGCAATGACACAGGGATTACTGAGAATTTGACACCTTATACCAAAGCAACAAAACTTTCCTGGTTGGAAGGAGCCAGAAAGTTCATCATCTCCACAACTAAAAGCTGAGTCATTGTATTGCTGGGAATTTCAAGAGACTGACAGATAAATGTTCCCTGAGGCAGACCCTATAGAGGGCGACCTATTCATCCTCTCCACTAGAGACCTGCAAAAAGGTTATTAACCCTTTATGAGTTATGGTTCCCTTAGGCAATATAATGAGGCCTATGGACCCCCCCCCCCAATTTGCAGAATGATGTTTTTAAATACATAAAATGGAATTACAAAAGAAACCAATTACATTAAAACAGTTTTAAGTATAGAGGTGTGGGTGTCTGTCTGTATTTTTTCCCCAGCCTAAGACCCCTCCCCTGCATATGTTGTCTCAATCAATCAACATTTATGAAGCATTTATATGCCAAGCACAATGATAAATCCTTAGAATGAAAAAAATGCAAAAGAGACATAGGTTCAAGGTTTCTACTTTGTAATGGGAGAGACAGCAAGCAAATAGATATGAGATACAATTCAGAGTAGAAGGAGGATCTCTTTAGAGGTGGAAGGCTCAAATGGCTCTATTTTTAAGTTCCTTGGGTAAAGGGACCTTTTGTTGCCTTTGTATCTCTAGGTGTACCTGACACATAATAAGCATACAATATTATTATTTGATTGACTGGAAAAAATATAGCATAAAGCCTAAATTAAGATAGCACTTGGAGTCTTTAGAGTTTCAGAAAACTATTTGCATATTGAATTCTTCACTTGTATGTGTGATTAATGTCTTTTCCCTAAATCTCCCCAATTCCCAGAATGTAACTATACAAAACAGAATGATAAATGAGAGGACTGGGGAGAATGTGTTCATTCTCTTATTTGTTACTGAAATGGCATTCAGTATTTTATTTGATATTGTTGCTTTCTTCTCATTATTTTTATGTCAGTCTACCATGGTAAAAATAGTTTACTTCTTATCAATATATTTAATATAAATACACTAAATACTTTTCTGCATATAGAATAAGTCATGATGGTACTCCCTGTCACTCCTTCCCTCCACAAAAAAAGTAGACCACAGTAAAAATAAAAGTTCTATTACTATGTAGTTGCTTCCCCAAAGAACTTTACTGTCTTTTATTTTTTAAAACTTTTAAAAAATTTCTACATTTTCTTTGTTTCTCTCCTTCCCCACCCATTGAAAAGGTAAGAAATACAATAGTATTTTTAAGTTATATTAAGTCATGCAAAAAAAAATCCTTATTAGCCATGTTGCAGAAAGAATGAAGGAAGGAAGAAAGGAAGGAAGGAAGGAAGGAAGGAAGGAAGGAAGGAAGGAAGGAAGGAAGGAAGGAAGGAAGGAAGGAAGGAAGGAAGGAAGGAAGGAAGAAAAATGATTAACTTAACTTTCTGACTTCTTCGAATTTCAATCTGCATTCTGAATCCATCAGTTCTCTATCTGAAGTTCAACAGCATTTTTCATAATAAGTCCTTTGGAATCATGATGGATCATTGTAGATTTTCACAGTTGATTATCTTTACAATATTGCTGCTACTACATTATACTGGTTCTATTCATTTCTTTTTTTTTTACTTTTTATCAATTTATTTATTTTTAGTTTTCAACATTCACTTTCATAAGGTTTTGAGTTCTAAATTTTCTACCCCTCCTTGTCCTCCTCCCTCCCCAACATGACTTGTAATCTGATATAGGCTCTATATTTACATTCATATTAAAGATTTTCACATTAGTAATGTTGCAAAGATGAATTAGTGGTACTATTCATTTCATTTCACATCAGTTCATATAAATTCTAGTTTTTGTGAAAAAACAAACAAAAAACCAACTCCTTCCATCATTTCTCATGGCACAATAATATTCTATTGTATCTACATAATGTAACTTATTCAGCCATTCCCCAATCATTGGGTAGCCACACAATTTCTAATTCTTTGCAATTACCAAAAGAACAAAATATCTGCTATAAATATTTTTGTGAATATAGGTTCTTTTTATTTACGTGACGTCTTTGGGAGTATAAACCTGGTTGCAGCATTTCTAGGTGGAAAGCATTCACAGTTTTATTTCTGTTTTATAGTTCTTTGGGCATTATTCCAAATTGTTCTCCAAATTGGTTGAACAACTTCAGAAATCTATCAACAGTACATTAGTGTACCTATTTTTCCACATCCCCTTCAAAATTTGTAATTTTCTTTTTCTGTCATCTTTAGCTAATTGGATGGTTGTGAGGTCATACCTGAGTTGTTTTAATTTTCATTTCTCTGGTTATTAGTGATTTAGATTTTTTCTATGTGATTGTTTATAGCTTTGATTTCTTCATCTGAAAACTCAGATCCCTTGACAATTTATTAATTGGAAAATGGCTCTTATTCTTATAACTTTGGCTCAGTTTTCTTTTTTATTGGAGTAATGAGACCTTCAGCATAGAAACTTGCTGCAAAGATTTTCCTCCCAGTTTCCTGCTTTTTTATGTATAATTTTGGCTACATTGGTTTTGGTTTTGCAAAAACTTTTTAAAAATTTATATAATCAAAATTATCCATTTTATCTCTATTTCTCATTTATTCCCTATGCATAGATCTGATAAATAATTTCTCCCATGTACCACTAATTTGCTTATTATATCTCAATGTGTGTTTAAATCATGTACCCATTTTAACCTTATCTTGCTATATGTTAGAAGCTGGTCTATGCCTATTTTCTACCTAACTACTTTGCAGTTTTCCTAGTATTTTTTTTCCAAAAAAAAAAAAAAAGAATTCTTGCCCACAAAGCTTGGCTCTCTGGACTTATTAAATACTAGATTACTATGATCGTTTACCTCTATTTTGTGCATCTAAAATATTCTATTGATCCACTGCCTCTAATTCTTATCTAATACCAGAATTTTTCTTAATGTTTACTACTTTATAGTATAGTTTAAAATCTGGTACTACTAGTTTGACTTCCTGGTCTTTTGTTCTTCCAGATGAATTATTTGAAGTAATTCTTTAGTAGTTTGATTGGTATGGCATTACATAAGTAAATGTCTTTAAACGGTATGTTTATTTTTATTATATTGGTTCAACCTGCTCAGGAACAATTAATATTTCTCCAATTATTTAAAGTTGTCTTTATGTGTATAAAGAATAATTTTCATATAGTTTCTGGGTGTGTCTTGGCAGGTAGACTCCCAAGCATCTCCGCTTGCTCATCTTGCCCTCCAATCACTTGACTTTTGAGCTCTTTGCCATGGTAGAACTCTGCTTCCAGAATGGAGAGAGCTTTGTCTCAAATTGTTGGGGTTTTGCCAGCTGCTGGAGCTGTTAGGAGGACACCCTCCCTACAGCCCCACAAGCTCTGCCTCACTGGCAACATACCCCAGCACCACCATCCAAGACCACGCTCCAGATCCAAACAGGGTAAAGCAAGAGAAATTTAGTGTTATCTGGTCAGATATTTTACATAACTAAATACTGCCTAAAAATGCAAAACTAACTATGTTTTCAAGTTCATCTCAGTCATAAAAATCTTAGCAGAAAGAATCACTCTTGCATTTGGGTTTTAATTAGCACCTTAAAAAGTATTCAGATTTTTTTCATTTTTTTTTTTAAAGAAACCCTCTGAATGGTTGCTTGGTTCCCTTACAATCTGTAGGCCAGGAGCTCCTGAGGCAGCAGGCCTGCCGCTGGTCAAAGATGACCTGGGGCCAGAACCTCAGCTCATGGGGGATTGTGCTTAGCTCTCAGCTCAGTGTAATAGACCCTTCTTGTCTGCCTGCCAGGCTGCCTTCAGCTGGAGATTTATTTCTCTCTGTCTCTTTGTGAGTTCTGTAGCTCTAAAGTTTGTTTAGAGTCATTTTTTTACATATATTAGAAGTTATTGGAGCGGGAGTTCACGCCACATTTGTGCTTCTACTCTAACATCTTGGCTCCACCCCTCCTCTTTTTTTTTGACTTCTTCCAAAACATGATTCTGCTAAAGCAGGATTCTGATCTAGCCCCCCTTTTTTTTTTTAACTCTGTGTGTATCTTTCTGTTTCAGTTGTCTCTTGTAAAGAGCATATTGTTGGATGCTACTTTCTAATTCATTGTGCAATTCTCTTCTGTTTTATAAGTGAGTTCATCCCATTCCCATTCACAGTTATGAATGATAATTGTGTATTTACCTCCATTCTATTTGCTTATATTCATCCTTCTCTTTTCTTAACCAAGTTCACTCAAGAAGTCATTTTGCTTCTGACTACTGTTTCCTTTAATCTACCTGCCCTCTTATCCTCCCCTCTATTGTCCCCTACTTCTCTGATGGATTTTTATACACTTTTATGTGTGTATGTATATGGGTTCCTTCTTAAACTAGTTAAGATGAAAGACAAATTCAAACATAACCTGATTCTCTCCCTTCTCCCCACCACTATATAAACTCTTCCTTGAATGTCACATTTACTATAATATAATTTTTCCCATCCTTCCTTTCAATTCCCCTTTGTCCCAGTGTAACCCTCTTTTACACTCCTCCATTCTTCTTTTCAGATTGTCTCAAACATGATAGACTCACATTTGTGTTTTCCAAGTCCATTCCCTCTGTTTTGGTGATGATCAGATTCTTAGAGGAATATAAATAGCTTAACCTTATTTGGTCTGTTACAATTTATCATTCATATTTTCCTTTTTGTGTTTCTCTAAAGTCTTATGTTTGAATATAAATTTTTCTGTTTAACTCTGATTTTTTCATCAGGAAGACTTGAAAATACATATTTCACTAAATATCAATGTTTCTCCTATAAGATTATACTCATTTTTTCTTGCTAAGCTATTTTTTGTTGTAATCCTAGTTCTTTTTTTTTAAGCAATTGAGGTTAAGTAACTTGCTCAAGGTTACACAGCCAGTTATTTTGTATGGGTGCCAAGTATCTGAGGCTGGAACCGATCCAGGGTCTCCTGACACCAGGGCCGGCACTCTTACTCATTGTGCCACCTGGCTGCCCCAATCCTAGTTCTTTTGCCATCTAAAATATCATAACAAATCCTCTGCTTCTTTATGGTGATAGGTGCTACAACTTGTGTGATAAACTGTGGCTTTATAGTACTTAAATATTTCATTCTGCCTTTTTGCAATATTTTCTCCTTAGCTGGGGTACTCTGGACTTGGGTTATAACATTTCTGGGAACTTAGGGATTTCTATTTGGATTTTATTTGGAGCTTTCACTTTGAGATTTCTTTCAAGAGGTGACTAGTAGATTCGTTTCAATTCAAATCTGTCTGCTGGTTCTAAGATATCTGGGCCATTTTCTTTTATAATTTCTTAAAATATGATGTCTAAGCTTTTTTTTAAATTTTGCTCACGTATTTCAGTTAGTCCAATAATTCTTAAAATTTGCTCTCCTCTATCTCTTTTCAAGGTCAATTATTTTTCCTACAAGGATTTTACATTTTCTTGTATTTTTCTGCCTTTTATGTTTCTTAAAGTCTCATAGAGTCATTAGCTTGCACTTGACCAATTCTAATTTTTAAGGAGTTTTTTTTTCTAAATATGTTTGTACCTCTTTTACCATTTGACCAATTCTGGTTGTTAAGGAGTCATTTTCTTCAACATATTTTGTGCCTCTTTTCCTAAGCTGTTAATTCTCTCTTTTTAATTTTCTTGCATAGCTTTCATTTCTTTAAAATTAAAAAAAAAATTATCTGCTAATCACATTTGATTTTTATTGTTTTTTTTAATTTGCTCTTTTTAAAATCTCTCTTTAGATCTTCTAGGAACTCTTGTTGGGCTTGTGTCCAATCTGTGTTTTTAAGGCTTTCTTGTAGGTGTTTTTAAATCATTATCTTCTGACTCTTGAATTCCCCTGTCATTATAGTAGTTTTGATCATTAGGTTCTTTTTTGTTGTTGTTGTTTACTCATTTTTCTAAACTACTTCATGATTTTGTATTTTATGTTAGACTTGGGTTCTGCTCACCTGTTGTGGGGAGGGGAAAGATGGGATGACTAGTCTGAACTTCTTTTTTTATATATATTTTTGCTGCTTTCACAACTCAGTCTCAGGGCCTGTAAATTTTTGGTGTTTCCGACATGGGATTCAGGGAGAAATCTATTCATTGCCTGTGCTTTTTTTCTCTTTACACAAATAGGCCACCTAGTATTTCATGAGTACAACCATTCCTTTCTGCCTTGGAATTGTGACCTGAAATTAGTTAATGGACTACAGAGCTATTAGATGGCAACTTGTTCCTGATCCCAGTCCAAGGGCCCCCTGGGATCTCTTTCTGGCCAGGTATTCAATCCCCTTAGTGTCCCCTGTAGTCACAGTCCAGTACTAGTTCCTCATGCTGGTTCTTTTGCTGCTTCTGTTGTTGTTCTGCATTCCTGGCCAAGTGTCTACAGATCTCTTTATCTTCCTAAGCTGCCTTGGACTGGCAAAATGACTCACTGTGACTTTTTCTTGGTCTTCCTGATCAGAATTCAGTTTGGTGCATTTTTTAGGTTGCTATGGAAGTGGTTTGGGGGGAGCTTCTGCAAAGTGCTAAGCTCTCTGCCATTTCGACCCTACCCACCAAATTTTATCTTAATAAAGCTTTCAATAATATCCCCTATGCACACCAAAAAAAATTAAAAATCTAAATACTTTTTAAGGTGCTAATTAAAACCCAAATGCAAGAGTGATTCTTTCTGCTAAGATTTTTATGACTGAGATGAACTTGGAAACATAGTTAGTTTTGCATTTTTAGGCAGTATTTAGTTATTTAAAATATCTGGCCAGATAACACTAAATTATAGTCTTTTGAGAGATTATGTACCTTATCCAAGAAACTCCACAATGTCTGGAGGCTTGATGCAAAATTAAAAAAAAAATTTAGTTATAAGCTTAGATGTTTCCAAAAGTCTTGGTATTTACTATTACTTAGGCAAAGCATCCAAAATTTTACATGAATATCATTTTTCTAGCAGTATTGCCCAGGGTCACCAAACTTGTAAGTATCTGAGGTCAGATTTGAACCCAGGTCTTCCTGACTCCAGGCTCAGTGCACTATCCATTACGCCACTGAACTATATCACTTTAGCTCTCTAAGCTCTGTACTCCAAGAATAGGCCAATAAAAATGGTGAAAAGTAAGTTCTTGAAATCATTTTCCATTTTTAACAAGCTTGCTATAAAAAGTCATTGAAGATTTCATTCTTATCAGGTAAGTATCCTTTAAAGTATTCAAATAAGGCAAATGTGGTGTTTATGCATTTCATGAAATCTAGTGTATTCCATTTGATGCTTGGCTTATCAAAAACTCATGGTTTATTAACCCTGTAGCTTATAGATTTGGTAATAAATAAATAAATAAACAAATGATGATACTTTTCACAGATCTCATTTGCATATTTCAGTAATACAATTCCTCTTCTTTATTTTTTTTCTCATTGCATAATGCATTTCTATAAATAGTATTGTGGTAGGAGTATTTGTACAAGAGGAAAGAGAAAAGCACATAGACACAATTGAAGGAAGAAAATACTCAAATGAATCCGCTCAATCAAATTGATCTCATTAATCAATCACAACACAATCAATCAACAAGCATTTATTAAGCCCTTCTCATATGTCAGGCACTGTTTAAGTACTAGAGAGACAAAGAAATAGCAAAAACAGATACTAGATAGACAGAGAAAATACAAGCCTTAGAGGAAAAGGTGCCAGAAGTTGCAGGAACAGGGAAAGGCCTTCTCCAGAAAATGTTACCTTTTTAAGAGACAGAAGTGAGAAGAGAGTTTTTCAGTGATGGTATACAGGCAGTTTATTCCATACACAAGACATGGAAATGGATGCTTCCTATGTAAGGAAAAGCAAACAGATTAGTATGGCTGGACCATGGATTACGTAGAAGGGACTAAGGTATAAGGAAACCAGAAAGATAGGAAGTGGGAAGGTTGTGAGGATCTTTAAATGCCAAACAGAAGAGTTTATATTTGTTTCTAGAGGTAATAGGGATACTGAAGCTCTCCACTTTCTATTCTTTAGAATCTGTAATGTTTCATGAATAGCCACCCCATGACAACAGTGGGAATATTGGTATTTAAAATATGTCTTTCTTTCAATGAGAAACATGCCTTTTTTACTTACAAAGTAAATTGAGTAAAGATTGAGTAAAGATGATTTTTAAACTCTTTTGGTCTTCTAATTTTAGAAATTGAAATACATTAGTCAAATTTTATGTACAAGATTATTAGTTGGCATCAGTGCCCTTTCCTCCCTCTATTTTCTATTTTAGCATCAATGGCTTATTTGAATAGGTCAGATTGGGGTTGTTTTATTTGTATACTACATTTTTTTCTCCTTTTTTTGTTGTTCCTCTTAGCTTTGTATAGGTTTTGATCTTTGTTCTAATAATGTAATGATCTATCTATACACAGATAGTTGATTCTGGAATGAATGACCCTAATATCAGTAACAAGTAATTAATTGGTTATTAAAATCAATTTTATGTTATTATATTTTTGAACAACCACTATCCAATTCTTTTCTTGAAGAAAATACTAATAATGAATAGGCATGAGGCTTCTATATATCCAAGTCTTTTCCTTCTCATTCTTTACATTGATCCATACATTCTGATTTTCTCCATCTTTCCCTAACCTTTGCATAAAAGGCATCAAAATATTAAAATAGATACTGATTTAACTTATAGGATATTATCACATTCTTTGTATTAATTTATCTTCCTTCTCATCCTCTGCAACCAATGTTGGCACATTAGCTTGTAATGGTAATGGGAATTTGAAGATCTTCCCTGCCCCTTAATAGGACTAAGGGAATTTGAAGATTTTCTCTGCCCCTTAATAGGCCAAATGTAATCACATGGAGACTTTGGTGGAAGGAGTTAGCTGAATGGGTAGAACAGGAAATGAGTCAGAATAGTTATAGCAGAGGGAAAGAGAGGAGGCAGGAAACAGACAGCTAGGATTTTGAGTGTTTGTTTATGGGAAGGCACAAGCAGGAGGAAGGTTTGGGGATGGTGTTGCTACTTGAGTAATAATATGTATTAACTTCTTTGTTGCTCTGATGGATTCAGTTTTCTGGTGTTGGGATTTGGCTTTCTGGTGTCTAAATAAATGTTTTGCTTCTGTCGCTTATATGGAGAGTGTTATATTTTATGATTTAGAACTATGCTGACTTATTCATAGTCATTGTCAGTGCTGTGATTATTGCCTTGGCAATACATAGCTGCAATCTATTTTGCAAAAAAAAAAAAACTTTTTTCAAATATTTAACCAGTCAGCCTCAGTTTTCTCATCTGTAGAGTGAAGAACTTTGACTAAATGGCCTCTAACATCCCTCTCAGCTCTGAATCCTGTGATATTATGATTCCAAGATCTATGTCTGTCTGTCTATCTCTCTACCTATCTCTATCTAGTTATCTGTATCTATATCAGTCTATCTATCTATCTATCTATCTATCTATCTATCTATCTATCTATCTATCTATCTATATTCAATCTTTCTCTTTCCTGCTCTAGGCCCATATCACCAACTGCTTACTGCCATATCTAACTCAATGCCTGCTACACATCTCATGCTCAACATTTCCAAAACAGAAGTCAGTATCTCCTCCAAACAGACACTCCACCAAACTGCCCAATTTCTCTTGAGAGTACTGTCATTGATGTCATTTTTGATCCTCTTCAAGAGCAAAAGACAACAAACATACAACCACCATTGTACCATATCATCATAGACTTAGAGCTTCTTTTAACTCTAAATGACCTTAGTCATGATCTAAGCTAGCTCCATTTTATAGATAAGTAAGATGAAGCCCAGAGAGGATAAATAATTTCTACATAGATAATAAGTAGCAGGGCCAGGAGCTGAACACACATCATTTGGCTCCAGACCTAATATTTTTTCCAATATACCTCCATGTTTGCAGTCACTTAAGTTTTGCATCTGTAGAGTCATCCTCATCACTTCACTCTCCCTCAAACCCCATGTCAAATCAGATTCCATATTTAGCTTTTTCTAGCCTCACAATATCTCTTGCATTAATTCTCTTCTCTCTATTCTTATACTATAACCACTATAGTTCAAAGCCCTCATGACCTGACCTATTATTGCAATCTCCTACCTGCTTCCAGTTTCTCCCCTCTCCAATCTATTCATCTCCCAGTTGCCAAATTCTCTTCCCAAAGCAAAGCTCTCCCTATTTCACTGCCTTGCTTTAGAATTTTTAGTAGCCCCTTATTGGCAAACTATTCAGCTTGGCATTTAAAATGACAAATAGCCTGGTTCTGACCTTCCTTTCGAGAGCTATTACATAACACTTATCTTTATTCACTCTCTCTTCCCTCCAAACTCTGCTCTTTTCTGTTCCCTGAACTGGTATGTTATCTCCCACTTCTATACCTTTGCAAAGGTTGACCCCACCCCCACCCCTGTACCTGGAATTCACTCCTTCCCCTACTTCTTATAATCCTTAACTCAAGATCAAGTAAGGTGCCATCTAGAGGGGGGACATTTCTTGATTCCCTCTACAATTTGGACTCCTTCCCTCCTCAGATCATATTGCATTTTTAATTCATTTATTCACAAAGATTCATTGAGCTCCTCTTATGGGCTAGGTATTGTCTTAGGTGTTGGAGACCAAAACCAAACCAAAAAAAAAAGTTCCTCACTTCAAGGAGCTTAGCTTCTATTAGATATGAGACTATATGAACACAAGTAAGTAAATATAAAAATGGATCAGCATTAGCAATGGGGGAATCAGTATAGGCTTTGGCTAGAAAGTATCCCTAGAGTGGAACCTCCAGGGAAAATAAAAGACTTGAGAGACAGAGGAGGAAGTATATTCTAGGCATGGCAGACAGTCTATGTAGAGGCACAGAGATAGAAGATAGAAAATCAAGCATAGGGACCTGCAAGTAGTTTGGTTTGGCTAGAATGGAAAGACTATGAAGGAAAATAATAGTAAATTTAGGAAGGTATTCTGGAGCCAGATTTTAAAAGACTTTCATTATCAAAGAGAGGGACTGGCATCCCATAAACAAGTGGGAGCCACTAGAACTTCTAGAGCAAGAAAATTATATATTCTGGCTTCTGATTTAAAAAGGCTATGTTGTCAGCTGTGAGAAGGACATTTTAGAGAGGGGAGAAGAAGGGAAATGAAGTAGGAGCCTGTTATTGTCCAGACAATTGTTGGTGAATGCTCAAATGAAGGCCATGGTGCTTTCTGAAGGGTATAGAGGCAGAAATGTTATAAACTAGAATACCCCAATAAACTTTAAAAGCTTTGAGGGTAAAGGTTGTGTTTTTCTTTTATATTTGTGTCCATAGAATTTGGCACAATGGCTTACATGCAGTGGGTGACTAATAAATGCTTATTGAATGGGCACATGTTTTGTGGTGTTTCTAATTTTTAGTAATGAGTTAGATGAAGCCATAAATGATATGCTAGTCAGCTTTGCAGATGACACAAAGCTGGGAATACAGCTCACATCATGGATGATAGGATAATGTCTAAATTGGTATAATCACTTTGGTGTCATCTAGTAGTTACACCATGAAATTTCCAGTCTTCATGACTACTTCTATTCTGTTCAAATGTTTCTATCCGGGACTCGGGATAGGTGTAGGGGAAAAGCTAACTAGACTGCACCGAAGGAAATAGGGGAAAGTTCATAGTATTTTAAAGGGAACAAAGTGATCTGCCATCTCATATGTCTACTTTATCCTCTCTGTAAAATCTTTATGAGAATTGCATATGTATGCCATAAAAGTGTCCTTGATGAGCATATGAGAGTGGAATAGGAAGATTTTCATGGATAATTGTCTACAGCAGACAATATCTTTATAATTACAAATCTGACTAAGACCATACAAAATCCTGTTGTTTCTATTTTTTGATTTTTTTAAAAAGCACTTAACTTAGAGGAAAAGGCAGTCTCCAAGGCTCTTTTTGAACAAGATGTCTCCTATGTGTTTCACAAGATCAGAAAGTATTCTGTGACTATATTATTTATATTTCTGGCATCATGCAGCACCCCCTGTGTGTAACCTCAGGATAAATGATTCTTCCGTTTTCCACATCTGATGTTCATGGCCTATCAATTCCATCTCCATTTCTTTCTATCACTATCCAAATTCAGACCCTTATCATTACCACAGACCTAGATTACCCAATCTTTTGCAATAATCTTCCTAAAGGTTTTTCTACACCTTATCTCTCTCTTCTTGAACCCATATTTAATATCACTATCAGGGAAAATATTCATAGACATGGTCATGAGACTCCACTGTTCAAAAATCTTCATTGGGAGTTAAGAGATTGGAGACATTCTTAAAAGTGTAGGATAGCCTATGTCAAGTTTCTTCTTTCTGCTTTTATTGTTGTTGTTATGCTTATACCCAAATAGAAATGAATTTTAATGTTCAGGTTTTTCAGACAGAAGAAAATATTTCCTCTATTTTTTTTCTTTTTAAGAGGTTGAATAATTTGAAATTTTAGGGGGAATATAGGATTAAAAAAAACATTTCAATGTTTCTAAGCACATGGGGGGAAACTTAGTTAAGATACAACTTCTGAAAAGTAGGGCATGATTATGAAGAAAACTACTTTGTTCTATGAAAACACAATTACAAGAAAAAGAAAGGAAATAGGAAAAAGTAAATTATTGAGCACTTACCGTGTCCGAGGCATAGTGCTAATGGAAAGAAAAAAGTGCATGAATACTGTTGTAAAAGACCTGTGAAGTAGACACTTTGCAAGCTAGATAGGAACATTTCATATTGAGCTGACATGTTTTAGAAGCATGAGAGTAACAGAGAATATGAAAATCAGAGAATTTAGAGCTGAGGGGAACTTACACATAATCTAGTCTGATATTTGTTGCTTTTATATATTTATTAATGTAACATGCATTAGGTTACTACTCCACACAATGGGTCCCTTTTGTTCATTTTCCAATCAAATCAAAGATGCTTTCTAGTTTTTCCCTAAGATGACTTTCTTTAATCTCCTACCTCCAAATCTTTGCACAAATATAATGAAACATCTTTGTACCTCCCACGATTAAATCTTTCATGTATACTTAAGCTGCTATCTCCTGAGCAAGATGGCTCCTGAGAGTTATTACTATTATTATTAACACTAGGTTATTAACACTCTTTCTGTCTTGAAATTGCTTTTCTGTTACTTTGTATTTGCTTACTTGCAGAGGTGTTATACTCCCTGAGCAGAATATAAACTCTTTAAGGGTTGGGAGCCATTCCATTCCTATCTTTGTATTCTGATAACTTGGCACAATGCCTAGAACATTTTGGCCTTTACCTGTGATTTTTTTGACATTATAGAGGTTTCTGCATGAACTACAATCCAGCTATATCTTCACATCTTAAGGGGTAATTGAAACATTTGGAAATAACAGTCAAATTATTTTTAAAACTTTAAAATGATAAAAAAAATTGGAGGGTAGATTTAAAAAAATTAATTACTGCAGAGTAGATGAGACAGAAGGATAATCTCATATTGAAATTGTATTTATACTACATAGGCTGCATAAAGTACTTGGGAGTTTACCGGCCAAAACACACCCAGTAAATACATGAACACAGTTAGAAAACAGATGGTTTTTCACACAAATAAAGACAGATCTAAACAACTGGAGACATATTAATTGCTCTTAGGTAGGCTGAGGTCAATATAATAAAAATGACAATTCTACCTAAATCAGTTTCTTCTTCAGTGCCGTATCAATCAAACTGCCAAAGAATTATGTTATAGAAAAATAATAACTATTTATCTGGAAGAACAAAATCTAAAGAATATCAATGGAATCAATGAAAAAAAATGTGAAGAAAAGCAGCCTGGCAGTGCCAGATTTCAACCTATATTACAAAGCAGTAATCATGAAGTAAACAAACAAATAAATCTGGGTTGGTCTAAGAAATAGAGTGGTGGATCAGTGGAATAGATCAGGTACAAAATTTACAGAGGTAAATGTGACCATAGAAATTTAGATTTTGGTAAAGTTTTAGGACAAGAATTCACTGTTTGACAAAGACTGCTTGGAAAACTAGGAAGCAGTTTGGCAGAAACTAGGCATGGACCAACATCTCACACCAAATACCAAGGTCAAAATGGGTGTATAATTTAGGCATAAAGGGTGACATCATAAAGAAATTAGAGGAGCATGGAAAAAATTGCCTGTCAGTTCAATGGATGATGGAAGAATTTAGGACCAAACAAGAAATGGAGAGGATCATAGGAAGTAAAATGGATAATTTTGATTATATGAAATCAAAAACTTTTTGTACCAACAAAACCAGTGCACCCAAAATTTGAAAGAAAATAGAAAACTGGGAAAAATTTACACAAAGTTTATCTGATAAGGTTTCATTTCTCAAATATATAGGGAACTGGGTCAATTTTATATAAAAAAGAAATCCATTCCCCAATTGACAAATCAAAAATTGAAGCTATTAATAGTTACATATAAAATGTTCTAATCACTAATAATTAGAGAAATACAAATTAAAATAACTCTGAGGTACCACCTTATACCTATCAGATAGGCTAACATGACAAAAAAGGAAAATGACAAATGTTGAAAGAGATATGGGAAAATGAGTAAACTAATACATTGTTGGTAGAGCTATGAACTGGTCCAAACATTTTGGGGAATAGTCTGGAACTCTGGACAAAGGGCTATAAAACTGTACATACCCTTTGACCTAATAATACCACTATTAAGTCTGTATTCCAAAGAGATAAAAGAAAAAGAGAAATGACCTATATGTACAAAAATATTTATAGCAGCTCTTTTTGTGGTCACAAAAACTTGGAAACTGAGGGGATATCAATCAGTTGAGGAATGGTTGAATAAGTTGTGGTATTTGATTGTGATAGAATACTATTGTGCTATATGACATGATGAGGGTGATAGGTTCAGAAAAACCTGGAAAGATTAATATGAATGGATGCAAAGTGAAGTGAGAAGACCCAATAGAACATTGTACAAATAACAGCAGTATGTTAACAATGATTCACTATGAAGGACTTAGACACCCTGATCAATATGTGATCCATGACAATTCCAAAGGATTCATGAAAAAAAAAATGTTACAGGCCTCCAGAGTGAGAACTGACAAACTCTGAGTTAAAATTAAGGCATATTTTTCCACTCTTTCTTTTTTCCTTCCTTTTTTTGCTTTCTTGCTCTGTCTTCTCTCTCTCCCTCTCTCTCTCTCTCTCTCTCTCTCTCTCTCTCTCTCTCTCTCTCTCTTTCTCTGTGTCTGTCTCTCCTCTCCCTTCTTCCCTTGCCTCTCTTTCCCTTCCTTTTTTTTTTTTACAACATGGCTACTCTGGAAATATATTTTCATGACTTCACATATATAATGGGTATCATAATGCTTGTTTTCTCAATGGATGAGGGAGGACTAGAGAGGGAGAAATTTGAAACTCAAGATTTTTGAAAATAAATGTTAAAAAATAAATTATATTCATGTAGGTTTTATTTTTTTTTTGGACAAAGTTCATCAGAAGGGTCAAAATATGATGGATGAACTTAAATTATTTTTTTAACACAGGGTCAGCATGAAACAGAGTCTCCTTGTGAAATAATTCTTACTCAGTTCATTTGCAGATTCTCTTACATGAATGAATGGAAAAATAGTTGTTAAGGGAGTCAAGTGTGAAGCCAGGCTGAAAACTTCTTGAGGAATCCCTCTAGCTCTGGAAAAATGGGTACATGAGTGATTGAGGCTAACACTTGTCAAGCCTTTTTCCAGCTTATTTAAATGGTGGCCTGGATGTTAATTTCAATACTTCTACTCAGCTGTGCCAGAACTATTGGTATGAAGAAGGGGAAATGGAATATTTACAAAGATAAAGAAAATAACTATAAAAGAGGAAGAGCTGAGTGTAATGACCCCAGGTATGAAAGTTATGATGGAGGAAATGACTGTAGTTTTAAAACTTTCTGGAAAAAATACTGTGATTCTCATACACACAAGCATTTCCCATTGCTAGGGATCATAGCAGAATGAATAGGCAAGAGAGAAAGCTCAGTTTCCCCACAGTTGATTCAAAATAGAAAAGGATTAATAGAAAGATGATTCTTATCGTTTTTATTTTTTGTTTGTTTTTTGGAGGGGCAATTGGGCTTAAGTGACTTGCCCAAGGTCACATGGCTAGTAAGTGTTAAGTATCTGAGGTTAGATTTGAACTCAGGTCCTCCTGACTCCAGGGCTGGTGCTCTATTTACTGTGCCACCTAGCTACTCCAGAAGATTCTTTTTTTTTCAGCCCAAGAAAAGCAAAGTTTATTAAAAGTTCACCATATTGGGTAGACTCTTAAGGAGCCTCGGTATCTCTGATGCTAGTATTGGACAAGCAGGCCAGAATCATCTGACACAGAGTGAGTCTGTGCTAGATCATTCTCTGGCATTCTCTTGGAGGCAAGATGGGTGTGATATACAGAATATTCTGAGGAGGAAGACCAGCTTGTCCTCCTAAAAATAGTCTAACTGAGAGAAAGAAACTATCAGGTGAGAGATCATAGTAAAAGAAGAAGAGGAAGAGGGAGGAGGAGGAGCCAGAAGATTCTTTTCAATGGCATAAGTAAGGAGATGTTGCTTGGGAAAAATGCGAACACTTAAAAAATATATGATAGACAATACAGCGTTAACTTCATGAGAAAGAGAAAGAGAGACAGACAGACAGAGAGAGAGAGAGAGAGAGGGAGAAAAGGAGAGAGAGAGAGAGAGAGAGAGAGAGAGAGAGAGAGAGAGAGA
>NW_027187419.1:95003370-95041831 GCF_028583685.1 Petaurus breviceps papuanus
GAGAGAGAGAGAGAGAGAGAGAGAGAGAGAGAGAGAGAGAGAGAGACCTTCATCACCAAGCTAATGATGCAGAACCAAGGTCCATGAAAATAGGATGTCTTAATACAACTCGTGCATCCAAACTGTGCTGTACTTCATCAGCATGGTAGTGCTTCACTGACTTGTAGGAAAGACAGTACTCTCTGAACAGGGAAATTGTGTTGTATGATTCATAGCCAATGTGGAATATGTAAAGTCCTTTGGGTCCAGAGGAGAACAGGCTTCACAGCAAAATACTCACTGCTTTCTTGTCAGAAGCTGAATAAAAGATCCTTTGGGTGAACTGAAGAGGCAGTTAAAATTCCAGCATTCCAGCCTTTTTCTCTGCCTTAAAAAAAGACAATTTCTTCTCCTCTGAATACAACTCGGACTTACACTTAATGATTTAAGCCCTATGTGCCAGGTTGCCCAACCCCCCACTCTTCTGGTGTTTCTGGTCTCTGCTGCCTTTTCAAGGTGCAGACTTTTTTTATTACTCTGCCTTAAATATTTAAATTTCACTAGAGTATGTAAGGAAAGTAACAGGAAAACAAGTAGGTTCTGTAAAGAGAACTTTATGTAAATGATAAAGCTAAACAATTAGTTCTTGTTATTTAAGTGGGGAAAAACACCTGAAACTGACATTATTTGTATTCAATCATAGCAATAAATCTTGGCCAACTTTCAGTTTTGGGATTTTGGACCTTGGATGAATCTCTCTCTCTCTCTGTGTCTTTACTCTGTCTCTGTCTCTGTCTCTGTCTCTCTGTCTCTCTTTCTCTCTCTCTCTCTCCCCACCACATCTCTCATTTCATCAATAGGGAATTTCTAAAAGTAGAAACCTGTATGACCAGTTATTATGGAATTTATAGTCTTAGATAGTTGCCTGAAAGTCTAAGTGCCTTGTCCAGGGTCATGCATGTCTCAGAGACAGGATTAACTCATCTTGTCTCCAAGACTTAACTCTCTGTTCCCTAAATTAGATTGACTTTCTGTGGAATTTCATGATAAATTAATTCTACATTTAAATAATTCTAAGTAAGCAATCTTTGCTTTTCACTGAAATACTATTGGTAATCTTCATAGAATTTAGAATTTAGATTGTGACTTGCCCAATCACTCAAATAATATCTCAACCCTTGGTTTCTACTGACATCTGAGCAGGAGCAAGGGTAACAGAGCTAGAATAGAAAGAACAGACTTCCATTTCTGTTTCCCTGGGAAAGGTACTTATCTACTCAGGTCTTAGTGTCCTCATCTGTAAAAATGACAGTCAGATGCTATTGCCTACAAAGTATGTTTCAGCTCAAAATCTATTATCCTAAAAATCCTTTGGAGGATAATCTGTGTGATCCGTATGATCTGAAAAAAAATTATACAGAAACTTAAGTTGTGTGTGTGTGTGTGTGTGTGTATACACAGGTAGGTGGCACCACAGTGGATAGAGTGCTGAGCCTGGAGTCAGGAAGACATCTTCATGAGTTCAAATTTGGCCTTGGACATTTACTATCTATCTGTGTGACCCTGGGCAAGTCATTTAACCCTCTTTGCCTCAGTTTCCTCATCTGCAAAATGAGCTGGAGAAGGAAACAGCAAGCCATTTTAATATCTTTGCCAAAAAATCCCGAATGGGGTCACAGAGAATCAGAGACTACTGAAAAATGACTGAACAACATATATGTGTGTGTATGTATAGTATTTGTATATAATTCTTCGCATGTTATGTCTCCCATTAGACTCTGAGATCCTCGAAAGTAAGAGGTATCTTTTGCCTTTCTTTGCATCCGTAGAGCTTAGCACAAGTCCTGGCACATAGTAAGCACTTAATAAATGCTTGCTGATTGACTGAACAACATTCCTAATTCTAAAGACTCCTCAAGGAAATGAAGTCTGTAGCTATATGAGGTAGCTTTTTGGTACCTTTGTCAGGACATCTTTCCTTAGAGCAAGCCTAAATTTGAACCTGTACCATATTCATTACTTCTAGGTTTACCCTCTGAGGTAAATATAAACAAATCTAATCCATTCTTCCACAAAATCTCCTTTCTTATACTTTTGGATAATAGCCTTATTGTCTTCTATTCCCTGCCCCCCTCGAGTCTTCTCTTAACCAAGATAAACACACTTTGTTCCTTCAACCTATGTTGATTCATATTGATCTTGAAATCCGTAAGAGAAAAAATAGATCTTTTCATATAAACTTTTGTTTACCCATGCCTCTCACATTTTACACTTTTTTAAGTTTTTTAATGTTTTTACTGATTTTTTAAGCTACATGTAATATTTTTGTTTATCTTTATTAAATTTATTATTAGATTAATTGCAACATTCTAGCCTATCAGCCTTTTTTGGATCTTACTTCTGTCATCCAGTATTATTAGCTCTACCTCCAAGCTTTATGTCACATGCAACATTGATTAGTATATTATATGCACTTTTATCCAAATTATTGCTAACAATGTAATCAACATAGAGTTAAGCATAAATCTCTGAGCCATTCTGCTGGAAACTTCTTTCCAAGTTGATGTCAGATCATTAGATCTAGTCATTCAAATCCCTCTAACTATATTATCATCTAAAATCCTTCCATTTTTCCATGAGGAATTTTGCCAAAAGTTTGGCTAAAATTTAAGTGTTATATGCACCACATCTGTGATATATCAGTCTAGTATTCTTGTCAGACAAAAACCAAAACATTAGGTTAGTCTGGAATATGCTGTTCTTCATGAAGTCATTTCTTTTCTAGATATTTTGTAGTGATCCCTTTAATATAACATCATATAATTTTGCTAGGAATTGAACTAAATGACTGGTCTATGGTTTTCAGGTTCTACTGTCTTCTTTCTTTAAAAGAAAAAAAAGAACATTTTATTTTCTGCTTTCCTATGGTACAAAGGGAAATCTCACATTTCCCAGGATCCTTCAAAGATTAATGAGTTTACATCAGTAACTACAATGAACAATCTAGTTTTTCCAAGCCTAGTGACTGAAGCCAATTAAGAGCAATTAGATGTTCTCCTTATCTCTTGTTACATCTTGGGTAGTAACTGCTTCTTAAGCCATTTTTTGGTTCTTCATTTCTAGGCCAAAGTGCATGCTTCTCAGTAGAGAAGCAAAATAGCAATTGAGCAGCAATGCCTTCTAATCATCTTTTGTTGTCACCATATCTTATACACAGGGCAGCAACCCAATTCATTCTCTGCTCCTCCTCTTTTCTCCCATATAGCTTAAAATAAAACACTTTCCTGTCTTATTTTTCCAGGTCAATTTCAACTCATTCTTAATTTTATACTGGACACTATTCTAACAAAACTATGCCATGCTACTTTATTTGTCCTCTCCTATTTGGCCTTACTGACATCTTCTGCTCATATAATTTAAATAAATCCAAGTTGGTTGATGAGTTCTCTGGGCATCCATTTTAACCTCTTTAAATAATGCCTTCTTTTCACCCTTATTAAAAATATTTTGCTTCGCATCATCAGAATTTCATTCTTAAGAGCTTTCTATTGATCCAGAGCTGACTTCCCTATAAAATTTTTGGTCATGGGACCTCACCTATGATCTCTTTGAACTCTTTAAAATAGATTCTACTAAAATCTAGGAGTTAGGTCATAATGTCTCAGGCTTTCTGTCTAACTGTAAGGTGGAATGGTTGCTTCCTCTGACGTTTTTCATCATTTCTACCTCAACAGCTTCTTGCTAAGAACCATATCCAAAATAAAAATTCCCTTCATTAGTTCAACCAGACTTTGAATGATAAAATTATCTTTAAGGAAAATCAGGAAATTATTAGGTGCTTGATTTGGAAGCTGTCATTCTGAGCCATGGTCCAGAAATCCAAATACTCTTTCCATTTGCCAGTTTTAGTTATTCACGGCTTAAATCTTTCTCTTTCTTCTGAAGTTCTTGCCTTTTGCTAAAAGGTCCTTTGCCTAGGACATAATAATCTTTAGCAACATAGGTAACTTCTTAGTGACAATTTTTCCAACTTTTGATTACACTTATCTTTGTGTGTGCAACATGCCCCATTCCAAGAATAATGTAAGTTTCTTATAAAAGTTGCATTATACTTTACCCAGTGCTCAGTAAAGGTCTTTGCACATAGTAGGAGTATAATAAATATTTGTTGAAAGAATAAACTTCCAATTAGAATTCTGAAAATAGAATGGGTAACTAGGGAGATAAAATGTTCCATTTTAGTCATGTACAAACAGATGGTCATCTATCAGAGATCTTGTAAGGAGGAGTCATTCACTGGGCAAAGACCATAGCTTCACAGCCTTACAAAGGTTGTCAGAAGCCACCTTGTACAACACCCTAATTTTACAGATGGAGAAATTGATATTAAAAGGGATTATTCCTTGCTTGTGGTCACATAGCTAGTATGTGTTAGAGGCAAGACTAGAACCCATGCTTTCCAGAGCCCTGATCCTGCCTTTCATCACAGTACCTTTTGTACTCAAGTGCCTTTTGTATAGAACACTGTACCCAAGAAGTGCTATAATTTGCCTTTCTCTGGCAAAAGTAATGCAAATCTCTGTAATATAACCTTGAAGGCAAGACAATAAACTAAATTATTCCTCAAAGTTCTTTTCAGTATTCCATTTTCTTGGATATTATGATTCTTGAATCTTGACCTATTGAAAAATCCATACTTTAGGATACTACCAAAATATGTAATCGAATTACAAGGAAAAACTAACCTCAGTAATTATACCACAAATGAGAAAGGTTAACAGATATGAGTGGGTACAACATTGAGAATGTTTATGGGCAATCTGATTAAAAGAGTAAGTATTTTAGGTGAATTACAAATATAGTTGGACTTGACCTCTTCTTTGCTAAAGTATTCTCTGGTGTTGTGTGATTGTCTTGGATTCCTGTCTTCGTTAGAATAAATACATATCAGAATGAAATAGAAGATGGAAGGAAAGTAAATTATAATACATCTAATTAACTGGCTAGGGCTAAGACTTTCAGTCCTTGATGTATACTTAGTTGGCAATATTTGTATTCTTTTAAAAAAGAATTATTTTGCTGAAAGTGGCAAAGCAGAGAGATGATTTTCCACTGATTAAGGGAGGGTTAATCTTTGTAAAGGCTTTCATAGTTTGGGTATTTATTAATGAAGCACTGGACAAAAATATCAGGAAATGAGTTATATACTTCATGGATTGTGAATTCCTAAAGTATATTTCACTTTCTCCATCTGGGGAGAATCTCATTTTATTAATGCATTAAAAACTTAGATACATTTTATAGCAGTAATTTGTACAGCAACTCTAAGTGCCTCTATTTGTAGTAAGATGATAATAAAAGAATAGCTTGTAATCTTCTAGATAGCAATAAATGAATAGCGTAGCACACAAATGCATGGCTATTTTGTTGCTATTTGTTTATAATACCTTCCAGTCTTACATCCACAATCAAAGAACCCAAAGAAAGATTTGCAGATCAGCACTCGTCTTTTTAGGTTGTACTCCTCAAGCCCCCCTGGTCTCAAGGTAGATGTATATGGCCAAAGTTGAAGTTGGAAGATTAATAAAAATCTCGAAAGTATAGGTATCTATATGGATAATTGAGTCTGAAAATTCCAGTATTATCTCAGCAATCTAGGCATTTCAAACAAAATCTGATTTTTGTGTTTTAGTCTTTCCCCTTTAAGCTATTCTGTATTTTTTTTTTTGAGTTATATAGCTGCTTTAAAACTTTTTAACAGTTTTTTTTAAAAAACAAAATTTTTTTTTTTTTTTATCACTTTCAGTATATATTTCCCAAAATTAAATTATGGAGTCAAAAGGACATTTGAGGGGCAATTTTTACTGTACACCAGCTGATTTTTCTTCAT
This sequence comes from Petaurus breviceps papuanus, assembly GCF_028583685.1. Taxonomy (NCBI): domain Eukaryota; kingdom Metazoa; phylum Chordata; class Mammalia; order Diprotodontia; family Petauridae; genus Petaurus; species Petaurus breviceps. The sequence goes on from NW_027187419.1 coordinate 95,009,240, forward strand.
AAAGATTCTTTAAGTTTTCAATTTTGCTAGCAATGAATAACTCAATTGTAGCTTTTCATTCTGAATATGTAGATAACTGTAGCATCAGCAAATCTAGTTAGACACATTTATCTCTTAAAAATGAAACACCTCTCCCCATCTATTACATATCCATACATATATATGTACACACATACATATATAAAAAAGGCAGTGTTCTCCCTCACACTCTGTTGTCTTTAGCTATCCCCAAGTTTAGTGTGAAGTAGTCATAGATGTCAAGCACTCAGGCCAGCTCCAACATTCCAGAGTGTAGTCTAAACCGGATTTAAATAAAATTGGGAAGTGTTTAACAAAATAGATTAAAAATACAATATGACATAGAGAGTGTTAATATGTAGTTTTCTAAGTCAATATGCAGCTAGCCCTGATCTTTACATATGATTTGTTATGAATTTGACAACACTGTTTTGAATGATCAGTTTTGCAAATAACACCTCAAGTTCGCATCCTGTGGATTCTGTTATAGGCCATGGAAGAATCATAAATCACATTGTAAACTGTTTAATCAAGACAGAATAGCAAAGTAATTTGGTTAAATAAACAGGCAACAAAATCATTCATAGTCCCTCTAAACAAAACGAGTGCATTTTCTTATAAGAAAAAATGGACATAGAGCAACTCTTGTTAAAACTCATGGTCTCCATGGCCAAGAAGATTGTATTCTTGCCATCTTGTGTCTTCCTTCTTTTTTTTTTTTTTTTAGCAATTGGGGTTAAGTAACTTGCTCAAGGTTACACGGCCAGCTATTTTGTGTGGGTGCCAAGTATCTGAGGCCAGAACCAATCCCGGGTCTCCTGACGCCAGGGTCGGTGCTCTTACTCACTGTGCCACCTGGCCTCCCCTTGTGTCTTCCTTCTTTAAACCAGCTATTCCTACTAGTGAAATTTCTGCATACAATCACAGATGTTCTAAGACACATGTCTTAGGGCTTCCCCCAATGAATACTTGTCTCTTAAGCTCTGTTTTGTAATTCCTATTCGACTTTAGGATTCATGAAGTCAGGAATCATATTTGTATCATCATTCAACTATGTACCCCCAAACCACAGATAAGACTATGTAGTTTGTTTAGGTAGCTGATTCAGTTTTTTTTTACACTTTGTTTAATGCATTTTCATATTAGGATGGAGATTATGTTATATTATCTTTTGAAAGAGCTCAATTCTGGTTGCTCAAGATGACATTTTACATATTTTCTTTCATTTCATTATGTTGCATTTAATAACCTCCTATCCTTTTGTACTCTATTGAATAACCCTCCTGTGTTTGAATTCCTGGACTTTTCATAGAGTGTTCCAGCTTAAGCATTAAAAACAGCTTGTTTTGGATAATGCAATGTGGATTCATAGTGATTGCCATTTTCTTGTCTCTATATTCATAAACCATCCTTCTAGTTCCACAGCTTAGAATTTTGCCAGGTGAAGTATAGCCAAAATCATACACCAGGCCCAAATACCAACACTCTGTTCTCAAAGTCCATGTTATATTAACCTTCAATTTTGTACAATTACAAAACAATTTTTAAATTTATAATCATAAATTTTATTGGCGTTCTTTCCTTTCTCTGAAAATAATGCTTCTTAGGTTTCCCACTACTTTTTTATTGCTAAAAATTTTAAAGTTGGTTAGAATACTTCTCTCTTTTCTTGCTTTTAATGTCCTACATAAAGATGGATAAAGTCATTGTATGAATTAGTTTGTGATAATTATATAAACTGCAATTTACCAAACATTTAATAAGGGCCTATTTTGTGCAAAGCAAGAAATTTCAATTTCCAGAATTATTTGTCTCCTCAGTTTTTCCTTTTTATTTTTTTTTTATTAAGGTTACTTTGATTTGGTGGTGCAGGAGATATTTTCCCCCAGGTAAATATGTATTAGGAAAAAATGATAAAAAAGCAATTTTGCATTAATTGTCTATACCTTATTCTGACACAAATACATAAGGCAATAATACAGAAGTTTTTTCAAAACCCGGGGGCAACCAATCTCAACATTAAAATTACTTGTCAGCCTTCCATCTGCCTGTATGATGATAGAGGGGTCTGAGAAGAGAGGGAAGGGAGGGATGGAAACAGAATCTGAAAGAGACTCTCAGCTTAAGCTTTGTCCGTTCAACTCAACTAACTTAAAAAAAATAGTCATTAAACTTCAACTTTGTAGGAAGTGTTGTGCTAAATTCTGTGGGAAATACAAAGATGAAGATATGGTCCCTGCATTCCCTCCTTAAAAATTGCAAACACAAATCTTCTTTTAAAAATGATAACTAGCATTGATACGTGCCAGGCACTGTACTCAGAACTTTACAGATATTATCTCATCTGATCTTCACAACAACACTGGGAGGTAGATGCTATTATTATCCCCACTTTACTGTTGAGGAAACTGAGGCAAACAAGGTTAAATGACTTGCCCAGGATCACAGAGCTATTAAGTGTCAGACGCCAGATTTGAATTCGGGGCCTCCTGACTCTAGAGTCAGTGCTCCATTTGCTGTACCACTCATAGATCTTCAAAGATTTATGGTCCAATTCTAATGTATTAATTGTTAGGATAGAAATTCTCTTGGGTACTATTATTTGGGACTATGACTATTAGGAATTGTAATAATTTAATCTGTATTGATAACACTAAAACAGCTAGTCAAAAATGAACATAATCATACATAATATTTGGCATTGTAGGCTTATAGATTTAGAAATAAAAGGTACTTTAGCAAATATCTAATATCATTTTTCTGATTTACTTGTAAAGGCCAGATACCAATACTCTGCTCTCAAAGCTCCATAATATATTAATCTTCTATTCAGTAAAAACTTTAAAAAAATAGCCGAATGAGGGTAAGACCTTGCCCAAGGTCACAGTAGTTTTTTTTAATTTTCCATATAATAAATTTTTAATGAATGCACACAAACCTGTTATGTGTCAAAAGAGTACTGGATTTTTATTTGGAGGACCTGGGTTCAAATTCTGACTGCTACTTATTACCTTTATGAGCTTAGGCAAGTTGGGTCTCAGTTTTCTGAGTTAGACTAAATGGTCTGGTTCAGCTCTAAATCTCTCTGGTCCTATGACTTCTCCCCTTTGAAAGAATACTGAAAGTAGTATTGACCAATTCAGTGTGTTATTACAAATTCCTCCTCCTTAAATGTATCTTTTTTTTGGTAACTTAATCCTCTTATTTACTAACTACAATATCCTTTTCTCTGTGTTTCTCTTAGTTATTAAAGGCTATAAGACATCTCCTTTTTAAACCACTTGTGGATTTAGTAAATTCTTCTCTCCTTCTAAGTCATTGCTGTTGCTGTTGTTCAGTCATTCAGTCATGTGTAACTCTTTGTGACCCTGTGAACCACTCTGTCTTTGGGGTTTTCTTAGCAAAAATACTGGAGTGGTTTCCCCTTTCCTTCTCTGCTGGATTAAGGCAAACAAGGGTTAAGTGATTTGCCCATGATCACACAGCTAGAAAGTGTCTGAGACTAGATTTGACCTGGGATCTTCCTGATTCCAGACCCAGTGGTCTATCCACTGAGCCACTTTCTAGTGACTTCTAAGTCATCGGCAAAGATCGAACAGGATAGCAAATATCTATAGAGCAAATTTTGTTTAACTTTATGGAGGGAATTGGATTTGTACTTTATCAGTATGCAGGGGTCCATCAATATCCATAAGCAGCTTGTATTTTTCTGAGCATAATGTGATTTGAAAGTGGTGTGTGATCAGTAATTTTTTAAAACAAATACTTCACTAGGTTACTTCTTTGTTGCATCCTTTTATCTTCATTAAATCTCCATTAGAACTGCAGAATTATAGATACAGAAATACTCCTCCATATTAACTCTGAGCTGTTTACCGAAATGCAAAACAGGAAAAATGTAGCTTCTAGGGCTCAACATTTCCTTCCCAGACTTTTCTTTTCATCAAGGAACCAGAATTTCTAGTTAAGAGATGGAGGAATTGGTTTATGTGAGGTAGACGTTGAAGGAAGCAGGCACCTCTCTTCCCTTTTTGCTTCCACTGTATTGGAGATAGAATATAGAAACATGACAATATGTTATTTTTTTTTCAATTTTGAAAAATGCCCCTGTTACAATACCTTCTGTTTTAATCATTTATGGCTTAGAATTTAATCAGATTTTTTTCAGCACTAAAGCAATAGTATTTTGATCTACTAAATATATTTGAGATTTCTCACAAAAGGCCAAGTATTTAGAGATCCCTTGAGAAATGGGAATTTTCTCATTTTTCTTTTCAAATATCTTATTTGGGCTTGATTTAAAATCTGCTATATGATCTGCTCATTGGTAATGATTCTTTCTTCACCAGACTTCAGGAAACACTGTTTTCAACTTTCTTGTATACTTGAGCTTCAATGTGGAGAACTCTTATTTGTTCATGTTACATTCTATTACGAGATTGTAGGCAAAATGAGGGCAGGACCCTGTTTTATTATCTGTTCCAGGGCCAAACAGAGAAGTTCTATGGTTCTTAATCAATGTTTGCAGAAGTTGAGATGAGATAATATTTGTAAAGCACTTAGCACAATGCTTGATACATAGTAGGCCCTATATAAATGCTTATTCTTTTACCCCTAGAAATTGAAGTTTCAATAGATTTTGATCAATTCTATCCAAATATATCATGCTCAATTTCACCTTTTGTCTAAACTGTACTTGCACTGATGTTCATGTAGTTCTAAGCTAGCTGAAATGCAGTAAGATTTAGGAGGGCTGCAATGTTACTGGCATGGTCCTTCATCAGCATTAGGTATCTTTGTGTAAATTTTGGTAATAGCCAGCATACAAATTAGTATTTGATAACTTGCATTTTACCTTTTAAAGTGCTTTCACATCCATTATGGCAAATGATCCTGACAATAGCCCAGTGGGCTAGAAAGTGCAAAAATGATTTTCAGATTTAAAAAATAAAATTTATACAAGAGCAAACCAGGGCTCACACAAGTTAAGTAAGCTGCCTATAATTTCACACAATTTCTCCATTTGTAAAATGAGGACACTGGATTCATTGGTCTCTAAGGTCCCTTCTAGCTCAGAATCTGGGACCCTAAGATCCCTTTATCCTATAAATTGTGGAACAGGGACCATGGCCTTTTCCTTGTCTTCAAGAAAATTACAGACTAGCTTATAGGATAAGAAAATTGTTACACAATTCACACAAGAAAATATTGTTATTGTTGTTCAATCTTTTTTCAGTTATTTTTGATTCTTCATGACCCCATTTGGAGTTCTCTTGGTAAAGATACTGGAGTGGTTTGCCATTTCCTTCCCCAGTTCATTTTATAGATAAGGAAACTGAGGCAAACAGGGTAAAGTGACTTGCCCAGGGTCACCCAGTCAATAACTGGTTTTTAACTCAGGAAGATGATTTCTTCCTGGCTCCAGACTGGGCTCTTCATCCACTGTACCACCTATCTGCCTAAGAAAATATACACAAGAAATTTTAAGAAATACTAGTAGGCACTAAATGATCAGATGGCAAATATACAGAACGTAAATATAATAGGAGCTCTTAGGAAAAGAGAAACCCCTGTCATGTGCATCATGAAAAGAGTCAGAACTTGCTCATTATGATGAAGAAAACACATTAAAAAAAAACCAATCAACCCCTTCTCCTGGGAAGGATGCTTTCTTGTTTCCTTACATTTGCTGTGTAGCATACTTACACTTCAGATAGGCAAAAACAATTGGCATTGTGAGCGTTTTTTTTCTGTACAGCCAAGAATGATTTTTATCTAGATCAGCAGGTCAGTGATATGTAAGGAATGGAATAAGAAGTCATTACTTAGCCTGATTGCCTTTTTAAAAAAATGTATTTATTTTATTCTGAACTTAAGAAATAAAAGCAGCATTTCTGTAACATAGTAGAATAAGGGGAAAAAAGATGATTGCACATGAAACTGCAAATCTGTTTCGTACAACTTGCTATTCCCAATTCCTTTTAAATCTATAATAATGTTATCATGTAACTTTCTTTTTCCCCTTTTTTCTTCTCCCCCCAGCCTCAGAGATGGTTACCATTGTACACAAATATTATATGTGTGTATGTGTGTATATGTATGTGTGTGTATACATGTAAAATCATTCTGTACATACTTCTATTTATCAGTTCTTTCTCTTTTGGAGAACAATCTGGAATTTTTATCAGTTCTTTCTCTTTTGGAGAACAATCTGGAATTATGTCCAAGGAGTTATTAAACTGATTGCCTTTAAATTTTTTTTAATTAGCAAGCATTTTTTTTCTCTTCTTCCCACCTCCCTGATTTCTATCTCTCACCCTGCCCAAGAAAAGTTTTTAAAAAGATAAAAAAAGCACAACAAATATTCATGGTCACACAAAAAAATTCTTGCACTGGCAGTGTCCAGAAATGTCTCACATGTCCTGCATTTTGAATTCTAGTCATCGCTGTCAGAAGTGAGTAGCATTCTTCCTCCTTGGTCTTCTGGAAACATGATAGGTCATTTCTCGATCAGAATTCTTAAATCTTTCCAAATCACTGATTTTACAGTGTTATTGTTATTGTATATATTACTCTTCTGGTTCTGTTCATAGTGCTATGCAGCAATTAATACAAGTCTTTCTTGGTTTCTCTGAAACTGCCCCCTTCATGCAAAGGTATGGTAGTGGTTGTGATTCAGGAAATAATAAGAGAGATCCAAGCAAAGCCTAGACTTTATTGTTGTCATTAAGTCATTTTCAAATCTTCATGACTGCTTTTGGGGTTTTCTTAGCAAAGATACTTGAGTGGTTTGCCATTTCCTTTTCCAACACATTTTATAGATGAAGAAGCTGAGGCAAACAAGGTTAAATGACCCAGGGTCACACAGCTAGTAAATATCTGAGGTCAGATTTGAACTCATGAAGATTATTCTTTCTGACTCCTGGTCCAGAGCTCTATTTGTTGAGGTTTAGGGGTGATCAGACCCTGTAATAGTGACACAGGTCCTGCCCAGATGAATTCCAGCCAAGCCTTCCTTCAGCTGAAGACAAGATTTATTAGAATAACAGTCAGGGTGAGCATGATTCTAAAAATCCACCATATTGGCTAGACTCTTAAGGAATTTGAGTACCTTAATGGAAGTAAAATGGATGTTAAATACAGGAAGACTATGGGAATGATCTAGAAGTGGCCAAGTAGTCTTACATGACTGGTAGGTAACAGAGGACTGGGAAGGAGGTTTGCCTCCTTAAGGGACACAAAGTACAATAGTCAAAGTTCTCCACTCATGGTGCACACTAAGTTACAAATCAATCACTTATTCAGTCATCAGTCACTAAGTGCAATCATTTAGTCAACCAATCATTCAGTCAATTCAATCATTCAATCATCCTTCATCATTCACTATTCAAATCATCAGAAAATAGGCAAACCCTCCACCCCTAGGTCACTAGTAAATTACAATTTCTCAGTCAGTACACAGTATCCAAGTATAGTCTTCTTTCAGCTTGACTCAGGGTGGTCTCTTGGATTCCCTGGATCCCCTTCCATGGTCCCAGATCCTACCTGGATTCACCAAACTGTCAACTGGGTTCCAAGGGATACAGCTCCCAGGTCCTTGTCTAGCTCTCCATGCAGTTCCTGTTCCACATTGGAGCTCACAGTGTCCAGTCCATCTCAGATCCTTCATAGTCTCTGTTTCTGGAAAGACAAGGCTTAACAAAGCCACCAACAGGTTCATCCAAACTACTAGCATCACAGTCATGCTTCCTCAGTCTTCGACAGCCCTGGCTGGTCTTCAGCAGCCCTGGCTGGCCCTGGGAAATCCTCAACAGCCTCAGCAGCTCTGGCTGGCCCTTTGCTCTGACTAGCTCTGGGAAATCTTCAGCAGCTCTGGCTGGCCCTCGGACTCAGCAGAAGTTTCAGTTGATTCCCAGAATCAAAATCACTTCATCCAGGTTCTCCAAATCAAAATCATTCTCTCCAGCCTGGGGGGAGGGCCTTTCCTCTTCAGCCTCTCTGGTGGCAGCAGCTTCTGCCTCCAGGTAGCTTGCTCCAAGAAGATCTGTCTCTCCCTCTCTGAGCCTTTTCCTTATATACAGCATTGCCCCTCCTTGTTCAGCCCCTTCCTGTTACATCAACAACAGAACAACAGGAGTTCATACCTTCTGTTTCTTTAACAGAGGCTTGATTAATTACTAATTGCTAAGTACCTGTTACCTTTGCCAATACAAAGGGATATTCAAATTCAAATTACATTACCATTACAATATTCAGGCATATATTATTATCATAGGAATGCAGGTTTAGGATGAGAAGAGAACTTAGAGGTCCTCTAGTTCAAAACCTCTTTTGACAGATAGGAAAACTGAGGCCTAGAAGCCTTAAATGACCTGCCAAGGATTTCATAAGTAATAAATATTTTTATTTATTAAATAAATAAGATAAAATAAAGCTATTGAATAAATAAATAAAAATAAGAGTCAGGATTTGAACTTAGGTACTCTGCTTTCCCTTATATTCCATAGAGCCATCTCATTCTGTTCTCTATCGATTTTTTTTTGGTAGTATTGAGTGATTTGTTGAAACCACAATTGTTTGGTTTCACAATATTTTTTTTAACTCCACACCTTATTAGTTCTGGATAGAATGGGTTAATGGACCTAAAAGGGCTGGTAAATTGTAGAAAAGATCCTCCTACATCCATAGTGATGAAAATGTGGAATACTGTCAGTCAGTTTTGCTATTTAGCATTGTTTTGGCCAGAAGGGTTATTAGGTGGACTAAAAGTCTTTCCAAAGAAGCAAATCATTTTAAATGGAAAGAGAATAGGAAAAAAAGCAAACCAACAGAAAATGTCTAAAATAAAGTAAAAGACAGAATGGAAACTAATAGGGAAGAAAATCCCCTGCTGGGCGTCTCTGATGAACATAGTGGTCCTGCCTTGCTTCAGCTACAACCACTGTTTATAAGATGAAGGATATGAGTTTTCACATTGCCTCAGGCTTTGATTTCAGAGAATCTTTGCAATGAGTTTGGAAGGCTGGCTGAGTTGCCACACATTATGGCGTTACAGAACTTTTCTCCTTCATCTACACTTAAAATTTGAGCAGCAGCTGGCTTATCTGAGTCATGCAGGGCACTCCACATTTGGAGAGCAAGGTGCCAATTCATTTGTGATTTTTTTTTTCATTCCCCTTTTCCTCCTCCCCTCTCAGATAGTTTCCTATGTGACTGGTGATAGAGTAGCTGTCACAGATCTGGTCTGCTCATTTAGAACTGGAAGCTACCTTTCACTTGTTACATATGGTGTGGCATAATCCATCGATTTCTTGGGGGTTTTAGTATTGATTCCGTCTAAATTCTATTTATATCTCCAAAATGCTTAGTTTCTAACTGGTTTCAATGACAGACATTTAAAACGGGGGAGCAAAAAGACTCCAAGTGTTATACATTTGAGGAATTTAAGGGTTTGAGTTCAACCTACTTTGCCTCCCCCAACTGTCTGTGTATATGTATGTAAAATGTGTATGTTTCTGTGTGTATATATGTATATGCATATACACACATGTACACACATGTATGTGTGTACATGTGTGTGTATATATATAATGCATATATTAATGCAGGTTGTCGTGTTTGTCCTTCGTTTTCAAAGAGGACCTGTGGCATCAGGGAAATGATGACATGACTGGCAGTTGCCTTTGATTTGAGTGATGGAGAGCTGTGCAAGGTCACCAGCCTCAGTTTCTCCTCCAGAGCCATCTGGATCCAGTGACCAGATATTCATTAGGATGACTAGAGATGACCCAGGAAGCAATGGTAGACCCTGGCCCTTTTAGGCTAAGGTCTTTTCAAGTACTCATTTAGAGTGAGGTACCACTAATTCAGTAAATAGGCCTCTTTAAGAAGTGAGTCAAGGGATGGCCCCTTTAATTAGAAAAAAAGAAAAAAAATCAAACTTTCAGGGGAATACTCTCAGGGTTGCTATTCCAAAGAGAAAGAGTTATTGACATTCATTCTAAGCCAGGAGGGCCCAAAATGCGACCATTAAATGAAGTTTGGGCAGGGACCTATTGTGATCCTATGTCTGAGCCTTCAAAGTGAACTCATATAGTGATATATTATATACAGATGTACAGTACATTTTTTTTTTTACTTTTAGTAAAATGTTTAATTGGGAATAAATGAGAATAATACAAATGAGTATATCTCAGGATTCTATTTTTTCCCTACTACACTGGCTTGCAATATTAGATAATAATAACAACAACAATATTTGTATAGCACTTTAATGGCAGCTAGGTGGCATAGTCTATAGAGTTCCAGGCCTGGAGTCAGGAAGACCCGAGTTCAAATCCAGCCTCAGAGACTTACTAGCTGTGTGGACAAGTCACTTAACCCTGTTTGCCTCAATTTCCTCATGTGTAAAATGAACTGGGGAAGGAAATGGTAAAACACTCCAGTACCTTTGCTAAGAAAACCACAAATGGGGTCATAAAGAAGCAGAAACAACAATAAGCACTTTAATGTTTATAAGGCACTTCACACATATTACCTCATTTTATCCTTACAATCACCCTGGAAGGTAAGCATTTTTGTTATCCCCACTCTATTGAATGAGGTAGGCCAGATTTGAAGTCAGGTCTTCCTGACTCCTGGTCCAGAGCTTAGACCTGTGGAGTCCATAGTCCCATTGCACCACATAGCTGCATAACTATTTAGTTAGTTCCATTGCTGCTATACCTTTTAGGAAAGGGATATGAGAAGAGACTGGGAAATATTCAATTCATTTCTATAAACATTAAAAACCAATGGTTTACAGAACCTTCTCTAAGCAGAGTAGGAGATCTGAAGTTTAAATGAATTTGACCATACCCTCATGCTCTTATAATCTGATGGTGCTATCCATAACCAGCTGCTTTCATATTTTCAATCCACTGTACTTAGGAAAGGAACTACAAGTCAAAACTATATAAATACAGGGGCGGCCAGGTAGCACAGCGAGTAAGAGCACCGGCTCCAGTGTTGAGAAGACCTGGAGATCGAATCCTGGGCTCGGACACTTAGCACCCACCCAGAAACACCTGGCCGTGTAACCTTGAGCAAGTTACTTAACCCCAATTGCTTAGGGGCGGCCAGGTGGCTCAGCGACCGGCTCCAGTGTTGGGACGACCTGGAGATCGAATCCCGGGCTCAGACACTCAGCACCACACCCAGAAATAACTGACCGTGTAGCCTTGAGCAAGTTACTTAACCCCGATTGCTTATATTAAAAAAAAAAACCTATATAAATACAATTATAGTTTTCCCCAAGAAAATATTTCAGTAGTGGGGTGGATATGTTCCTGACAAGAACTTTATAGACAGTTTTTAAAAAAAAAACACAAAAAATATTGTATTTGATCACTATTAGTAATACTTCTATATACTGTTAAAAATGAAATTATCTGTAGTGTACATAAAATAAATAGAATAAAGTAATAACCAGTCATTCTCAATTGTATTTGATAGATTTCCATAGGTTACTATATAGTTATTATCACAGGCTTTCATTTTTACTGTAATAAATCAGAAGCTGAAGGAACACCTGCTACATTGGGAACACGGAATTCTCTAGAGCTTCTTTAGGGAGATTGTAAATACATCATTGAGGAGTCTTTTGGGGAAACAAAGCCACTTGATGACTTTCTGGGTAAAGGAGTGACTGATGTCACTCTGAAAGTATGAGCTTTAAAGTTCAATTTCTTATAACTTTCTGCTGCACTCAACATCAGGATCAGTTTTCTCAAATATTAGTATTGCAACTTCCAGTTGTTGGAAAGCCTCCTTTTTGCAATTGGTTGTCATGGTACCCAAATCAGGTAATTAAACTGTATCTTCTGCCCTTCTTTACTCCCATGGTCATAAATTTAGATCCAGAAGGGACCTTGGATACTAGTCACTATTTCCTCAACATTTATAATTAGGGAAACTGAAGTGTGGAGGTGAAATGATTTGCCTAAGACCACACAAGTTGTAAGTGCTAGAGCCTCAAACTCCAAATCCATCACTCTTTTCATTATATCATGAGTTCTTTATTGGTAGATCTATAGGAATGACCCATTTCTTCACTGATTAGAAGAGTGATGGGGATGGCAAAATAATTTCAGTGTTATAGTCTACATTGGTACGGTGTCCACTGATTTTTTTTTCCTTTTTAAGATTAAATTTCTTTTTTTTTCAATTAACAAGCATTTATTTTCTTTTACACATACCTCTCTGTTCCCTAAGAGGGCAGATGGAGAAAAAAAATAAAACCCTTTTAACATAGATAGATAGGTAGATAGATAAATAGATAGATGATAGATAGGTAGGTAGGTAGATAGATAGATAGATAGATAGATAGATAGATAGATAGATAGATAGATAGATAGATAGATAGATAGTAAAGCAAAATAAATGCCTATTTTGGACATATCCAAAAGTATCTCATTCTGTATCAACTCTTTCTGGTATTGACAGAATGCTTCATCAGTCCTCTAATAATCTTATTGGCTATTGCCCTGATCAGAGTTATCAGTCATTTAATTTAATGTTTAAGGACTAGATAGAAGACATTCTGCTTCTCTACATTTCCTTCTTCATTCCCTTGCTCAGTTCTTTCATTCTCAGCTGCCCTCAGCTGTGCTATTTCCTCTATGGAGGTGCTGCAGTCCTTGACATTTCACCTAGGTTACCTGCATTTGGAGAATACCCAGGAGAAGGGTGCGTGCACCAGACTGAGACTGGAGGACAGAGGGATAGGACTTTATATGCAGGAGCATGTCAAGAAGCAAACTTTCTGTGAACTGTCTGCTGAGAGAGTCAAGTAATGATGTCCTTGAATATTATTAGAGCATCACGAAGGTGAATTGCTGAATTTAGGACCAACTGTACCTATTTAATATTTTCTTTTATTTCCCCAGTCCAGATTTTGATTTCATTGATGTGTGGAGGTCTCATTATGGGAAATCCCTTCCCTGATGCAGAATTATAGCTCCTTTGTGACTTAAAGTCCTAAAAACTTTTCTAGTGGCACTGAGAAGCTAAGTGAACTTCATGGTCAGACAGCTAATACCATGTTTCCCCGATAATAAGACACTGTATTATTAATTTTTTTGGACAGAAAAACACCAGAGGGCTTATTTTCAGGGGAGGGCTTATTTTAATGAACATTGACAGCAATTTTAATAAACAGGTAAATGTGAACAAAAAAATGTGCCTTTATTCAATAAGCAAATCACTAGTGAAGAACAGGATGACGTGCTCACTGCTGCAGCTCTGATTGGATGCAGCTCTGAGCGCGGCTTGCATTTCACCCGGGGGGGAGGGGGACGGTGCATACAGAGGGTACCGTAATGTAGTGTGTAGCGCAGGGGATCACCTTCACTACAGTAGCAATCTCAATAGGGCTTATTTTCGGGGGAGGGCTTATTTTAGAGGAATCTTACACAGTAAGGGGAGGGCTTATTTTCGGGATAGGTCTTATTATCGGGGAAACACGGTACTTCTGAGGCAAGACTTGAACCCATCTATGTATGTATATGCATTTCTCTATACACACATTTTTTTCTTATTAAATTATGACAGAACCTTTAATAAATCTGAAATTGGTAAAGACACATATATATATATATGTATATAAACCTTTTATATCACACTTTCACAACATGCTATTAATTCAGCATTAATATCATTGAATTTGAATCAAACCAGGTATAACCAGTTTTAGGAGAACTGAAATAATCCCTTACTGGTCTTCAGTTCTTATGACTAAGTTCCTTAGCAGGTGCTCTAGATACTCATAACTTACAGAATATTAATCCTCATCTTACTTAATAGTGTCTCTTTTTTGAAAATATGCACAGAAACTAGTTTTGTATCTTCATGCTCTTTTTTAAATCTATATTTATTTGGTGTTTCAACTTTTTAAAGAAACAAACATTAAGCTTGTTGATAAAATGATCAGGATGTGGTGGAAAGACTGACTAGATTCAGGGATTTGTAACCTTGGGTCCATAAATTAGGCTTAAACAAAGCTTGATAACTGCATCTCAATATAATTAGGGTCCTTTGAATTATTATCCATTTTATGTATTTATGTTATGCATTATTTTGTTATATATATACATACATACATGCACACACACACACACACACACACACACATATATATATATATATATATATACATATAATTTTATGTTATATCTCATTTTATACATTTAAGCATATTCTGAGAGAGGGTCCATAAATCAAATGCCAAAGAGGTCCATGTCACAGAAAAGTTTAAGAACCCCTAGAATGAAGAACTGTTTTTTGCAGGCTTGGTTTTTAGAATTAGGTCCAAACACCACCACTAATTAACTATGTAATCACGAACATTCCACTTTGATTCTCTGGACCTCAGTATACATTTGTAAAATGAGGAGATTGGAGTAGTTGGCTACAAAGTTCCTTTCTAACTCCAAAGCATTACGTGATGTTTCTCAGTCTATATGGCCTATCTCCTTTCAAAAATAAAATAAAATCACACTTCCAACTGCTGAGTCATTCCTCCCAAAGAGATAGCAGCATGACTCACCTCTTTAGTAGTGATAAAAACATCATGGAGTCTTTTACAGCTGGAATACCCATTAGTAGCAAGAATTAGCAGCTAGTATTTCATCTAACTTTAAGGTTTGCAAAGCCCTTTAAAAATATGATCTCATCCTTACAACAACCTAGGGAAGTAGATAATATTATAATTTCCATTTAACAATGAGGAAAATGGGGCAGACAGAGATTTAAATGATTTACCTGGGATCACAGGACCACACAGCTAGTGTTTGAGTGTGGATTTGAATTTGGGAGTTCCTGATTGGAATTCCAGTGCTGTAGTCATCTCAGCACCCAGATGTTATTTTTTTTTTTGGCTTTTTGGAGGGCAATTGGGGTTAAGTGACTTGCCCAAGGTCACATGGCTAGTTTTTGTGTTAAGTGTCTGAGGCTGGATTTGAACTCAGGTCCACCTGATTCCAGGACCAGTGCTCTATTCACTGTGCCACCTAGCCTCCCCTGCTGCTATTTTCTTAATAGAAAATGCAAGAAAATGGCAAACCACTCCAGCATCTTTGCCAAAACAAATAAACAAACAAAAACATAAAAATGAAAAACCAAACCCAAATGGGTCACAAAGAATTGAGACCTGCTGAAAAACGACTGAATAACAACATTTAGCTACACAGAATTTGATGTAGAATAAACAATTTTATAGTCACTGTGTCACATAAAGATATAATTTTGTAAATGGTCCAAATCTGATGTTTCAAATGAGATGATGTTCGTAAAAGTGCTTAGTGCAGTGTCTCATATATTATAAACACTTAATAAATGCTTGTTTCATTCCTTCTTTCATTTCTGAGAAGCATTTAGCTCTCACTCCACTTGCCTACTCCTCTGCTCTCTCACTCAATTATTACCGTTACTACTCCATTATTTTCTCTTTCAATTTTAATTGGATCGTTCCCCTCAGCTTTCTAACTAGCTTCCATTTTCTGTCACCCATTCTTTTGATCTAATATCATACACTCATAAACATTTATTAAGTGTCTATTATATTCTCCATTCTGAGGTAACTAGCTCTCAAAGACATTTCAGCCTAGGTTTTGTAGTTAAAACTTTTCTAAATTATGTCTGAAATGTCTGATTCTTCGTGACCCCATGTAGGCAAAGATATTGGAGTTGTTTGCCATTTCCTTCTCCAGCTCATTTTACAGATGAGGAAACTGAGGCAAACAAAGTTAAGTGACTTGCCTATGGTCACATAGCTAGTAAGTGTCTGAGGCTGGATTTGAACTCGGGGCTCCCTGACTCCAGGCTCAGTACTCTATCCACTGTGCCATCTATCTGCCCTTTCACTCTAGGAGAGGAAAGCAAAGGCTAAAATAGCGAAGTGTATGTCAGTAGGCCAAGGATCAATAGTTTTCCACTTTAAATGGCATTATCCTGTCTATCCAAGAGTAGATAGTTCATTGAGTGAGTCAGTCCCTTGAGGCTTAGAAACATGAAGTGATTTGCCCAGGATCACAGATCTAGGGCCAAAGGAAGTATTTCAAAACGAGTCTTCTTGTTTCCAAGTTGGGTACTCTATCCTCGATGCAATGCTGTGTCTCAAATATCAGCATATATGAAACTTTTTTTTAATCTAAATTTTTCTAAATTAAAAAAAAATCTGTACACTTCCCATTAAGCAAAGTGTCACAATGCCCATTTGTCTCAGTCTGCAAGAGTGGAAAGAAGACTAGATTTGGAATCAAAGGACTTGTATTCAAATCCTTGACACAGAATTGTCTTTCTGTGTGGCCTTGGGCAAGTCACTTATTTCCCTTCTCTAGGCCTCCATTTCCTCATCTACCAAATGAGAAATCAAAGGATCATAGATTTATAGCTAGAAGAAACCTTAGAAATTATCTAGTCCTACTCCTTCATTTTATAAATGTATAAACTGTGCCTCAGGATAGTGAAGAGGCTTAAAACCCAGACACTTTTCTTACCTTTCTAGCTTGTTGTTCAGTTATTTTTCCGTCAAATATAACTCTTTGTAACCCCATTTGGGATTTTCTTGGCAAAGATACTGGTTTCCCATTTCCTTCTCCAGATCATTTTACAGATGAGGAAACTGAGGCAAGCAGAGTTAAGTGATTTGCCCAGGGTCATACAGCTAGTAAGTGTCTGGGACCAAATTTGAACTCATGGAGGGGAAACAACTGACTCTAGGCCCAGCATTCTATCCACTGTGCCATCTGTGCCCCTACTTTTCTGGCATGCTCTTCAAAACCAGAGACCATTTAGGTGGGAGGAGGTGTTTAATCCTTTTGGCCCAAGAATTTTACTGTCTTGCTTGGCAAATACCTCACATTCACTTTCCATTCCATTTTTCAATTTATATCCTAAGTACTCTACCGATATCTGCCCCAGCTCTGGACCCTCTGAACTAAAGAGAATACTACTGGAAAGGCTTTGACAATCTTCCTACAGGGTCTGAACTTCCCATCCAGAACACCCCTCCCTGGTCACCACTCCCCCATAATTGTTGTCCTATATTAGGATGTAGTCTTCTTGAGGACAGGAGTTTTCTTGCTTTTGTATTTGTATTACTAGTCCTTCATTCATTCATCCATTTCCCAAAAGTCACACAGATAATTGGCAAAGCCAAAATCTGAGATCAGATTCTCTCACTCAGAGGCCCTTTCCAGTTCTGGACTTCTCTTGTTGCCAGCCTACAGTTGAAGTCCTGTTGTATTAAAGGATCACAGGACCATAATATCAGTACCTAAGGCAAATATTAGGTAGGGGCAGATCTTTGATTAGTTATTCAGGAAACTCTACTAGGCCAGATATGATGTGGGAAGTGAGCTCTATAAGGGGTCCATGATGAAAGAAGAGTCTACACTTCCCCAAAGCAAAAGCTAAATTCTTACCTTGCAGGCTAATAATCCCCTGAAACCTGCACAGGGACAGATTTTATATCCAAATACTGCCTTTCATCACTCAGTGACACATCAAGTTCAATGATTTGTTATGTTTTACTGAAGGTGATCCTGCTTTCTAATAGGGTCGTTAGACATTTAATTTGCAACTTCCAATTACTGCCCTCTGCCACCTTGCATTTCTTTTAGTCCTCAAAATATCAATCAATGTGAGGCCATTGCTCAATAAATGTCTTTAGGGAGAAAAAGAAAAAGCAATTGATGAAAGGTATTGTGCATCAAAGCTAAGGAACATTTGAATAGGGCAAGCCTGGGGGCATTAAGGAAATGCACTGTTTCAAGAGGTTTTTTTGCACCCTCACTTCTGCAATTTTCTCTGTTTTGCCTGGGAAGTTTTCCACCATACATTCAACATACAATTTTCTTAGACATCCCCAGTGGAGGGTTTAGGGGATGGGGAGTGAATCGCGATGCCATCCGCAGCATTTGAGCAGATGGTCAGCATGATTTTTTTTTTTTTTTGCGTTGCCTGCTTTTTAAATTGCATTGGAATGAGTTTTTATCTTGTTTTTAATTAACAAATGTGAAGCACTGAGTACAGGCCTCTCCATGCCTTTGTTTTCAAGAAGGCTGCTTTTCCACACCAACTAGAAAGCCTGCTTTCTTTGCAATTTTAACAGACTCTGATGGGCATCCTGGCAGAGGCCTTCATTTGAATCCTGCAACAATAGTATATTTTATTGCCTGTTAGTAGAGCTTATGGAACTGGTTGAAAATGGGATGATGACCATATGATCCTGTCTATATTACTTAAACTCTCTGAGCCTCAGTTTCTCTGATGGATTAAGTAGGGGTGTATATTCTATTTAGCTTCAAGAGAAAAATATCTTGCTAACATCAAAGTAATGCTGGCCTTCAAATGAGGAATACTAGGGCTCAAGTTCAAGCACAGGCTCTGAAACAGATTAGCTGTGTAACAGTAGGCAAAGCATCTTTATTCTTTGGGAAACAGTCAACGAAATGCCGATAAATGTTTAACAACCGACTGGGGTGGAGAGGAAGGGAACATAAAGAGAGTAGCTTTTAAGTTAAAATTTGCTTTTTAACATTTCTCCATTACTTTTCTTAAGTCTAGAAAATTAAAACAAAAACAAAAACAAAAGCCCAATAAACCAGATGGGGCAGCTAGGTGACACAGTGAATAGAGCATTGGCCTGGAGTCAGAAAGACCTGAGGTCTCAGACACCTGACACACTTACTAGCTGTGTGACCTTGGGCAAGTCACTTAACCCCAACTGCCTTATCTTCCCCCCTCCAAAAAAACAAAACAAAACAAAACAAAATAAGAAACCAGGTCCTGATTTGTAGCCGTAGCCAATTTCCTAGGCACAAATTCTCACAATGAAGATTTAACAATAGGATCTCTCAAGCTGGTTAGAATTTACTTTGGCACAGTCCTAGAAATGGTATTTTGGAATGGTGTCTGGCAAAACACTCATGAGTTAATTAAAGGAGCATAGTGAGAAATATATGAATTTGAAAGCTGTTACAGAGGTATAATTGACATGAATTGACAGATGATTTTGGATAGGAGGAGAGAGGGAAAGGGAAGAATAAAGGATGATTTTAAAGTTATGAGCATGGAAAAGGTGGAGTTAGTAATGTCTGAGAGGATACTGAAGAGTTTCTTCTACTGGAATAAGGAATTTTGGAATAGGGCTAGGTGTAAAACCAATACAAACACCATCCACCCCTAGGTCACAGTAATTACAGTCTCCTCGGTCAATATACAATGTCCAAGTAAAGTCCTCTCTCATCTTGACTTGAGGCTAACTTTCAAACCCTATAGCTCTTCCTCTGTGGGTTGAGGCTCCCAACTCTTTCCTGGATGCACACATAGGCAGCTCTCTGCTCCTGCTCCATGTGTCAGCTCACAGGGGCTGTTACACGCCAAGCTCTTCCTGCTCATAAAGTCCTTTCATCTTGATAGAGAAAATAAGTATCATTTTGAACCTATTCAGGAAGAGAATTAAGGCTGAGTATGTAGATTTCAGGGTTTTTTGTGTAGAGATGCTATTTGAACATGTTAGAGCTCATGTTAAGAGTAAAGGAAAACTAGCAAAGATCCTGGGACTGAGATCTGGAGGCTTGAAGTCGTTGATGATCCTGCAAAGGAGAATGAGATGTAACGGTCCAAAAGGTGAACCAAAAGACAAAAGCATCACCCAAACCAAGGAAGTGGAATTCCGGTCAATGACAATTCCAGCAGAAGGAAGTGGTCAATGGCATCCAAAGCCACAGAGAGTTCAAAGGATGATGATTAAAAAAAAGTCATTGGATCTATTTTCACCCCTTCTCCCCCCCAAAAAACTTTTATTGATGCATTTCATTTTATATAATAATCAATAATCAACACCAACACTATCCTCTCTGCATACTAATTTCCCTTCACACCCCGCCCCCCAAGGAACAAAAACACCATCATAAGAAAGATACAACAACAAAGGCCCTGTTTACACAGAACATCTGCTTTGGTAATTGTGATTAACCATGTAACATTCCACACTTGTAGTTTATCTTTTCTTAACTGAGAGGGAAGAAGTTTATTTTGTTATCAGTCACATGGAGTAAGCATTATCTACTATATTTAATTTGAATATTTTATTTTTAATGTTATAGGTTTTTTTGCTCTTTTTTGTTTTCATATTATTGTCTTTGTTTATATTGTTCTCCTAATTTTGCTTTCTTCATTCTTCATCAATTTAAATAAAGCCTTTCATTTGTCTCTGTATTAATTCTCCATCTTTATTGTTCCTTTTGACACAATGATATTCCATCACATCCATATACCACAAGTTGTTCAGACATTATCCAAACAGCAGGAATATTCTTTATAGTTTTTGTTAATAATAAAATGCAACTGTATATTTTGGTACAGTACATATGATGCCTTTTTTTCTGTCACTGTTCAATCAATCAATCAATCAATCAACCATATTTATTAGGTGCTCACTATGCCAAGTAACATGGTAAGCATGGAGATAAAGAGACAGAAGGAGCAAAAAGGGATTTTGCTCAGGAAACCCAATGGGATCTATGTGTCAATAGATTTGAATAATTCACTCATTTTTCTCAAATAATCCCAAACTGGGTCCCAGAATAATTGGGCCAATTCATAGCTCTGTCAACAATATATTAAAGTAGCTGTCCCCCCACAATCCGTGCAATAATATTTCCATCTTGTTTCATTCTATGAGAGCTAGTGTAATGTAGTAGATAGAATCTGTCATCATCTGGAAGATGGGGTTTCAAGACCAGATACTAAAGATAAGACTCAGATACTAAAATGGTCTTGTGGGAAATGTGCTCATGAAGGAATAAGGCCTTAACTAATGAATCCAGCAAAGCAGTTTATTACATTCTTGCAAGAGTGGGTGCCCAACATGTTGGACACCCCAAGAGCTAGGCACAGCCAGCTTTTGGTTCCCATTTTCATCAATGAGTTCTCTCCTCTGTTCCCCATTGACTGAATACAACTTCCTGAACTGCCTATTTCACATTTTTCTCCTAAATGTGTTCCCCCTCACTTCTCATGCATGGTATATGCTTGCCACCCTAGGCATGTGTTGGAAAATATTAAACAGCTTGTTAAGCATGCATATAAGCTTCTGACCTTTTACCTGATCAGAAGGCTACTTCTACCAAGTGATATCTCTGCTTGGAGCTAGTTCCTTCTGACTTGCATCCTGTTACCTTTCCTACAAGGTGGGGAGTGTGTGTGTACGTGTCGCTTCTGTGGAAATAGAACTCCTTCCTCTGTTTCTCAAAATCTAATTTTGGCCAATTACATTCATTGCTCATTACCCTAGGTAATTTTCTAAGACTTGAAAACAAAGTGACAATATGCATTGCCAAAAAGGAATTTCCAAACAGGGACTGGACTTCTCTACTCCTGTGAAATCACAAATGTAAATATAAAAATAATAATAATAATTCTATATCAGTTTGATGGAAATGAGGATGAAATCTTAGCAGTGTTTTAGTTCATTTCTCTTATTATTAGTAATTTGTACTAATTTCATTTGCTTGCTAACAGTTTATATTTCTTCTTTTGAAATTTATTTGTTTGTATCCTTTGCTTATTTATTAAGGAAAAGGATATTAGTTTTACATATTTTCAGTGATTCCCTAAAATTTTAATTATTTGGATGATTAAAGATGCTTGATGCAAACAGTTTTCCCAATTTATAACTTCTCTTCTTGTTCCAATTATGTTTCTTTTTAAAATGGATTTTAAATTTATATCTGAAATTATATCTTTTTCCTTTTAAAATTTCCTTAAATTGCTTTTCAAGTATGAATTCTGTACCAGTCATAGCAGCAAAAGATATGCCCTTCAGTTTTTAAAGCATCACATCATCTGTGATCACTTTGCTGGTTTTCCTTCCTCTAATTTCTCCTACCTTATTGCTAGAGATAACATTTCAAGAAATATTTCAAATGGAAGTAGAAAAAGATGGTATCCTGCATGCCTAAACCTCCTGGGAAAGCCTCCAGTGTTTCTCCATCATATAAAATACCAAATCTTACTTTTAGTTATATGCTTTGATCATAATACTTTAGTACCCTTACAGGCTTTTGCTTCATATGCAATATGAGTTAATATTGTCTTTTTTCAAAGTAATTTCTTCATCTATTCACATAATAAATTAATATTTGCTATTTTGTTGTATATATAGTTAAATATTCTAATTGTTTGTGTGTGTGTGTGTGTGTGTGTGTGTTTTACTTCTAATTTTGAACACTCTTTCATCCCTGTTACAAATCTAGCTTGGTTTAAATGAACTATTTTTTTGTGTAAATTTTGTGTGTGGTACTGTAGTATTTTAGTAATTTTTTTTTGAATTGAATCAATTTTCAATAATAATAGTAGTCTCTTCCTGCTTCAATCCTTACTGGTGTGGGTACCAGGAACTTAAATAATAATTATAAGCTACTACAATAATATTAGTAAGTGAGATAGAGGCAGTGGTGGCAATCACATCATGGTGCTAACTCAGCCTTGGATATTCAACTCCTTCCCACCCCTCTTCTTCTACCCTCTTATTGTAGGACTGGAGCACCAAACTCCTCCCAAAGCTTTCCTTTAGAGAAGGAAATATTTGGACTTTCCAACCCACACCATTTTCCATCTTCAGTGGCTCTGTGATTTCAATTCCCCCTTCCTTCTCTTACAAGTACCCCTATGCCCTCCCACACATCTTTCCAGTTTCCTTTTGTGTGTAGTAATCCCTTACTAGATTATAAACTCCTTGAGGACAGGGACTGTCTTTCTTATTTTTATCCCTATCATTTAGCACCAAACTTGGCACACAATCGGCACTTTGATAAATGTTTATGAAATTGAATTGAGTCTTGAATACTGTTTTAAATTTTGCAAAGTGCTTTATATATCTTCTTTCATTTGACTCTTAGAAGTTTTATGAGATAGATACTACAGATATCATCATCTCCATTTTACATATTAGAAATTGTGCTAAGGAGGTGTGATAGCTTATGGTCACTTAATAAGTGTCCATAAGATTTATACTTAGATCTTCAGGGCTACAAGTTCAGAATTCTGTTCACTATTCAACTCTGCCTCCCAAAAGGAAAATAATAAATAGTACTATTATTGAGGATAATATAACAAATAGATTCTTTAAACTTCTTATAGAATTCTCTTGAAAATCCACTTGGAACAAAAGGTTCTTTGTTTTTCTTTTGTAGTTCATTTTTTAATTGCTCAATTTACCTTTTTGACATAGGTTTACCTCTGAGCATTCATTCCTATTTTGTTCATTTGGATTTTTATACTGTTATATATTTATCTATTTATTTTAAATTCTCAGTTTTCTTTGTCATATCATTTGTCAACCTGAAATAAAGAAGACTGCCAAAGTAGAAAAAACAAGGATCTTTAATAGAGGCAAAAGGATTGCAATTTAGGGTCACCACATAGTAGTGGGGTATTGGAATGCCCAAGAGTGGCAGAGGAAGGAGGGTTAAATGCATTTCATCAGGGAGGGAGTCTCGTGGGAGGCATAGCTTTGAGAAGCTGTTACATAAGTTGTTTTGCATGATTGAAAGTCTGTGGAGAAGGCCAGAGAGGCTGGGGTCGGGGAGCAGAGAGAAGTGGTGACATCCAGTCAGAATAACAGGTTCAGGCTCCAGATGCAGCAACAGGGAAAGCAAGACTTTGGACCTGATCCAGTTGAAATGAAAGTCAGGTAGCCCTTTCTGATATCTACATTCAACATGTTTAAAATGTTTTATTAGTTTATTTATTTTAGTCTTTAAACATTCATTTCCACAAGATTTTGAGTTCCAAATGTTCTCCCCATCTCTCCCCTTCCCCCCACCCCAAGGTGGCATGCATTCTGATTATCCCTTTCCTCAGTCTGCCCTTCTGTCTATCACTGAAACCTCCTATTCCACATTCCCTCACTTTCTTGTAGGGCAAGATGGATTTCTATACCTCAGTGCCTGTATATTTTATTTCCTAGTTGCATGTAAAAACAATTTTTAACATTTTTTTTTGGTAACTTAGAGATAAAAATTCTCTCCCTTCTTCCCTCCCCACCTACACACTCATTGAGGAGACAAGCAATTCAATATAGGTTATACATGTGTAGTTATACAAAACACTTCCATAATGGTCATGTTGTGAAAGACTAATTATATTTCCCTCCATCCTATCCTGCCCCCTGTTTATTCTATTTTCTCCTTTTACCCTGGTTTTTTTTTTTCAAAAGTGTTTGCTTCTGACTACCTCTCCCCCAATCTGCCTTCCCTTCTATCATCACCCCTCCCTCCATCCTGTTCCCCCTACTTTCCTGTAGGGTAAGGTACCCAATGGAGTGTATATGTTATTTCCTCCTTAAGGCAAATCCTATAAGAGTAAAGTTCACTCATTCCCATTCACCTCCCTGTCCCTTCCCCTCCACTGTAAAAGCTTTTTCTTGCCTGTTATATGAGATAATTTACCCCATCTATCTCTCTTTTTCTCCTTCTGCCAATATATTCTGCTCTTACCCCTTAATTTTATTTTTTAGATATCCCTTCATATTCAACTCACCCTTTGCTCTCTCTCTCTCTATATATATATATATACATACATACATATATATATATATACATATATATGTGTGTGTGTATATGTATGTATGTATGTGTGTGTATTTTTTAGCACCACCAAAATGATTTATTTGGAAAGTTTGCAAGCAATTCAAGCAAGACATTTAAAGGAGCAGGGATGTTTCAGGAGATAAAGCTATTGCACGTGGTGATTCAGCAGAAGTGAATTGTCGAGGCAGCCAGGTAGCACAGCAAGTAAGAGCACCGGCCCCAGTTTCAGGATGACCTGGGGATCGAATCTGGGCTCAGACACTTAGCATCCACCCAGAAACACCCGGCCTTGTAACCTTGAGCAAGTTACTTAACCCCAATTGCTTAGGAGTGGCCAGGTGGCTCTGCGAGTAAAAGTACCAGCCCCAGTGTTGGGATGACCTGGCGATCGATACTTCAGATACTAAGCACCACACCCAGAAATAACTGGCTGTGTAACCTTGAGCAAGTTACTTAACCCCAACTGCTTAAAAAAAATAAGAAGTGAACTGTCTTGAAGGTTACATGTAGAAGGCACTGATTAGAGCAGGCAGACTAGAAGACAGACTTAAAGCTGTATATCTTATTGTGGTCAGGTATTACACAGAAGTAGAACAGATTTGGTATCTTGACATTAGAGGATTTTTTAAAAATGGTTTTGAATTTTGAGCAGTCATAGATTTGGGACTACAAAGGGAACAATACAAAGGACCAGATAACCAAATGTTGAAATAAATCAACAGAGGCTTTAATAAAGGCAGACTTTGAAGATATGTGAACAGTTCAACTTTAATAAGTACCTTATCATTTCTCTTTCTTGTTTACCTTTTTATGCTTCTCTTGAATCTTGTATTTGAAAGTCAAATGTTCTGTTCACCTCTGGTATTTTCAGCAAAAAATGCTTGAAATTCCTCTATTTCATTGAAAATTCATTTTTTTTTTTTGCTGAAGCATTATACTCAATTTTGCTGGGTAGATGACTCTTGGTTTTAATCCTAGCTCCTTTGACCTCTGGAATATATCTTCCAAGTCCTCCAATCCCTTAATGTAGAAGTTGCTAGATCTTGTGTTATACTGATTGTGTTTGTACAATACAGAAATTGTTTCTTTTCTGGCTGCTTGCAACATTTTCTCCTTGACCTGGGAACTTTGGAATTTGGCTACTCTATTCTTAAGAGTTTTGCCTTTTGGGGTCTCTTTCAAGAAGTAATCAATGGATTCTTTCAATTTCTATTTTACCCCCTGGTTCCAGAATATCAGGGCAATTTTCTTTGATAATTTCATGAAAGATGATGTCTAGGCTCCTTTTATGATCATGGCTTTCAGGTAGTCAAATAATTTTAATTTCTCCTGGATCCATTTTCCAGGTCAGTGGTTTTTACAATGAGTTGTTTCTCATCATCTCCTATTTTTTCATTCTTTGGGTTTTGTTTTATAATTTCTTGACTTCTCATAAAGTCATTAGCTTCCATTTGTTCCATTCCAATTTTGAAGGAATTATTTTCTTCAGTGAATTTTTGGACCTCTTTTTCCATTTGGTCAATACTAATTTTTAAGGCCTTCTCCTCATTGGCTTTTTGAACCTCTTTTGTCATTTGGGTTAGTTTATTTTTAAGGTATTATTTTCTTCAGCATTTTTTTAGGTCTCCTTTAGAAAGCTGCTGACTCATTTTTCATGATTTTCTTGCATCGCTCTCATTTCCCCTCCCAATTTTTCCCTACTTCTCTTACTTGGTTTTAAAGTCCTTTTTGAGCTCTTCCGTGGCCTATGACAAATTCATATTTTTCTTGGAAGCTTTTGTCGTAGAAGCTTTGATTTTGTTTTGTCCTTCTGGTTATATGTTTTGATCTTCTTTGTTACCAAAGTAAAATTCCATAGTTTGTGGTTTGTTCATTTTCCCAGTCAAATACTTAACTTTCTTTAAAAAAAAAAAAAAAATATATATATATATATATATATATATATATATATATATATATATATATATATATATATTTAGTTTACCCCTTCCATTTCCAAAAGATTTTGAGTTACAGATTTTCTCCCCATTTTTCTCCTACCAACCACCCCAAAACAGTGATTCCACTGAATATCCCCTCAGCCAATCTGCTCTCTCCCATATCTTCCCCAATCCCTCCTCCAACTTTCCAGTAGGGCATGGTGAATCTCTATTCCCCAGTGCCTATATATCTTATGTCCCAGTTAGATGCAAAATAATAATAATAATATAAATATTTTTAAAACATTTTATTTTAAACCTTTGAATTCCAGATTCTTTACCTACCTGCCTCATCACCCACCTTTACTGGGAAGTTAAGCAATTCAATATAGGTTGTACATGTGTAGCTATGCAAAACATTTCCATATTGTGAAAGACTGACTATATTTCCTTCCATCCTATCCCACCCCCCACTAGTTCTATTATCTACTTTGATCCTGTCCCTTTTTAAAAAGTGGGTGCTTCCAACTTCTCTCCCCCTCAGCCTGCCCTCCCTTCCATCATCCCCCCTCTCATCCCCTTCCACCCTACTCTTCTGTAGGGTAAGATACCATATTTAATGTGTATGTCATTCCCTCCCTAAGCCAAATTCAATGAGAATAAAGTTGATTCATTCCCTTTTACCTTCCTCTTCTTCCCCTCCATTGTAACAATTTCCCCTTGCCTCTTCTACATAAGATAATTTATCCCATTCTATCTCTCCCCATCTCCTCTCATTATATTCCTCTCTCATCTCTTAATTTCACCTTTTAAGTATCATCCTTTCCTATCCAATTGGTCCTGTGCCCTCTGTCTATATATACCTGTAAACATATATACACACACTCACATGTGCATTCATACACCCATATACCCTCCTATATAGACATATATGTATGTATACATACATACATACATACATACACACATATTTCTATTCCCTTCAACTATTCTCATACTGAGAAAAGTTTCATAAGTTACAATTATCATTTTTCCATGTAGGAATGTAAATATTTCAACTTTGATAAGCTCCTTATGATTTCTTTTCCCTGTTTACCTCCTCATGCTTCTCTTGCTTCTTGTATCTGAATGTCAAAATTTTTATTCAACTCTGGATTTTTCATCATGAATGCTTGAAAGTCCTCCATTCCATTGAATGACCATATTTTCCCCTGAAACATGATACTCATTTTTGCTGAGTAGGTGATTCTTGGTTTTAATCCCAGCTCCTTTGACCTCTGGAATATCATATTCCAAGCCTTTCTATCCCTCAGTGTAGAAGCTGCAAGATCCTGGGTTATCCTGATTGTGTTTCCACAATATTCAAATTGTTTCTTCCTGGCTGCTTGTAATAGTTTCTCCTTGATCTGGGAATTCCAGAACCTGACTATAATATTCCTTGGAGTTTTCTTTTTGTGATATTTTTTCAGGAGGTGATTGGTGGATTCTTTCAACCTCTATTTTGCTCTCTGATTCTAAAACATCAGGGCAATTTTCCTTGAGTATTTCTTTTCTTCTCTCTCTCTCTCTCTTTTTTTTTTTTTTTTGTTTTTTGGAGGGCAGTTGGGGTTAAGTGAATTAATTGCCCAAGGTCACACAGCTAGTTGTTGTGTGTGTGTGTGTGTGTGTGTGTGTGTGTGTGTTAAGTGTCTGAGGCCGGGTCCGAACCCAGGTCCTCCCGACTCCACGGCCAGTGCTCTATTCACTGCACCACCTAGCTGTGCCCCCTTGAGAATTTCTTGAAGGATGATTTCTAGTTTCTTTTTCTGATCATGGCTTTCAAGTAGTACAATAACTTTTAAATTATTTTTCCTGAATCTGTTTTCCAGTTCAGTGGTTTTTCCAATGAGATATTTCATATTGCCTTCTATTTTTTCATTGGTTTGGATCTGTTTAAAAGTTTCTTGATTTATCATAAAGTCACTACCTTCTGTTTGCTCCAATCTAATTCTGAAGGAATGATTCTGTTCAGTGAGATTTTGAGATTCTTTTTCCATCTGGCACATTTAGCTTTTTAAGGCATTCTTCTCCTCATTGGCTTTTTGAGACTATTTTGCCATTACTCTATTTTTTAAGGTGTTATTTGCCCCAGTCAGGTTGTTGACTCTCATTTCATAATTTTCTTGCATCATTCTCATTTTTCTTCCCAATTTTTTCTCCACTACTCTTATTTGGTTTTCAAAATCCTTCTTAAGCTCTTCTATGGCCTGTAAGCAGCTTATTCTTTTGTTGGAAGATTTTGGTGCAGGAGTTCTGATTTTTTTTTTTTGTCTTCTTCCTGTTCCATGCTTTGATCCTTTTTTGTCCCCCAAAAAGGAATATAAAGTGGGACCGCTGTGTTTGCTTTGCTTCCCTCATTTGCTCATGTTGCCACTCAATTACTTGACTTTTGAGCTTTTTGCCACAGTAGAACTCAGCTTCCAGAGAGGACAGCTTTGTCCCAATTGCTGGGTTTTTCTCAGCTGCTGGAGCTATTAGTTGGCTGCCCTCTCTGAAGCCTCCACAAACTCTGGCAAGCTGGTCATGCACCCCAGGACCTCCACCCAAGACAGTGATCCACATCCAAGCAGGTTAAAGCAAGAGCGACTACCCCTCAGACTGGACACAGTTGCTGGTGATCTGAAGTCCCTCCAGCTAGTGGCTGGTTGTGGCTGCCCTGAGGCTAAAACCTCTGGCTTGCACAGGGCTGGGCCCCAATCCCAGAGTGCTGTGCTGGCCCCTTCCTGCTGGCCTGCCAGGCTGTCCTCAGTGGGAGGTTAGCTTCTCTGTGTCATTTTGTATGTTCTATAGTTCCAAAGTTTGTTTAGTGTCATTTTTTACATGAATTGGAGGAGGTGGGAGCAGGAGCCTCATGTAAGTCCTGTTACTACTCTACCATTTTGACTCCACCACCTTAACTTTCTTTTGTTTTCTTTGCTTTTTTTTTGGAGGGCAATTGGGGT
Organism: Petaurus breviceps papuanus; assembly: GCF_028583685.1. Taxonomy (NCBI): domain Eukaryota; kingdom Metazoa; phylum Chordata; class Mammalia; order Diprotodontia; family Petauridae; genus Petaurus; species Petaurus breviceps. Next base: position 95,038,796 of record NW_027187419.1, read on the forward strand.
TTAGGAACTTGCCCAAGGTCACGTGGCTAGTAATTGTGTCAAGTGTCTGCCCGGATTTGAACTCAGGTCCTCCTGACTCCAGGGCCGGTGGTCTGTTCACTGTGCCACCTAGCCGCACCAAATACTTACCTTTCTAACTCTTTGTCTGGATAGGACTCTGCTTTCAGTGGGGCTGGGGGATGAGGGGTGAGTATACTGTCCCAAATTTCAGGGGTTTTGTGCAGCTATTTTCATAGATATTTCTAGGGGCCTGTAAATTTTCAGCTCTTCCAAGGTGGTATGATCTAAGGAGAGGTGTTTGCTCCTTTCTTGGCCTGTGCTCTGATCTGTAAGTGACACCAAGCCCTCTTTTCTGCCTTGGAACTGTGAGGAGCATTCCCTCTCCACTGTACCACAAGCTCCACAACACCAGCATTCCTCCTTAACCCAACACTGTAACTCAGATCCAAGTAGGGCAAAGCAAGAAAATCCTGCTTCAGTGCCAGCAAAGAGATCTCTGCAATCACCCTCTGATCAGCCACTCGATCCCCCCACCATCTGTATCCCCAGAGCTCTGGAAGCAGGATGGCTGCTGCTGCTGCTACTGCTGCCACCACCACCTCCAATGCTTTGGGTCTGGCGCTGGACAGCACTCCTCTATCTCTCAGGTCCCACAGAATTTTCCCACTGACCTTCTATGCTATCTTTGGTGTTTGAGGGCTGAAAAGTCTGGAAACTGCCTCAGCTGCCAGTGATTCAGTCCCCTGAGGCCTACCCCAGCCCTGTCTGTGCCAGCATGGCCTGCAATGGACTTTGCTCTGCTCCCAGCCTGGTGTGATAGACACTTCCTGTTGACCTTCTGGACTGTTTTGGGCTGGAGATTTGTTTCACTCCATCATTTTGTGGATTCTGCAGCTCTAGATTTTGTTTAGAGTAATTTTTTACAGATATCTGGAGGGGTTTGGGTGAGAGCTTAAGCAAGACCCTACTTTTACTCCACTGTCTTGGCTCTGCCCCTTTGACATTTTTTTAAAAACGGGTTTCCATCATCTTCTTTTAACTGGTTTTGATTGCCCTCAGGTAATTTGTAGTTCTGGGATCAGGCAAGGTCAGTTGCCTTCAACACATTCTGTCTAGTACTGTTTTATATAATTCTCTTAATTTGTTCTCTATTCATTAAGCCTTGTTCATTATTTTAATTTTAATTTAATTTTCCTCTCCTGCTTTCCTATTCTCTTCTTTTCCCTTTCCCTATTTCCTTCTCCCTCACCTTTTCCCTCCTCCCTCAAGTTGATTACTTTTAAAGTCTATGACTATCTTGATTCCTATCCTTCCCCTTTGTTCTCCCCATCCCCACAAAAAAGAAAAAAAAAATTTCTCCCTGCTCTTCCAGAGTCTTCCAACATTTATCTGTTTTCTCTTCCAAGTCAGTAACATATATTGCTCCCCCTAGTTCTTCTGTTTCACAGTTTTTTTTTCTGCACTCTTATCCTGAAATGTTAATTCATGAATGAGACATGGTTTCAAACCCAAGAAATATTAACTTTTTCTCACCTGATTCTTTTGATCCCTCCTTTTGAAGTCTGCTCACATGTAGTCTCTCTTTGTTCTATTAATTACTTTCAGATAAGATGAGTTACATTTTTTAAACCTTGAAACATTGATAATACTTTTGTGCTTTCTTGTTATCAGTATTTATTTATTTCTGATGTTTCTTTTTTTAGATGAGTTTACATGACAAATGCAATATTAGCTTCTGATTTCTTCTTAAGGAATAACATTTTCCTCCCTTTTACTTCCTTCCTTTCTCAATGATGATTAAATTCAGTCTTGTAGGCTAGTATTTAAGGATTCAAAATTATTTCCTTTGCTTCTCAGAGTACTGTATATTATTTTTTCCTATAATTTTTCATGAATGAAAAGTATTGTTGTATTACTTTGACTGTTTTTTTTTTCTTGGTAATGCAAAGGGCTTCCTCCACCCTGCCTGTACTATATATATATTATTTTTGAAATTGGAATTCTGAAGATTCGTCATGCATTTCTGAGTGAGTTAAACCTTAGGTTTCTCTCTGTTGGTTCCCCCTATAGGTGGACATATTGTTTCCTCCACCCCCTTGAGAACAAGGACTATTCAGTTTTGCTTTTGTCTCCCCAGAGCCTCGCACAATGCTTGGCACATGGTAGGTGACTGATAAACCGTTGAACTGAATGTACAAAACCACATTTGAAGACAATGCTTCGGTAAGTTGTACCTGTATTTCATAAGGATACTTGGTTTGGCAAGAGAAGAGCTACTTTAAATAGGCACAAATGGAAGAAATGAATGTATAATAGCAGAAAAATTCAGAAGAAGAAAAATACTGACTCAGCTTTGACCTAAATCTCATTCTTATTTTAAATATGTTTGTGGTTTTACCTTTTCCAGAATAATTTATTTCTCCTTTGGTTGAGTCATCCACTTTTCACCTACAATGTATGGATGTTACCAAGTCTCTGTTCTGAACCCTCTTCTTTCCCTTTATACTCAATAACTTGGTCATCTTAACACCCCACGTGTTTGATTTTCATCTCCCCAAATCTATTTTTGTGGTTCTAATTTTTCTCTGAACTTCAAATCATCATTGCTAACTTCGTGTTAGATGTCTCATTTCTACTTGGATGTCTCATATATCTCCCAAACTTCACATATTCAAAATGGAACCCAATAAATAGAGAAGTAAATATGGATCTCCCTTTCATTTCCTATTGTGAGATTCAAAATGCTCATAATTACAAAATCAATTCTTGGGAATGAGAAAAACATAATGTGCTTATGATGTGATTCTTACTTGATTCTAAACACATTTCTGTTGATTAAATGGAGATTTTGATGGTTTTTCTCTGAATATGTTAGCTTCATCAATTGCAATTAATATTATTAATAGCTAGCATTTTTATAGTACTTTGAGGTTTGCAAAGTGCTTTACAAATATTCTCATTTGACTCTCACAGAGTAGTTGGTATTATTATCCCCCCAAGAATGTGGAAACAGAGGTTAAGTGAAGCCTAGGGGTC
>NW_027187419.1:95041841-95152173 GCF_028583685.1 Petaurus breviceps papuanus
GGGGGGATTTAAACGCAGGTCTTCCTGATTCTAAGCCCAGAATTCTAGCCACTTCACAACCTAGGTACATTGATTGAAGCAAATTGTTAAGGTGACATAGATGATGCAAATGGATACAGTGGATAGAGTGCTGGACCTAGAGATAGAAAGTCCAAAGTTCAAATCTGACCTCCGTCACTTACTAGCTGTGTGACCCTGGGCAAGTCCCTTAACCCTGCCTAAAACTAGAGAAGGAAATAACAAGCAACTGCAGTATTTTTGCCAAGAAAATCCCATAGACATTTGGTTCATGAGATCATGAAGAGTTGTATACAGCTAAACAATTGAAGAGTGTGTGTGTGCATGCATATGTGCATATAAAGATTCTCTCACTGCATCTGTACCTACTCACTACAAAAATTAACCAATCAATAAAGAATCCAGGATTTCCTGGTCTTTTCTTACTTTGACTTAAGCTTTGTTATGATGCCCCATGGTCTGCTTTCTTTTTTTCCTTTTTAAATATTCCTTTTGTGGGCTTCTTGCATAGATTAGTAGATAGCTGAAGAGTATAATGTATTACTGAGACAAACTTCTCCTAGTCAGCAACAAATAGCAGATGCTTGTTTCTCATGTTGGCACAGTATACAATAGTTTAGGATTAAAATAATGACATAGTGACACCAGTACAAGTGACTGAGTACAGATTTAATGATATGCCCCAGGGGATTTTTTTTGCTTAAGGGGAAGTGGTGAGGGTAGAAGCCCAAAGGTGCTAGAAATAATAGGTTTCTCTCAACATTTCATTCAGTTCTTAGCACTTGCAGAACTTTAACTAGAATTTTTTGGCCTCAGGCCAATTCACTCTGGAGAGATTTAGTTCCACTTGGTCAGGTGTTATCTCACCTGTTAACTCCCAGAATGTAGGGGTGTGGTGGACAGAAATAGTGTAAGAAAGGATCAGAGCATTTGATCCCAATCTGTGGACAAAAGGACCCTCCTTTACCTTTGATATTGGTATTTTTGATTAAGAGCAGCAGAACCACCCAGGGAGAGTAATCAATAAAACTGTAGTAATACTCACAAAGTAAGGAGGAAAACAGACATAGAGGGTGTATGTACTCTGGGGCCCCGGCCCCCAGCTAAAGGCTGGGTGGCTTCTGAATAAGGACTTTCACTCTGATGAAAACCAAGACCCCCTTAGGGCTCAAACTTAACATAGAATTTTAGACAAAGAACCAGTTGGTACCATATGGGAGGATAGTCAGGACAAGAGGCATGACATTATTTTCTAAATTGCTTAATAAGAAGTATAGAACAAGAGTCTGGTATGTAGGAAACTTGGCACTGAATGTGTTGATTCAACAAGGGCATGGGGTAGAAGGGAATACCCAGTCTGTTGGTCTATTAGCCTGGGCATACATGCATCCTGGGGGTGGGGGGTGGGGTAACAGCAGTCAAATGAATTTTCACTGGTTCATAGAAATCAATAAAGTAGAGAGAATAAGAGAAAAAAATGAAAATATATGAGCATTGGAAGCATGGGAATACCGATATTTGGGGATCAGGAGAAACAATTGCTACTGGAATAAGGATAAGAATGTAACACTCAGAACTGGAAGGGACCTTAGAGTTAATGTAGCTCAGTCTCTTGATGTTGAAAACTGAGGCCCAGAAAGCTAAAGTGACTTACATAGTTAATAAGTAGCAGAGCTAGATTTTTGAACTCAAGTTCTCTGATCTTAAATGCAGGTTTCCCCCACCCCCAACCAATATAATTCCACCACTCACCAGGAGAGTATTAAAAACCTTTCTTTTTTCTATTCTTACTACCACCACGACCCTAGTTCGTTTTGATTTAGTATTTATTAAGTATTAATTGGGGCAGCTAATTGGAGAAGCTACATGGGGCAGTGGATAGAGTGGCAGCCCTGTAGTCAGGAAGATCGAATTTCAAATGTGACCTCAGACACTTACTAGCTGTGTGACCCTAGGCAAGTCACTTAATCTTGCTTGTCTCAGTTTCCTCATCTATAAAGTGAGCTAGAGAAGAATATGGCAGACCACTCTAGTATCTTTGCCAAGAAAACCCCAAATGGGGTTAGGAAGAGTCAGGCACTACTGAAAAACTGAACAATAAGTACCTATTACATGCAAGGAACTTTTCTAAGCCTCAGGACACAGAGATGAAAACTGTCCTACCTATTACCCTCAAGGACCTTATGATCTGACGTCTGGGAGGAAGAGAGGTAGAGATAAAAGACACATACATATAAACCTCACACGGTACCATGATGGGACAAAGGGAAGAGATGGGTTAAAACTTTTGGGGAGGTAGACCTTATCACTTCCAGCTTGGATTGATGAATAGCAGGGAAGAGTCAGGTTTGATGCTTCACTTAGTGATTATTAATTTGTAGAGAGCCAAGTTAGCATGACTTTTCTGTGAATTTCTACATATTATTTGACCTCAGGTCACTAGTCTAATCCCTATTTTTTTCAGCTCATAATCCTAATTTTCTCATGTTCAACTATTTCAATACTTTCATTTCCTCCCTTGATTTTTTTTTGGAGGGGTGAAGGCAGGGCAGTTAGGATTAAGTGACTTGCCCAAAGTCACACAGCTAGTTAAGTATCCAGTGTCTGAGGCTGGATTTGAACTCAAGTCCTTCTGACTCCACGCCCAGTGCTCTATTCACTGCATCACCTAGCTCCCTTGATCTTTTGCTGTGTTAATATGACAATCCCTAATACTACCCTACCCCAGTAACCCAGGAGGCAGGCTTTTTTGGGAGGAGGGGGTGAAATGTGAGAGTCAGGTTAGGAATTGTCATCAGTGTAACAAAAGCTAAAGGGAGATGAGGAAAGCAATGAAATAGATGACCACGGGAAAAGGATTATGCACTGGAAAAATGGAGATAGGACCAATGACCTGAGATCTAATGATGGCAAAGTAGATACGACAAGAGTGGGAAAAGAAGAGAGAGAAGGAATAGAAACAAAGTCTGCTATGGATATCACAGTACTACTAAGATTCTTTGACAATTCCTGAGTCTCTGCAGTGAAGTGAAGCTGAGGCAATTTGTCCTAAATTAGCTGGATAATCCCCTCCATTGAGCTGAATTATTGAATAGACAGGATTTTCCAGGAAGTCCTGACACCCTGAAATGGACTCCATGTAGGAGGAAGGACTCAGGCCATTGCCAATCATGAGGCCAACTCTGTATTGTTTTTCCTGGTGGTTTTCCATTCTACTTCTCCAGGTTCTTATGTACATTCTAAGTACTTACCTCAACACAGCATCAGATTCTCTTCTAACTCAGTGAAAATTTAAAAGCTGTGTTCCAAGTCAAGTTTTCAGAAACTGACTTTTCTTTAAGATCAGCCATCCCCTTTGATCTATCTAACTTTTTTTTTAAAACAAAACAAAACAACAGAGGATGGGATTTTTATTATCTGTCACAAAATCTCAGTTCTTACAGGTCATCTAAATTCAGCCTGTACTAGAATAACAATCTCCTTTACACCATGCCTGACTCACAGTTATTTGACCTTTGCTTAACCACCTCTAATGAAGGAGAATCCATTACATCCTGTAGCAACTCATTCTACTTTTGGATGACCCTAATTGTCAGAAAGTTTTTCCTTCAAAGAACTTAAATCTCCCTTTTTGTAACTTCCACCCCAGTCCTTGCCTCTGTGGCCAAGAGCAGAGCTCACCTCTCTTCCTCATGTTAGCCCTTGAAATACTCTAAAAAAAGCTATCGTGTTCCCCCTAAGTTTTCTCTTCTCCAAGCTCAGCATCTTCAGTTCCCTTAACAAGTCTTCATGTGGACCCTTCACCATCTTTATTAATCTTTCCTAGATTGGATTTTAATACAATTTAATTTATCGTATAGTATTTTAAGTCCTCAAATTAGAAATTCAAAGATCGTCTGGATCTACCACCTACTTTCAGATGAAGAAAGAAAGGTTAAGTGAGTTGTCCAAAGTTGGGGCTAGTGAATGACTGACTGAAGCCTAGGAGTTGAGTCTCCTATTTCCCTAGTTCATTGCTCTGTGAAAGTTAGGATAAGTGTGTATGAGTGAAATGTCATTTGCTAGGGCAGATAGATTCTGAAAAAGCAGCAGAAAATGCCTTGATCTTCCTCCAAATGCTATAAAATTGCTACAGTGTAGGTCTTAGAAGCAAAATAGCTCGAGAAATAGGAGGGGAAAACCCTGCATAACTGCCCTTTCTTACCATAAGAGAACACTATTCAGTAAGTTGCCACTCACCAGATTTCAACTATAGGTAGTTAAAAAGAGTTCATGGTTCACTGAATCTGTATCTTGAAAATGTGTTTGTTTGTTTGTTTTTTCTGTTCCTTTGTTTTTTTGAGGACCTGAGGGGATGTGGTTAAAGCATCTCTAGGTCAGGTGTAATGTGTTCCTTCTAACTGGAGTAGACTGTCAATATTGAAAGAACCTAGAGTCCCTTCTGTTTATAAATCAGTTGTTTGGTGCTTAGACTTTATTTTCCAGTATAAACAATATAGTTCCTGTTGGTTCCTAGGAGAGTCCTCTAAAATTAATTTAACCCATCATGTTCCTGAAATATTACATTCATAGGGTTTACCATTTACAAAGTTTTCACACACATAAATAATTCAATTTGAAAATCCTGACAACCCCATGTTAGGCAGGGCAGGAAAAAAGATGTTTGCCCCACCCAATGCTTCCCCGCCCCCATACACACACACAGCCAGCTCTTAGAATTCCTAGTTTCTTTCAAAATATAGTTCAGATACTGCTTCTTACATGAATCCTTTCACCAGATGCTAGTGACTCACATGCTGAAATTATCTTTTCTTTGTTCTTATTCGTGTTGTCTGAATTTGTTTACTTATATGTGTACAGTTTTCCTCTCCTAATGGAATGTAGGCTTTTTGAAGGCAGACTTTCATTTTTATCTTTGTATCCCCAATACCTATCAAAATACCTGTACACTTAATGAATGCTTCTTGATGGATTGATTGTCCCTTCTTATTCCATATCTATGATCCTAGGCCCCAGAAGGATTTCTTTCTTTTTTTTTTTGGGGGGGGGGGAGAGGGTGAGAATGGATGAAGGAAAGAGAGAAGGAATCCAGATCCATGATTCCATCACTCTGCAGAATTCTCAGTGAAGAAGTTCTTACAATTCATTCAGAGATAATGTGTCTATTACTTATAATCTTAGAGAATGGCCTGGGGCACTGAGAGTTACAGTCTATGTGCATGTCAGAGTCAAAGTCTGAACCCAAACTTTGACTCCAAATCCTGACTCCAAAGCTAACCCTCTAATGCATAGTTATTAAAAGTAGCAGGGCAGGGGCGGCCAGGTGGCTCAGCGAATAAGAGCACCGGCTCCAGTGTCGAGATGACCTGGATCAAATCCGAGCTCAGATACTCAGCACCACACCCAGAAATAACTGGCTGTGTAACCTGGAGCAAGTTACTTAACCCTGATTGCTTTAAAAAAAAAAAAAGTAGCAGGGCCACTGACTAGAAAACTTCATTTTAAGTCCATAGCTTACCTATAAAGGAGTATATATGCAGATACATATGAGGTCTCCAAATATGTACCCAGCCTTAATTCTCTATGTCTAAGTATAATTAATATGAGATTAAATATTTATAAATTAGGAATTGGGGTTTATAGTACTTAGCCAATCTGCTGATTCCTGCTTTGCCCTTTGTTCTCCTCTCTCCCTGGCCTCCTAATCAGTAAAAATTCACTAGGCATGAAGTTCTTTAGTAGATAGGTTTTCCTCCAGTGAAAGCCTTAAATGTTGAGAGCTTCCTGACCTTTAGGTTGGCAGCACAAGAACCAGATAAACAGAAAATCCACTATCTAAATGAAGTTTCTGCACTGAACAGGCTACTGAAATTGGAATCTTTATCTTTGACATATTCTGAATTTAATGACTACATATAAGCTAGAATTTGGCATTCAGATACTTTGTTTTTTAAAATGTCCATAGGACCCCAGATGGCAATTTCTTATCAGATAATAAAAATAGTTTTTCTTATCACTATATTTCATCTGTCCTCTTCTTTTCCGAGTTTAGATTACAGAGGCAGGCAACAAGTCCACAAGTAGAAATTTTGTCATTAAGAATTTTTAGAGATTTGGCCTTGAACAAATTAGGCTTCAGGAGATGAAGGCATCTCATCCAAAGTATGGTTTAAGCACTTTTGGCTGAGATATCAGCTCTTATTGGAGTTGTCTTGATATCTGGTGCCTCTTCACTCTATATACTTCTTTGGTGATCTCATCAATTTCACTAAGTTCAATTATCATCTCTATATTGGTGACTCCTAAATCTATATATCCAGTCCTCAACTATTTCCTGAACTCCTAAATTTCTAAGTGCCTACTGGACAGCTCCAGCTGGATATTCTCTAGGCATCCCCTGAATCTCATCACTTTTCCAAACTGCCCTATTCTGTTGATAGCACCATCATCCTTAGAATTAGACTTGAAATCAACTAAATTATATTAAATCAACTTCAAAACCTCAGGGTCCTCCTTGATACTTCCCTCCCTCTCTCTCAAACTTTATAATCAATTGGTTTCTTATTTTACTATATTGTTCATCCTTCATAATGTCTCTCACTTCTGTCTCCTTTTCTCTGTTTGTAGTCTTCTACTTTAGTTCAGATCCTTATAATAGCCTTCTAATTGGTCTCCCTGACTGCAACTTCTCTTCTCTCCAATATATTCTCTACCGAGTGGCTAAATTAATATTTCTAACATACAGCTGCTGTCCTACTCCAACATCTTTAGTGGCTCCCTGTTTCCATGGATAAATTTCAAACTCTTTTTTTTGGGGGGGGGCAGGGGAGGAGGGAAGAAAAAGAGTGGCATTTAAATGACTCATAATCTGACTCCTATCTAGATTTTCAGTCTCATGTGATACTATTCTCTATATGCTTTCTGTTCTAGTCAGACTGACCTGATTCCTGTTCTGATTCATTCCTTTGGAATGAACTCCATCCTCATTTCTGTCTCTTGGAATCCTTAGTTTCCTTCAAAGCAGAATTCACATACTACCTGCTACATGAGGGTTTTCCTTTCCTAATACTATTAGTTTTTAGCATTTTCTCCTTGAAATTATTTTTAATTGTCTTGCATAAACTTTTACATTTACTTTCTTGTGCACATGTTATATCTCTCTATAGACTCTGAGCTCCCAAAAGGCAAGGACTGTGTGATTTTTGAAATTGCATTCCCAGTGTCTTGCATGTAGTTAAATGTTTATTAAATGTTTTGTTTTTAATTGAATTGAAATTTGTTAGGTCCAAAGGCAAAGTAGCTTAAAAAAATTACTGTTTTAATCCAGACCACACCCACACCCCTAATAAAGCATAGTCATTCTCTAGTGAAATTCACTAGGGACCAAGTCAGACTTAGATATTCAGTTTTTTGAGTGCTTAATATACTAGGGTTCATAAAAAGTTGATATTGAATACAAAGTATATGGGTGCTAATATCCAATTAAAAAAAACAGTATAGTATGCCTCTAAAAGCAATTCCCTCTAGAAATAATTTCCACCTACATAAGAACACAAATATGTTATAGTTCCCTGTATGAAAACTGGCTTTTTTCTTATCTGTAAATGGGCCATTTTCCAAACATTGGTTCTGTGAATCCTGTTGCACATGGTTATGCCTACTTTTTCTTCTGTAAACAAATACCAGGTTAGCTGCTTTCCCCTGCTGTATGGTCAATAAAAATGTTCTTCCTCTTAAGGAATTTTTTTTTTCCAGTTCTCCAGCAGACTCAGGTAAAAATAATGCAGGTATATCCATTTCTCTTCTACTCTGCTACTATCATATAGCAACTAAGTGGTGCATTGAATAAAGTGCTAGACTTGGAATCAGGAAGACCGGAGGTAAATCTGGCCTGAGACACTTACTAGCTCTGTGAATTGGGTAAGTCATTTAATCTCTGCCTCTGTTTCTTCAAAAGCAAAATGGAGTTAATAATAACACTCATATATAAAAAATAGCACCTGGTTACCAAGGTTGTTTTGGGGATCAATTGATATAGTAGTCCTGAAGTGCTTTACCTACCCCCTGGCACATGGTTAACACTTAATAAATTCTTTCTTCCTTCTTTTTACTTGCTTGTTTGTTCTGTAGAGGTAGACTTAGCTCTTGTGTTTCTAGGATGCTGCTAAGAACAGGTCTATCACAGAATGAAAATGGCTAATATTCAGCCATATTCAGGATATCCTAAAGCTTTCCTCACATACTTGCCTGCTTTTCCATGAAATATCTACCCTCAGATGGCCCTCACTTCAGACAGAGGCGCTTTTTTTTAGAATCCTAGTTCAAAGTGGGAGGGGCAAAATCTTACTCTCACAATAACAAACAATCATGACTAATCACTAATATTTCTCAAACATGGAACTTAATTATTTTGTTTGATTTGTATTTTGTTTGTTTGATCATGACAACCCTGGGAAGTAAGTACTAGCGGTATTTCTATTCCCATTTTATAGATGAGGAAATTGAGGTTCCAGTTAAGTCAAATATTCAGGATCTCCTAGCCAGTAAATATCTGAAGTGGATTCAAACTCAAGTTTCTTTTGCCAACAGCATTCTTCCACTTTGCCTTTCAACTCCTACACAAAAGGGAAGAGTCTCTGGCATCTCATTCACCTGAGGAGCATTTTTTATGTACAATTATCTGGAGACTAAAACATATTTAGTAACTGTAGCTGATCTGCCATAAGACTACTAGAGCTTAAGGAATTAATAATAATAATAATTGGCATTCAGTTATCATCTGAAGATTTGCAATTCAGTGTACACATGTCATCTCAATTGAATATCACAGTAGTTCAGGAAGAACAGAAATAGTCCTAGAAGTTTCATATTAGTTAATATTTGTGAAGCACTTAGCACGGTTCCAGGCAAGTAGTAACTGGTGCTTAATAAATGTTTATTCTGGGAACCAGGGAGGAGAGGAAGGGGTATTCACAGCAGGAGGGATGAGGGGATGGGTGTGAGGCTATGGGCTGCTTGGGGCCAGCACTGAGGCTTGGACCCAGCCCCCTGGGCAAAGCAGACTACATTTCAAAATGCTTCAGTTTTTCTGGATGAACCCTGTGATCAAATATAATATGCACATACCCTTTTAAAATGTTCTACTTTTCTCCAGAGAATATTTGCAGAAATGAAAGTGACATTTTTGAAAATCATTTAAAAGTTTCCAATCATGTCTGTGAACTACAGGATAGTTTTTTAATAGATTAAACACTGATTTAAAAAAAAAAAAGCATTAGTAACAGTAGTGACAAGAGTCTGTTACCTTTCTTTAAAAAAAAAGCAACTAAGGACATTTATGGAAGAAAACATTTTATATGCATTTTCTGAAATTAAAAGCAAGAGAACAGAACAGGTTTAAAAGAAAAGAAATGAAGATGCATGGTAAATAAAATAAATAAATAAATGCTTATTCCATTCCATATTGTGTGGGATGAGAAACCCTATCCAAAAATTTAATTAGAAACTCAAAGACTTCTCTAGGTGGAAACAGAAAGGATTTATTCAATTCTTGCAAGAAAGGGAGCGAATCAGGGGAGGGAGGCTGGTTACAGAAAGGAAAAGGAGGTTATATATCCTAAGGCAGACAACCCCTCCCACTGACCTTGCCCTCATTGGTTGAGAGCTTGGCCTCACAATCTAGCTTGGGAAGCTATCCAGATAGAAAGAGCAAGGAAACAGTCTGCACCCAGTGAAAACCAGCGAAAGCATTTGATACCTTATTTGGTAGTGGGTGAAAGCAGCGAGGGATAAGTTTGCAAAAGCAAAACTTAGGCCTAGCTGCAGCTGAAGCTTAACTTGAGTTTTGAGCGCTGTCTCCATTTTAGGGTATAGTCTTAGAAGTTTCCACCTCCCTCACACAATACCCTTATTTTCTGGAAAACTGATTCTAATAGGGGACTGAACCTTAGAAAAGTTAAGTGCCCATGAACACAAAACAGAAGTTCCAGAGGCAGTGTATTCTCTAAGGTGACTTGTAAAAAGAATACTGAATTTGGAGTTGACTTGGGTCCAAATCCTAATTCTGCTACTTTTTATCTGTGTGACCTTGGGCAAGTCCTTAATCTCTCTAGGTCTCAGTTTCCTCATCTTTAGAATGAGGGAGTTAAAGCAGATGACCTTTATGGTCCTAACCAGTTTAAAATCTCTGATTTTTTTTAATGTATGATCTACTAATATCATGTGCAATGAGGACACTTTCTACTGTATCGTACTTTCTCTCATGTCGAATATGCAGTTTGTATAGTATCACTGCCCTACCCTCCATTCCCAGGGAAGCTTGTGAATCTGGGGAAAGTCTGGCTCAGAAGTTTGCTCCCACTTATATCAATATCTGATCTAGTATAGTGGAAAGAATGTTGGATCTGAAGTCAGAGAACTCCAGAGTGGATTCAAATATGGACACTGTCACCTGCTACCTTTGTGTCTTCAATCAAATCACTTAGCGTCTTTGGGTTTCCTTGCCTATGAAATGAGGAGGTTGATCTCTAGATGACCACTGAGTTCCCTTCTGGATCTAAAATCTATGATGCAATTAGTCATTTATACCTTTGTGTGAAATGGAAACTTCTCTCTCCCACAAGTTTTTTGCATTTAAGTTTTGCTGAAAAAGAACATGTGGGGAGTGATATGTAGTAAGCCTGTGTAATTAGACTGAAGCCACATGGTAAAGGTTTCTGGTTTTGTTGGTGGTGCTGAAATCAGGATCATAGCCTTGTTTGGGAAAGGCAAAACCCTCAAAGTCTGACCAACCACAGCAGTATTGCTGCCATTTCTTTCAACCTACTTTACATAGGATCTGGCTTGCATTTTCTTTTTTTTCTCCTTTATCTCCCTAGAGCATTCAAGTTCTGACAGCTAGGGATCTCAATCATTATTTCATTTTTTATTAAAATTGAAATTCTTCTTCCCCAGCCAATTTCTGCCTCTCCAGGCCTAGTGAAGTTACTGCCTTTGCCCAGCATGGAACTGATAGATGGAATAAAATGAGAGCAATGTTTCCTTGAATAGAACAGCCAAAGGTTCTAACTGTCATAAACTGATTACTCTTGTACATGAGTGATGTAAGTAGATAGATAGGTTTTCCTTTCTATTTCTCCTCTAACTTTGGTAGGAATACATGTTTTTACCTGAAACTCCCCTAGAGATTATGCCAAATAGAATCAGATAAAAGTTTAAACAGATAAATAGCAAAATCCGTAGTTTGGAAATTTCTCATGATATTGTCCAAACTGGTAAAACGTGGTTTTGTTTGTTTGTTTTGGTTTGTTTTTTTGGGGGGAGGGGGGAGAATATGAGATTAGGATTCCCTGTCTAGTCTGAACCAGATGTATAGCATCCATTCATGGTCCTGATTGATCACCAATGCTGATCAACAAAGAAGTTTTAATCTTCTCTGGTTTTCTGACTTGGTCTGGTTTATTCCTCCTTAGGCAATCTTGTGGCCCTCTACTCCCTGGGCTCACAATATTAATGTCAGACTTAGTATGGATGTCTTTTTTTTTTTACTTCCCCTGGAGCTAAAAACTGCCAAATTCAAATGATCCACCCGCCTCAATCTCTCCCAATAGCAGCCATGTTCCATCACACCTGGCTAGTACAACTTTTATTTATTTTTTTCGTGATATTTCCACTAGTTCTCTTTGGGACTTATTTTAATATGGTTGTGATCTGTTCTTGACAGAGCCTAGACCAAAAGCAGTAAGCTCTCCTTCTAAAGTTAGCAAGGCTTCTCTTATGGTATCGTGATAGAACCATATCTTATGTGAGTTCTGTAATTACTACATTTGGGGAGGCTCATCATTGGCAGCATTGTTATTAGTTTTTCAGTCATAATAACTCTCTCTCTTTTATATTTTATTGATTTGTTTGCTATTTATATCACTTCTGTTTCTGAATACTTCCCCCTCAGCCTAGAAAGTTATCTTTATCACAAGGAATAAAAGAAAGAGGGGGGAAAAGTTTGGCAAAACTAATTCACATATCAACTGAGTGATATTCTATGGAATGTTTTACAAGCATGGTCCCCTATCTTTGCAAAGAAGAAAGAGGGCCTCAAAACTCTCATAGACCATATTCTAAATTTTAAAGGTCCATCGTTTGAACCTGCAGACATCTTTTTAGGATTTTTATTCTGTTATCCATATTGTGAGCTATTCCTATCAGTTTCATGTCTAAACCTGACATTGATGCTTTTATCTAAATCATTGATAAATATGTTAACTAGCATAGAGACAAAAACAGACCACTGGCACATGCCATAAGAGATCTTCCTCCGGGTTTAGGCTATTAAACTTTTGGGGTCTGATCATTCACCCTGTTGAAAATCCACCTAACTGAAATGCTATCTAATCTATAATCTGTGTCTCTACAACCAATCTTCAAGTATGTAATGTGAGATTTTGTTAGATACTTTGAAGAAATCCAGGTATCCTTATGTCTGTGGCATGTCAAAAGATGAAATAAGATTAGTCTGGCCTTTAGTGATCAGGGTTTCCTTCTCATTCCCTCCCTTCCTCTTCTCTCTTCATATAGATATATTCAAAAGTCCAACTCAGTTCAGCTATCCAGCAGAGGGAGCCTATACAGTTGCCTTACATACAGGGATAAGAACAGAGCTTATGGCTTCATGGGTATAGGGAATTTAAAGTGAGGAAGCAAACTTTACCACTATAAATTTACACACCTTCCCTCTAACTTATAGCCTTAGACAGTTGCCCAGGGCATTGAATGGTTAAGTGATTTGCTCAGGGTTATATAATCAGTATTTATTACAGGCAATACTTAAACCCAGGCCTCCTACTTCTGAGGCCATATTTCTATCCATTCTTCCCTGATCCCTTTGTCTCAAATAGGTATTGTGCATATGCATATTAGCACACATGATGTTTTGTGTGTGTCTATACATATACATCTATGTATCTATGTATCTATCTCTATCTCTATATCTATCTCTCTACATCTCTCTCTATGTGTATCTATCATCTATCTATATCTATTGATCTCTATCTATCATCTATCTATCTATCTGTCTGTGTCTGTCTGTCTATCTGTCTGTCTGTCTGTCTATCTATCTCTCTATTTATCTATGCCTGGAGCCAGGAAGACTCCTCTTCCTGAGTTTGAATCTGGCCTCATGCACTTACAAGCTGTGTGACCCTGTGCACTTGCCACTCATCACTATTCACCCTCAGTTTCCTCATCTGTAAAATGAATTGGAGAAGGAAATGTAAAACCACTCCATTCTGCCAAGAAAACCCCAAATGGAGTCATGAACAGTCAGACACAACTGCCGAAACAACTAAACAACAAATATAAACATATACACAACATACACATATGAGTGTATACACATGTGTATGCACATAACCATGTGACCTTGGGCAGATGTGGTTAAAGGTACCTTCTGTTAGATAATTCAATTAAGAGATGTACTTTTGTCCTGTCATTACAAATAAACAATCCCATGAAGATCTATAGTTATTTCTGTATAATATTTTATGAAAGATGCTCATTAGTTTCCATGCCATAACTCAGTCATAATGAAGTCTGTTTGTTTTGGAGCCATTCAGAAGCAGTGCTGTATTGTGAACCCTGGCCTCAGAGGGGCTGGCTCCTAGTCCTAGCTATGATGAGACCCTGAGGAACTCACAGTCTTCTCCAAATCTATCTCTTTAGCCAGAAGTTGCTTATCCTTCATTGCTCTTTGTGCTTGAAGTTAGCACCATGTCCCATGCACCTAGAAATGCAGCAATGAAAGACTGATAGATGCTTTCTAGTCCTTTCCTGTTGTGTTATATCAGCATTGCTGCTGGTGATTTGTGCAGTATTTTTATTTTGTGGCAACAGAGTCTTTTCCTGTTCATCCTGGCTTCACAATTTGCTTAAGTAGAATAAGCTTGTCTCCAGGTACTGTACACCAAGGTGGATTGGGTACTTTGCAAAGTTCTGCACAAAATCATAAAAACTGTTTTCTCTTCATACTTTGTTCCATAATTAAATTGTATAGCATTATTTTTGGAATATGGAATCATGTATCTCCACATCACGTTTTTGCATGTCCAAAATAGTTAATATTAATTGGCTCTTTCCTAGAGAATAGACAGTGAATAATGTTTGCTTTGTAGATCAAATAGAATCTTAGAAAGCACTCATCCTAATTACAGGAAAGAAATGATATTATGAGAGTTGACCACCAATTTTTGATTAATTATGTTTATTTGTGGGTAATAATTGTAGTGCTGGCTTGGTTTTTTTTTTGCTTTTATTTTCATTTCACTTAAACATAAATGAACCTAAATTAGTAGGTGTTCTAGTGATGGGTGAAAGTTAAGGAAACAATTTCAAAGAAATTTACAAGAGATTTATTTGGTATCAGGGCAGTTTTTGCCCTTGAAGTCTGTTCAATTTTTATTTTAATGTTGAAAGACTTTCAACTACAGCTGAAGCAAAAATCATATAATTGAGAGAGCTGAACAAATTGTTAAGAAATACAGATCAGTAATGAATTTTCCCCAAATATTGTCCATTATATTCAGGAGAAAACACACTGAGGAAAAGAAAGCCAAAATTACAAAATAAATCAAGAAATGAAAGACAGAACTTAGGTATTTAGGGTAGTGAATGGGAAGCACAGGAGAGGGAAGGGATATATTACAGAAGACAAACAAGGTCAAATAATTCTTGCTTCCTCAAAGTTCAAAAGATTTAAGCACATTATTTTGGTGCATGGTTTTGTCAGAATTTGGAGTGAATAGTTTATTTGAATTGATTGTATGTTTTGGCTGTGGAAAGACTTTTGAAATAATAGATTTGTTGTTCTAACATGCACTGAAAAATGCACACCTCTTTTTTCTGGGAAAGAAACTTCTAGGAAAGGGTTTTTTTTTCCCTCCCACTTTAAGACAACTGCTACTTTATTTTCCTAAGTTATTTCTGGGTAAAAGGGAATTTAAAAAGAAATGGCAACATGAAGAAAAGACTTTTAGATTGTGAATGGAGCATTCTATCACTCTATCAAAAATCCATTTAGCCGCCTCTTATTTTTAGCTTTTTTAAATAGGACACAGAAGTTCTCTGACATGAAGCTAGTTTTTACTCTCCGCTTGTGTCCATTTTACAATTTTTGACTTTTGTAGGCTATGTAGCTACTTTAAGGGTAAACTACTCCACTGGGGACAATCACAAATTATAACAGTCAGTCACTCACTCTTGAACAACTGACTAAAGAGAGGTAGAGTGATGGCATTGTGAAAAGAAGAACCAATTGGGAGTTAGAGGACCTGGACTCTAATTTTGGCTCTACTCAATAGAAAAGGGGTGTGTGTATGTATGTGTGTGTGTGTGTGTGTGTGTGTGTGTGTGTGTGTGTGTGTATGAGAGAAAGACAGAGACAGAGAGACAGAGAGACAGAGAGAAGACATAAACAGACAGAGAAATCTCAGACTAACCAACTTACCTACCTCAACCTTCATTTGATATGGCAAAATGTTGGGGTTGGACAAGATAATCTCTTGCCACCTAGGTCTAAAAGTCTGTCATTCCATGACCTTTAAAAAGTCAGTTACTCAGGATTTTTTTCCTTTAAAAGACACTCTTTACCAAAAGTTTTATTGATCTTAGCTTTACATTTAACATTCTTTTATTTTTAAATGAACAGTTTTATTTAAAGTTTTGAATTCCAAGTTCTATCCCTCCCACCATTCCCATCCATCCTCCCTGAGATGGTAGGCAATCATTTATAGGTTATGCATGTGCAATTATGTAAAACATTTCCATATTAGTCATTTTGTACAAGAAGACTCAAGTAAAAGAAAAAAAACTGAAAGAAAGTGAAAAATAGCATGATTCAGTCTATATTCAATCAATATCAATTCTTTTTCTGGAGGTGGACAGTATGCTTCATCATTAGCCCTTTGGGCTTGTCTTAGATTATTGTATCACTGAGAATAGTTAAATCATTCATAAATATAGCAATTACTGTGTACACAATTCTCCTGGTTGTTTACTTCACTATGCATCATTTCATATAAGTCTTTCCAGATTTTTCTGAAATTATCCTGCTTGTCATTTCTAATAGGACAATAATATTTCATTACAATCATATACCACAGCTGTTTAGTCATTCCATAATTGATGGACATCCTTTGATTTCCAATATTTAGCCACTACAAAAAAAGAGTTGCTATAAATATTTTGGTACAAATAGGTCATTTTCCCTTTTTTATGTCTTTGGAATATAGACATAGTGGTATTGCTGTATCAAAGGGCATGCACAGATTTATTGCCATTTCAGCATAGTTCCAAATTGTTCTCCAGAATGATTGGATCCTTTCACAACTCCAAGAGTGTATTAGTGGTTTGGTTTTCCCACATTACCCCCAATATCCAACATTTTCTTTTTTTTTTTTCATATTAGCTACTCTAATAGGTATGAGGTGGTACCTCACAGTGCATTTCTCTGATCTAGTGATTGGGAGCATTTTTTCATATGACAATATATAGCTTTGATTTCTTTGTCTGAAAATTGCCTGTTCATATCCTTTGACCATTTGTCATTTGGAGAATGACTTATTTTTTTTATAAATTTGACTCAATTATCTGGATATTTGAGAAATGAGGTCTTTAGCAGAGATATTTGTTGCAATTTTTTCTCCTTTATTTATAATTTTGGTTGCATTGGTTTTGTTTGTGCAAAAAGTTTTTAAAATTTTTATATAACTGGAGTGGCTAGGTGGCACAGTGAATAGAGCACCAGCCCTGGAGTCAGGAGGACCTGAGTTCAAATACAGTCTCAGACACTTAACACAAAAACTAGCTGTGTGACTTTGGGCAAGTCACTTAACTCCAATTGCCTTCCAAAAAAGCAAAAAAAAAATTATAAAATGAAAATGATCTATTTTACATTTTGTGATTCTTACTGCATCTTCTTTGGTCCTCAATTTTCCCCTTATCCATAAATCTGACAGCTAAACTATTCCATGCTTTCTTAATTTGCTTATAAATCACCATTATATAAATCACTTATAAATTTGCATATAAATCACCATTTATATGTAAGTCATGTTTCCATTTGGACCTTATCTTGCCATTGGTCTATACCCAGTTTCTGCCATACTGTTTTCCAGTTTTCCCAGCAGTTTTTAGCAAACACTGAGTTTTTGTTCCAAAAGTCTTGAATCTTTGGATTTATCATATACTAGATGGCCATTTACTATAATGTAATTTGTACCTAATCTATTCCACTGACCCACCATTATACTTTTTAGGCAGTACCAGATTGTTTTGATAATTACTGCTTAATAATAGAGTTTAAGATCTGACTAGACCACCTTCTTCAGCATTTTTTTCTCATTGATTTCCTTAAATTTTTGTTCTGTCAGATGAATTTTATTATTCTTCTTTCTAGCTCTGTAAAATAATTTTTGATAGTTTGGTATGGTACTGAATAGATTAATTTAGGTAGAATTGTCATTTTTATTATATTGGCTTGGCATACCCATGAACAACTGATATTTTTCCAAATAGTTTATATAGTTTTGGGATGAATTGCTGTTTAAATGTTTGGTAGAATTCACTTGTGAATCCATCTGGTCCTGGGGATTTTTTCTTAGGAAGTTCATTGGTAACTTGTTCAATTTATTTGTCCAAGATTGGGCTATTTAAGTATTTTATTTCTTCTTCTGTTAATCTGGGTAATTTATATCTTAATAGATATTCATCCATTTCATTTAGATTGTCAAATTTATTGGCATATAATTGGGCACAATAGCTGCTAACAATTGTCTTAATGTCCTCTTCATTGTTGCTTTCATTACCGATGCTAGTAGTTTGTTTTCCTTCTTTCCTTTTAACAATCTAATTAATGGTTTATCTATTTTATTGGTTTTTTCCTCATAAAACCAGCTTCTAGTTTTACTTATTAGGTTAGTGGTTATTTTCTTAGAATTTTATTGATCTCTCCTTTAATTTTCAGAATTTATAATTTTGTATTAAATTGGTTTTTTCAAAAATATTAATTAATTTTTAGTTTTTGACATTCATTTCCATAAGATTTTGAATTCCAAATTTCTCCCTTCTTCCCCTCCTCCCACCCCAAGACGTGGTTCAATGTGATACAGGCTCTACATATATGTTCATATTAAACATATTTTCACATTACTCATGTTGTAAAGAAGAATTAGAATTAGCTATTTTTAATTTATTCTTTTTCTAGTTTTTTAGTTGCATATCCAATTTATTTATCTGCTTTTTCTCCATCTTGTTGATGAAAGCAATTAAAGATATAAATCCCCCACCCCAAGTGCTTTTTGGCTGCATCTCATGAATTTTGATATGTTTTCTTATTATTATTTTCTTTAATGAAATTATCAATTATTTCTATGATTTGTTCTTTGACCCATTTTTTTTGGAATTAGATTATTTAATTTCCAATTATTTTTAGTCTATCTTTCCATTGTTCATTATTGTATGTAATTTTTATTGCATTATGATCTGAAAAGGATACATTTACTATTTCTTCTTTTCTTCATTTGGTTGTGAGGTTTTTAATGTCCCAATACATCACCAATTTTTGTGTAGGCACCATGTTCTGCTGAGAAAAGAAAGGTATCTATTCCCATTCAATTTTTATTCCAGAGATCTATCATATCTAACTTTTCCAAAATTCACCTCCTTAATTTCTTTCTTATTTATTTTTTGGTTAGATTTATCTAGTTCTGAGAGGGAAAAATTTAGGTTCCCCACTAGTATAGTTTTATTATCTATTTCCTCCTGTAACTCATTCAACTTTCTTTCATAAATTTAGATGCCATTCCATTTGGTGTATATATGTTTAGTACTGATATAATTTCATTCTATGTATCTTTCAGGAAGATACAGTTTTCTTCTTTATCTCTTTTAATTAGACTTATTTTTGCTTTTGCTTTGTTTGAGATCATGATTACTACCCTTGCTTTCCTTGCTTCAGCTGAAGCATAATAGATTCTTTTCCAGACCCTTACCTTTACCTTGGGTTTATCTCTCTGCTACAAATTTTTTTCTTGTAAACTAGACAGGTGTTTAGAATGCAGGCATTGGGCCCTGCCTGATCAGTCCTGCTGATTGGTTAGGCATGAGTGGCATTTGTTCAGCATAGCTGAACTGAATATTGGATGTGGTAGTGACTACATGCAATGTTCCATTTGCAAGGACTTTGACAGCACTGTCAAAGGAAAAGATCTAACAGCACTGCTATCTTGACAGTTGAAAGAACTCATAATACCCTGGATGGCATGGGTAGAGTTGTGGGGAGCCCTGCCATCCTGAAGCAGGGCTGAGAAAGAATCACCTACTCAGAGGTTGTGAGAGAGTGCATAAAAAGTGCTGGGACTCCTGGAGTGATGTAAAATAGAGAGCTGATTTTATTACCCTGTGTACAAGCTTTTATAGAATGTTTCCTAATTGTTTTCCCCTGAGGACATTGTACACTTCTTTGTTCCCAGGCTGTGGGTGTAAACCATACTTATTTTGAGGACATAATCCTCACACCTGTGAGTTTGAGCTCCTTCCTGGGAGGTGGGGAACTGATCCAGGCCCAGTAGCAGGCTCTTCAGCTGAGAGGGCTTATTCAGCCAATCAGGGTCAGAGTCCCACTGGCCTGTGGTCCTCTATATAGAGCTTCATTCCAGTTCCTATATGGGCTCTTTGAATCTAGATCACAAAGAATCAAGCTTTCATGTTCTTGATGCCATTATACATGACACAGTATTCTTTTGTTTTTATTCCTAGTTACGTGAATTTGCTTGCTGCTGGGAGCCACTTAGTGACCAACACTAAGTGTGATTGGAGATTTGACAGAGAATGAACTAGGCTGGTAGTTCAAGACAGAATGCTGTTTATTGATTCTTTAGACAAGGTTTTTATAGAGTGATGAGACAAAAGAAAATGTAACTCTAGTTTTCTTATCACTGTTTAGTATAGGAAATTTAGGTAATTTATCAATATCCTGGACACAGCAAAATATCTCTACTCTAATAAGGATTTAACACCTTTTGGCTAAAACCCTAGAACAGGGCAGAGCCTTTGTTCTCAGCACTCAGGTAACTGCTTTTAAATGCAGCCGCATCACAAAGGAGAATCCAGGAGCCAGCTTCAAGAGGCCATGTCACAGGGGATCCTTTGGAGCCACCTATTCAAGAATTTATCTGAGTCCTGGACCAAGCCTTTTTGAGTCCCTAAAGCTTCCATAGACTATACATGCTTTCTTAAAATCTAAATTGTTACAGTGAGTTTTCTGTGTGTTCATATTCATCCTTTTAGGTATTTTTTCCTTCCTTTCTTCCCTATCAAGATGTGTATGTCTGTCACCAGAAATATATTTTGAGAATCATTCATCTCTCTACTGACTTCTCTTGTGGAAATTTATACCATGGGATCCCACCTATCCTCCTTTAAACTTTTAAAAAAATATACTCTTGCTAATTATCTATAGTCTGTCAGATTATGCCTATTTCATATATCACAAAATATAAGATGAATGCTAACTTCTTTCTGAGGTTTCCCTCAATAGTACTTCAACTAGTTTTATTGTTGTTGCTGTTGTTTTATTTGTCATAATCAGGTTCAGAATAGCAGTTCCTGTCTTAGTTTCTTCTACCTGATGAAAATAATAACTGAGGAAGAATTCTGAGAAATGCTTCCTCAGAAGAGCTCAATCTCTTAAAAAAAAACAAACCTTCATGATTACTCTATTATATCTGTATACATTCCAGATTTATGGTCTTTGGATATGCTTTTCCTTGGAATCAATGCGATACATAGTGGCTAGGATAATAGTGTTATTAACTATAATTTAGTTACATCATGAGCAGCTAGGGTGGCATAGTGGATAAGTGACAGGCCTGGAGTCAGGAAGACCTGAGTTCAAATTTAGCTTCTGACCGACACATCAGTCGTGTGGCCCTGAGCAAGTCATTTAACCCTGTTTACTTCAGTTTCCTCATCTGTAAAGTGAGCTGGAGAAGGAAATGGCAACCACCGCAGTATCTTTGCCAACAAAACCCCAAATGGGGTCACAAAGAGTCAGACCTGACTGAAACAACTGAATAACAGAAAGCTACATTATGGATTAGATAGACTTTTTGTGATTGGTCTAGGAACCTAATCACCATGATTGAATAGAACCCACAATACTTTTTCCTTTAGAAACAAACACTCCAGCTCTACATAAATCTTTATATATTGTTCCCCTCTGCACACTCTGTGGTCTAGTCATATTAGCTTCCTTGCTGCTTCTCTCACATGGTACTCCATCTCCCGTCTTCATGCCTTCACACTGTCCCCTAGCCTTGGAATGCTCTCCCTTTTCCTCTAAACTTCATAGAATCCCTGGCTTCCTTTAAGACTCAGCTAAAGTTCACCTTCTGAAGAAGGTTTTTAAACATGTAAATAACAAAATCGCTAGTTCATAAATTTTTCATGATATTGTCCAAACTGGCATAACGTTACTTGTTATGGTTGTTCATCTCATTATAGGTGTACAGTTTTGTTATGTAAGACTGTATCCTAATTCCTTAACCCCAGCCCCCCAAAAAAAACAGGTTTGTAGTCAAAGGTGAGCGCTTTTTTTTTTAACCTATCACATTGGAGTGTATTGTAGCAATTCTTGGAATCAAGATGATTTTTCCATGTGCTACTTAGATGAACCTGATTCTGGACCTTTCAATTCTCTGACTTCAACCCTGGTCAGTCATTGGTTCTCACCGATTTTCTACTTACCTATTGCTTGGTTTATTCTACACATAATCTCTCTTGGAGGTTAAGGTTGGGACAAAAAAAAAGAAAGCACTCTGAAAAGTTTGCCCTCAAAGTCCTCTGAGCTTGGAGGTCAGTGAACAAAAGTGGCTTGCCCATGGGCACACAGGGCCTTCCCTTTTCTCTCCCTTTGTTCCATGTCCAAGTCTTTTTAGAAGTGTTCCAATACGTGAGCTACAGATGTAATAATCTTAAGTAATGGAAAGAGGTATGATGATTTCTGATGTAGTAGTTAAGGTATTTCAAAAAATTGTATAAGTTGCTCATTTTCAAAGAAATTACACTTTGAAAAAGTATAAGAATTTTGATTAGAAATGAACTTTAGTTGAACTATGTACAACTTATATTAAATAAATATTTATGAAAAAGAGTCAAACTTAGATAAGCTTCTTACCTATAAGTTAAAAAACAAGAATCAGAAAAAAATATTACATACACTAAATTCCAATCAGGAATTGCATTTTAATAGCAAAATTACCAAAGAATCTGAATACTTTTCTACTCACATATAGTTTTCAATTTCTGAAATGTCTAAGTGCCACATCCAGTTATTTATCTAAGATTTCTCTTCTCATTGTAGATCCCGAAGACAGAAACAATTTAGGTAATGCTACTTCCCCTTGTGATGTGGAGAAAGCTATCAGAGAATTACCAGCAAATAAAGCAGCTCCCCTTAATGGGCTCTCTCTAGAATTTTTTAAATTATTCACACAAATCTTAGCCCCTATTCTAGTTGCCACTTTGATGAGTCTCTTATCTGATTCACTGCTTCATATGAGACAGTCAATGGAAAAGGCATAAAAAGCTAGGTGTAATTTAAGGTATCTATATAAAAGAAACAAAATTTGTGAACTTTGCTTTACATGGGACTAACATGGCTAGCTGAATTCCAGGCATTCTTTCTTTAGCAAGGCAGGGCAAGACAACAAGCATTTATTAAGTACTAGCTGTGCCAGGCACTGTGCTAAGCTATGAAGATACCAATACAAACAAAAAGAAAGACAGTCCCTGCCATCAGGAGGGCTTGCTTTCCAAGAGGGGAAAAAACAAACAAAAGGGAGCTGAAAGGGAGGAAGATGCCAGCAGGAGCCCAGAGGGGAGGAAAATGAAAGTCGGGGAGTCTGAGCTCCTCCTCAAAAAGGAAGCCTTGGGAAGAACTCAGTAATGGAAAAAGAGAGCTGGCATGGCAGAGGGATTCTCCAAAGTAAGAAGGCCTGGATGTTAGGGGCTTATTAGGGAAGATCCAAGATGAGGAGGCTGCAGGTAACAAGGAGAGTTCCAGAGTGAGGCTAGATACTAATGAGGGATCACAAAATCTCTTTGTACCTAGTAAAATGCCTTGGTAAATAAGAAGTACTTAAATATTTGCTGAATTGAATTAGTTTAGATGTAAAATAAAGGTCTTGGTAGAATTTTAAACCACTGATTGTGAGCCACTAGGGAACCCATGTTAAATGCATTGTTTATCCCTTTTATCACACATGAGAGGATATGAAGGATGTCAAAGCAGGAAATATTTATGTCCGCAATGCACTCTTGCATCCTTGCCAGCATCTCAGTTGTATCTTGATCCTTTTTTTTTTGAGAGCACTGAAAGTTATATGCTACATATTTTAGAATATGCGAGCAGATTTTCAAATAATTTATCTCCTTTATCCATTTTAGTATTGATAGGTGACTCTTGTTTCAGCAAGTGTTTTTTTTTAATTCGTTTTCTTCTTTATTGAGCTATATAAAGGATGATATAAGGCAATGGAAATGAGGGGCCTTATCATTAAAATTTTGGTAAAATTTAAAAGGATCATCCATTTACTAGGCATACATAAGGTTCAGAAAGTTTAGAGAAATTAGGTGGGACATGATCCCAGTGCTCATGGAAGTCTAACAAGGAAATAAGACGGGTATAGCCAGAATATTTCTTACAAAGAAGATAAAGCATGTGAGTACATATGCACAGAAGTTAGGCATCCTTGGGGTGGTATGGGGTGGTTAGAGGCTCTGAATTAATCAGAGAAACTTGAGGAATTTCTCTCTGAATTAACAGTTTCCATGTTGCACCTTTTGCTTCCCCTTTACAAAATGTATAGCTAAGCTCTAAATAAGGGTCTGGAATTTGAATCAGCCTAAGTAGTGTCATAGTGGGATTAATTTGAATGACTCAAGCCTGGTGGGATCTATTAGCTGATCTAGGAACTGGCCCAGAGCACAAACCACCTTCATCCAATATGACTGGATTCTCCCCTAGGAACAAGTGAAAAGTGGTGCATTTCCCTTGACCTAAGATTGCTAAAGGTAGTATCCCTGTATTTTCTGAATTCCTATAGCAAATATTGTGTGTACTACTCACCTGCTTTGCTATATATATGCCTATCTGCTTCCCTTTACAACTTGATTATAATCTCCTTGAATGAGGAGGTCATGACATTCTTCTCTGTATCCATAGCACATATTCAAACAAAAAGAAAAATCATGTTTGCATAGTATTAGAAAATGTTTGTTGATAATAAGAATATCCATTAATCAATAAGTACTTATTAAGTGCCTACGTGTCAGTCACATAATATCTGATGATACAAGTACAAATAATCAAATGATCACTACTCAAACTGAACTAGCATTCTTTTTATGTAAAAATTTTTATATTTCATTTTTTTCAAATTAGATGTGAAAATATTTTTAACTTTCATTTAAATTTTTTTTGAGTTCCTAATTCTTTTCTTCTCTTCTCACTACCTGCAATGGCAAGCAATTAGATATAGAGTATACATAGACAGCCACATAAAACATATTTCCATATTAATGATGTTGAGAAAGAAAACATACAAAAAAAAAACCAAGACAAATAAAGTTTCTTTAAAAAGTATGCTTCAGTCTGAATTCTGACTCTATCAGTTCTCCCTCTGGAGGTGAATGGATAGTATTTTTTCATTCAGTATTGTCTTGGATCATTGTATTGCTGAGAATAGCTAAGTCATTCGCAGTTGATCTTCGTACAGTATTGCCATTACTGTGTACAACGGTCTCCTGGTTCTGCTCATTTCACTTTGCATCAGTTTATGTAAGTCCTCCCAGGTTTTTCTGAAAGAATCCTGCTTACTATTTTTTATAGTACAATAGTATTCCATCATAATCATATACCACAACTTGTTCAGTCATTTCCGAAATGATGGACTTTCCCTTAATTTCCAATTCTTTGCCACCAAAAAAAAACCTGTTAAAATATTTCTTTTTACAAGTTGGTCCTTTTCCCTTTTCTTTGATCCTTTGGGATACAGATCTAGTAGTGGTATTGCTGAATCAAATGGTATGCATGTTTTTATAGGCCAGGGGGCATATGAACTAACATCCTAATGAGGGAGACAAGAATGTAGGGATCCTAAGAGATAGAAATGAAGAGGGAATGAATTTCAGACACAGGGCATGAGGTAAGATACAAGCTGCATTAATAGTCAAAAGAGGCAGGTTATGAGAGATGGTTGAGGGAGGCAAATAGGTGACATAGTGTATAGAGCATAAATAGAGTGATGAGGTTAAAAAAAAAAAACACTTTGTTCTTAGAAGATCAGCCAGGGACAGCTAGGTGGCACAGTGAATAAAGCACCGGCCCTGGAATCAGGAGGACCTGAGTTCAAATGTGACCTCAGACATTTAACACACACACACACACACACACACACAAACCTAGCTGTGTGACCTTGGGTAAGTCACAATCCCAATTGCCCTCCAAAAAGCAAAAAATAAATAAATAAATAAATAAGATCAGCCAAGGCTACTTTGACTTTCCCATCTCCACCCTGACCTAATTTAAAGTAGTTAGTAGCTTCCAGAAGCTAGGACCTTAATGTACTCTGCTTTCATCCTCTCTCATTTTTTTTAGCAGAAGAAGAGTTTAAGGATGATATAACATAGCTCATTTCATACCTTTTGGGTGAGAAGGAATAGAACTACTTTCTTCTTCCTCATTTGGATTGGTTTTCTTTTCATAGAGTCTTTTGAAATGTCATCTTTTCCATCTAGCCAAGAAATATCTGAACACTCAGAGTAGAACACCATAGATCAACTACCTTTAGTATAGCAGTCTTCAATTTTTTCTGTGTACTTTATTCCATAAAAGTATGAAACCTTCAGGTCACAGTTTGATATTTCCCAAAATACTTCTTTGTTTTCTGTCCACTTGGTACAAAAGACATACAAGTCAGTCAGTTCTTCATGTTTCTGTCAGACAATTATATTATTGGGCTTGACAAATGCCATGTGCACATAGACTCCTTTGTATAATTTTCCTTCCATCTGATCTCTTTATTAGCAATAGCTCCCATCTTTAAAACATTCTGCCCTGTTTCCTGTACTGTTTCATCTTGCCTGTCCTTTAGACTTGGGCATAAAATCTACAAGATCCAGAAATTCTTCCCTTGCCAACTAAAATATCTTCTGTTACATGGCACCTAACTGATTTCTACCTTTTTTCATATACTGAAATGTCACATATACAAATAATATTCATCTTTGCCTTATTCCTTGTTTCAATTTCACATTATAATAATGCTAACCTACAGCCAATATGTGTATGGTCCTATGTGCCAGGCACTATGCTAAGTGCTTTACAATTATGTCTCATTTGAATGTCATAACAACCTTAGGAGGTAGGTGCTATTTTGATCCCCATTTTACAGTTGTAGTCATTGAGGCAAATACAACTTAAGTGACTTGTCCAAGGTCACACAGGTAGTAAGTGTCTGAGGCTAGAATGAAACTCTAGGTCTTCCTAACTCTGGGACTGGTTCACTGCACCACCTACCTACCCATATATTATAATAGCTAATAATGATAAAAGCTAGCATTTTTATGTCGCTTTACAAATATCACATCATTTTATTCTCACATCAGCCTTGAGAGTAAAATGCAATTATTATCCCCACTTTACATATGAAGAAATTGAAGAAGGAGGAAGTTGTGTCTTGCCTAAGGGTCATGTAACTAGTAAGTGTGTGAGGTCACATTTGAACTCAGATCTTACTGATATAGTACAGAAAATCCTAGATTTAAAATCAGGGAACCTGAGTTCGAATCCTGGCTCAGTAACTAACTACCTGAGCTGCCATGGGAAAGTCACTTCATTTCTTCTGGCCTCCAAGTTTCCTTGAGGAAATCTCAATGAAATGATTATATCGAACTAGATGACCTCAAAGGGGCCTTCTGGTGTTAAGATAATGATTCTGTGCTCCAATTTGCAGTTGATTGTCTCTAGGCTAACTGTTTGAAAAGAAGAAGAAACTCTTCCACAGCATCACTAGTAAAGAGATTATTGCAAAGAATGAACATTTCTAGAAGCATAAATCTTGACAGGTACTCAGTTGTCCCCTAGAATCCATATATACTTGGCATGTCCTTTCTTATTCTGTTCAACTTAGGTCAGTAGGTATAGAAGTTTTCTAGTATTCATTGATGCTCCTTTTCATAGTATAATGTACAAGAAAACATTTTTTCAGAAGCAATTAACATCAAGACAACTAATAATTACACTGTGCTATAGTTTGAAAACAGTCTCTGTGCATTTTGGTAACGCTAATATTACCATATAATTAACATACATATGTAGCTATGAAACATTTCACTGTAAGCAGAATGTTTAGGAGAGAGCACAACCACTCCTTTTTAGTTGGAACTAACAAATTTAAACATCTGCTTCTTTTATTTTAAAAGTAGTAACTTCAGAAACATCTAAAGCCTGAAGGGCCTGCTGGCTCAGGGTTCATTGGCAGGAAGCCCTGTAGCATCTCCCTTTCTGATTGCTATATTATGTCACATTATTCACCTGATTTGCCATTGCTTTTCAGGGAGTTGATTTCTATCACTGCCAGCATTTGGTTTCTGAATAGATTTCTTTAATCGCTGAGATTCAACTCTGGTTATTGTGTTATTTTAATTGAAAATAATTCTTTAACTGGTCTGTCAAATTTAATACTTGTTTTATTCAGTGAATATCAGTTAATTTTCATTTCATTCATTCAGGCATCTAGCACACTGCTTGGCATATAGAAGGCACTTTAATAAACACTCGTTGATACATTCATTCCTAGTTTCCTTAGCTTTCCTGAAGGAGGAAAACCTTTTTAAATGTTAGCTTATAGTTATTTATAAGATCAGTTTAAAATTATTTCATAAACATTTGAATGAATTTTTAAAATTTAAATATTTTAATTTTTTCAAATTATATGTAAAGACAATTTTAGCATTCATTTTTTTTTAAATTGAGCTCAAAACTTTCTCCCTTCCTCTCTTACCTCTACCCTCCTTAATATGATAAGCAATTTAATATAGATTATACATGTGCAATCATGCAAACCTATTAGTCATGTTGTGAAAGAAGACACAGACAACTCCCCCCCTCCCTGCCCAAATGCAAGAAATAAAGAAAGTGAGGAGGCAGAGCCAAGATGGCAGAGTAGAAGCACAAACTTGATGTAGGCTCCCCTCCAATCACTTCCAATACAAGTAGAAAAAATGACTCTAAACAAACTTTAGGGCTATGGAACCCACAAAGAGACAAAGAGAAACAAAGCTTCCACTGAAAGAAGCCTTGCAGGCCAACAGGAAGGATCTATCGCACCAGGCTGGGAGCTGAGCACAGCCCCACACAAGGGGCTTGGTTCCCAGCCCCAAGGTGGCCCAGACCAGTGGCAGGCCTGGAGCAGACTTCAGGAGAGAGAATCACCAGTAGCTGTGGCAGTTTCCAGAATTATCAACCCATAAATTCCAAAAAGAAAGTAAAAGGTCAGTGTGGAACTTTTTGGGAACAGGGGGACTGAGGGCACAATCTGGCCCCTGCCTCCAGGGTGAGAAGCACAGGAAGTACTGTGGCTGGGCAGCTACTATTGCATGACTGTTTCAGGAGTTCCTGGCTTGCATATTGCAGGGGGACCAAGAAACCATTCAGAGGGTAATCACTTTTGCTTTAACCTGCTTGTATCTGGATCATGGTCTTAGGTGGTGGTCCTGGGGTGTGTGACCAGTGAGCCAGAGTTTGTGAGGGTTATAGAAAGGGCACCCAACTAATAGCTCCAGCATCTGCAAAAACCACAGCGATTTGGGGAAAAAACTCTCTCCATTCTGGAAACAGAGTTCTACTGTGGCAAAGCACTCAAAAGTCAAGTAATTGACTGGCAAGATGAGCAAGCCCAGGAAATGTAATCAAACCATAGATTCCTTTTAGGGGGACAAAAAGGATCAAGGCATGGAGTGGGAAGAAGACAGCAAAGTCAGAACTCCTGCATCAAAAGAATCCAAGAAAAATATGAATTGGTTACAGGCCATGGAGGAGCTCAAGAAGGATTTTGAAAATCAAGTAAGAGAAGTGGAGGAAAAACTGGGAAGAGAAATGAGAATGATGCAAGAAAATCATGAAAAGTGAGTCAACAGCCTGCTAAAGGAGACCCAAAATGCAATAATACCTTAAAAAATAATCTAACTCAAATGGAAAAAGAGGACCAAAAAGTCAGTGAGGAGAAGAATGCCTTAAAGAGCCAAATTTGCCAGTTGGAAAAGGAATTTCAAAAACTCACTGAAGAGAATAACTCCTTCAAAATTAGATCGGAGCCCTTGGATTCTAATGACTTTATGAGAAATCGAGATACTGTAAAACAGAGGGTGTATGTTTATATAAATATATATGTGAGTGTGGACATATGTATGTTTATGTATACATAGACAGAGGGCACAGGATGAGTTTAATATGAAGGGATGATATCTAAAAAATAAAATTAAGAGGTGAGAGAGGAATTTATTGGGAGAAGGAGAAAGGAGGAGATAGATTAGGGCAAATTATCTCATATGAAAGAGGCAAGAGAAAACTATTACAATGGAGCGAATGGAACAACCTTATTCTCATTGAATTTGGCTTAAGGAGGGAATAAGATACACACTCAATTGGGTATCTTACCCTCTAGGAAAATAGGGGGATAGGACATAGGAAGGGGGAATGATAGAAGGGAGGGCAGATTGGGGGAGAGGGTAGTTAGAAGCAAACCTTTTTGAAAAGAGATAGGGTAAAAGGAGAAAATGGAATAAGTGGGGGGCAGGATAGGATGGAGGGAATTATAGTTAGTGTTTCACCATATGACAACTATGGAAATGATTTGGGTAACTGCACATGTACAACCTATATTGAATTGCTTGTCTTCCCAGTTGGGAAGGTGAGGAGGGAAGAAGGGAAAAAAATCTGGAACTCAAAGTTTTAAA
This sequence comes from Petaurus breviceps papuanus, assembly GCF_028583685.1. NCBI lineage: Eukaryota > Metazoa > Chordata > Mammalia > Diprotodontia > Petauridae > Petaurus > Petaurus breviceps. The sequence continues at coordinate 95,071,929 of NW_027187419.1, forward strand.
AACAAATGTTTAAAAATGTGTTTTTTACATGTAACTGGGAAATAAGATGTACAGGCACTGGGGTATAGAGGTCCATCTTACCCTGCTAGAAAGTTAGGGGGGGTGATGGGGGAGGTTTAGTGGAGAACAGATTGGGGGAAGGGGTATTCAGTAGGTTTGCTATTTTAGGGTGGGGGTAGGGGAAAGATGGGGAGAAAAAATTGTAACTCAAAATCTTGTGGAAATGAATGTTAAAAACTAAAAATAAATTTTAAAAATATATAAATATATATGCATATATATATATATATATATATATATATATATATATATATATATTTAAGTGGAAAAGAATATTCTTCAATCTGCATTCAGGCTCCATTAGTTCTTTTCTCTTGATATGGACAGCATTTTTTATTACAAGTCCTTTGGAATTGTCTTGGATCATTGTATTCCTGAGAATAGCTAAGGCATTCACAGTTCAGCTTCATATAGTATTGCTGTTTTTGTGTTCAATGTTCTCCTTGTTCTGCTCACTCATTTTGCCTTAGTTCATATAAGTCTTCCCAAGTTTTTCTGAAATCATCCTGCTCATCATTTCTTATAGCACAACAGTTTTCTATTACATGCATAAGTCACATTTTGCTCAATCATTCCCCAACTGATAGACATTCTCTCAATTTTTAATATTGTCACCACAAAAAGAGCTTCTATAATTTATTTATTTATTTTTTTGGTAACAGAAACAATCTTGCTTTTTAACATTCTACCTTGGCACACATGTCTTGGAAGATCAGGATTTCTTCTTTTACAATTAGAAATGTTTAGTCATGACACCTGAAATAAATGTATTCACAGGGACTAAATGTAACCATTGTAATGGTTTTCTAGGGGGGAAAATTGTTGTAAACTCTTTGTTCTACATGATTTTCCTTGTTTTTATTCTATTCATCTTCCAAGTGTACAGAATGTAATCATGCTTCTCTCCCAGGTTTCACAAAACTCATTATTCCCTATTTACCACCTCAATGCTCCAGTTCTGGAATCATGGGTCGATCAACTTGGGCCATTGTTCCTAGATGAGAGGCTGTCGATTTACTCCCCTCTGAGCCCATTCACCATCTCTTTGATGTTCTGTTGCAATGTGTTCCTTCCTTAGCCTTGAGTTCTTAGCCAACAGTTTGTGTTGTTTTCCCCATTGTAATATAATCTTCTTTAAGTAAGGGATCATCTTTTAAAAATTTATATCCTGTGATTTGGCACAGTCCTTGGTACATAGTAGGTGCTTATGTTTAAAGATGCATTTGAATTCATTCATTCATTAATTCAGGTTTCCTTATAACCTGAAGAATGTAGGGAGCCAACTTTTCATCTAGGGCTTTATGCTACAGAAAGTCAGTGAATCATTCTTGGCCCAATATGATATGAATGCTCTAGGCTAGCTAGAGGAAAATGCTTATTTTACCAGATTTTATTATGAAGGTGAAAACCATATTATTCTTGATAAGATGGTTTGGCAGAAAACTTTCATAAAGTATTTATACTCAAGAAAGCACAGAAATTCATTTGTTGAGAAATTTTTTCAACTAAGTAGAATTGAACATTGGTGACAATAGACTCTTGTGAGAACTCATGAATCTTGGTCATGGTTCAGAGGAATAAAAGGGAGGTATCAAAATCAGACTGGATCTGCATTTTAATGTAATTACTACTCCCTCAACATGTGCATTTACCTGATCCAGGCACTGTGCTAGCTACTGGGGATGCAAATAATGAAACAATCCTTTCTCTCAAGGAATTTGCATTCTAACATTGTTCTGACAAACATATGTATAAGCATATATACTTGCATTTTACTGGTAAATGTTAACAACTGACTAATAGCATGATACACTTTTAAGTTTAATCTGCATTATTAACATTTTCCTCATAGTTTTCTTAAGTCTGGTCAGTAAACCAAAGAATAAATCAAGCCCTAATTTGTAGTGTTTGCTGATTTATGAACTGTGGATAATCAAAGTAAAAATTTAACAACCAGCTCCTGGAGAGGTAGCTCCAGTATACCTCTGTGGTTAATAACACAAACATAAGGAAAATAAATACAAAGAAAATAATGTAAATACCATGCATCTAAAGAGAATAAATACAGTATAGTATAGTTCCAATGCAATATTTACAGCGCCAACAGTCACTATATAGTGCTTAGTTTAAAAATATAGGAGACTCTCCATATATAAGACAGAAGCAAAACATTTATTCAGACAGAACATGAAACCCCCAAACCAGTATGCCCATCCCATCATAGTAGCAAAGAAGTTAATAAGCCACAACAGCACAGAGAGACACACTATCCTTTAGCCTTCCCACAAAATAACACAAGACCAACACATCTGTCTCCCTCTGAAGTGTCCTCTCCTCCCAAGTGTGTCTAGCTGCTCTGATTCATAGCTTCCTGTGGGCTTTGCTTCACCCTTCAGCAAACTCCTCCCACCACAGGCTCCATGTGATTACATTCAACCTATTAGGAGAAAGAGTGTATTTTCAAAGCAGGGAAGGTCTTCAAATTCCCTTGGGCATATTAAGGGGCAGGGGAAATCTTCAAATTACCATTACAGATAGTTAGATTCAAAGAAGTTTGGGAGGTGGGAGACTAGTAGTTAGAGGGTACAAGAAAGGCTTTAGGTAAAAGGTAGTATTTGTGCTGTGTCTTAAAGGAATGTAAAATATGTTTATAAAGTCTATAAATGTTATAGAAAGGGATAACTTCTTAAGGGAAGAGTTTTTTTCTTTTACTTTTTGTTTCCCCAGAAACTACAATAGGTATTGGACCACACGTGGTAATTAATAAATGCTGCCTGAATTGAATTCTTACTGAATTGAATTGAATTGAACCAAAGACAAATCAATATCTTCAACTTCAGAGCTAGGAATGTTGAAAATACAAAATACAGAACATGTTAAAAGTTCAGCACTTCATTTATAGGATAATTTTGTTTCCACTTCCCTTGCTCATTGCAAGAGGTTAAACATCAGTCTGTCACACAGACCAAGTGCTGATCTAATTGGCCTATAAGAGCATTTTTTTTCCCTTTCAGCATCATAAAGATGTTATACATATAAGTCCACTTAGTCGCCCCCCTTCTGTGATATTATATTTAAAATAGCTTGTTCTCATGCATGGGGATTTATAAAATGAGTTTCTAAGAGATGAGAAACCAGGGAGTTTTATCATGTTTACCACTTTTTATGGTGCTTTTAAAAGCAGTTACCTTGCTCACAGTGGGATGGCTTTCTTTGAACTAGTCTAGACTGTTGGCAGCCAGGGAACTCAGAAAAGAGTGAGGTAAATGCTGTTTCTCCCTACTCACCTCTCTAATTGAGCTTCATAGGAGGTTACATTCCTTTTGCACTTCGCCAGGCAACTACAGCTGAAGATCTGCCTCTTAGAGGTCACATCCTGCCTCTTATGTATTCACATTTCTGTTTCTTGCGGAGTTCATGTCCCCAAACAGTGTGTGATTTGAGCATACTTGCTAAACCCTCTATTCCTTTGTGGTGTTAAATGCTACATCCCGCAGAAATAGCAAGTATTCTATTAGATTGTGTGTGGAATGTGTGTAAGGTTCAAAACATCCCAAACACTCTCATTAGAGCCTTGAATCATATTGTATCTAAGAGATGTTTAAGGTAGTTTTATGGAAGTAGGGCTTAAGAATTATTCACATTATTATTACCACCCTCAAAAAAGAGCACAGTTTCTTAACCTTTTTGTGGGTTATGGACCTTTATGGTCCATGGTGAAGGTTAGTAACCCTTTCTCATAATAATGTCATTAAATGCATAAAATAAAATGTATAGGATTACAATGGAAATAAATTATAATGGAATAAAGTGAATAAAGTTATCAAAATGTTTGAGGGGTGGCTAGGTGGCACAGTGAGTAGATCATCGGCCCTGGAGTCAGGAGGACCCGAGTTTGGTTCCAGCCTCAGACACTTAACACCCACACAAAAATACTAGTCGTGTAACCTTGGGCAAGATACTTAACCCCAATTGCCCTTCAAAAAGCAAAAAAAAAAAAAAGTTGGGAAAAAACCATAGATTCCAGGTTAAGAATCTCTGATTTAAAGTGAGCAAAAACAGGTGTGTATTTGTTGGGGTGGGGTGGGTGTGGGTCAGATTTGAAATTTATCTAAGGTGGTAGGAGGAACCAGCAGCTTTGAGGCCACAGGTGGCCTTCTAGGTCCTTGGGTACAGCCCTTTGACTGAATCCAAACTTTACAGAACAAATCCCCTTAATAAAAGAATTTGTTCTGTAAAACTTGGGCTCAGTTAAAAGGCTGTACCCAAGGACCTAGAAGGCCACAGGTTCCCCACCACTGATTTAAGGCATCAAAACTCATCAATGAACAAAAAGGAGAAAAAAAAATCTTTTACTTTTTTTTTAAATATTGATTATACTTCTTCCCTTAACGTATACAAGCCCTGGAAGCATCCAAAAAGAGGTCTTAAATTTAATACACAATCTATAATAAGACACAACATATTTTTTAAAATGATATCATATATGATATATAAAAATGGTATGATATATGATATGATATATGTGCCTTTATAAAAGATATGAAGAGAAGATACATACATTCAGAACTCAGTTAACATGAAGAGGATAGGAACAAAGAGAAGAAATGAAAGTATCACCATAAAGGTCCTACTGGCTTAAGGCAAACAAATCATCATTTTCATATTACCAAGATGTTCAGGAGAAAAGTATTAGGAGTCCCTGTTGTTTAATGATTAGACTAGGAGATGGGAATATTGTAAAACCAGAATTCTATTTTGGAAGTTGCATTTTTTCTGCCAAATAGAAGACAGGAACTTAATAAATACTTATTGACTGACTGACTGACATAGCAGAAAGTTCAATAAAGTCTTAGCATCTCTCCATTTCATTGAATATATCTTTTCTCCCTTAGACCCCCTGAAGTTAGAGATAGTTTCAATTCATCTTTTTATTCCCCTCAGCAAGTACCTAGTACAGGACATGTGGTAGGAATTCAGTGTTTTGTTTTGTTTTTTTTTCAAGAAATGAATGAAATTTGACTGTGGTCAGCTCATGTTGTAATTTTTTTTTTTTGGTTTTGCTTTTTTTTGGAGGCAGTAAGGGTAGGGCAATTGGGGTTAAGTGACTTGCCCACGGTCACACGGCTAGTTTGTGTGTGTGTGTGTGTGTGTGTGTGTGTGTGTGTGTATCAAGTGTCTGAGCTGGATACAAACCCAGGTCCTCCTGACTCCAGGGCTGATGCTCTACTCACTGCACCACCTAGCTGCCCCTCATGTTGAAATTTTTACTATATATATATGTATATATATATATGTATATATATATTATGAGTTGGTCACTAAGCATTTCTTTAGTGCTTAATGACTTAAAAAAGTCTCTTTCACTGCTAAGTGCTAGAGATGGGGGGAGGAGAAAGAGGGGGAGGAGAGAGACAGACAGAGAGAGTCAGAGACAGAGAGACAGAGTGAAAGAGAGAGACAGAGACAGAGAGACAGAGGCAGAGAATTCCTTTCCTTGAAGATCTCATAGTCTAGCGGGGAAGACATGTAAACAGTTATGAACAAATAAGACATATATAGGATAAGCTAAAGATAATAGAGAAAAGGTATTAAACTGGATTGGGTATTAATCCACTGGTATTAAAGTGAACTGGGAAAGGCTTCTAATATAAAGTAGGATATTTAGCTGAGACTTGAAGGGAACTACGGAGATCAGAAGATGGAAATGAGGAAGGAGAGGGAATGGCATGGGAGAGAACTATTCAAACTTGGGAGATGGAGCATCAAGAAAGCCAGGGTCACTAGATTGAAGTATAACTGGGGATGAGTAAGTTGTAAGAACATTAGAATGTTAGGAAGAAGTCAGGTTATGAAAGGCTTTGAACACCAAGAAATTTTATATTTGAGATACACAAATACATAATATAAATCATATCTGAGTTTTATTTGGTAGTAGGGATGGAAATGCTATTCTCTCCTAAACCCTCACATTTTAGGGAAATCAAATATGCCATACTCATTTGAATAGTTTTACAAACCTTTGTGGTCACCAGATAAAAATTACAGATAGATAGACAGACAGACAAATAGATAGATATGTAGAGGTATATGTATGCATATGTATGTAGATTTATATATACAATATACATATATACCACATAACATGTATATACACATGCACATATGTGTATATGTATGTGTACATATGTATATATGTATTGTGTGTATACATACACACATACAGATTTCACCAGGTTTCTGTGCCCTGGGACAGGGCATGTAGTATGTAGAAAAACTTTGCTAGACCCATGACCAAGTATTTATACCATGCTGGTAAATGTTTAGCTATCTGGAGTAGGAGTGGAAGAATGTATATATAACATACTTTTAAGTTTAAATATGAGTTAGTAATATTTACTTCATTTCTTCATCAAGTCTAGAAAATAAATAGGATAATATACCAAGCCCTGATTTGTAAATTTTGCTAATTTCTGAGCTATAAATGTTCACACTAAAAATTTAACAGTTGGGCCTCCTGCAAGCTAGCTACAACACACCTAGGACCATAATAATAATGATAATAATAATTATTATCATCATCCTCATTATTATTATTATTATTATTTGGAAAAGGGCTCCAAGAACGAATTCTGAAATGCTGGTTTATCTTCGTACCTGGGTCAGTTAGTTTAAATACAGGAATATGTTCAATGTTTTAGGAATTTTTATGTCCTTTGGGGTTTGTCATTGAATTGCCTTATTTCTGAAAAATTAAAGTAGTGAAATCAGAGATAAGTTTTAAAAATCAAAAACCAAACACAAACAAATAATTCCTACAAACCTTTTTTTTTGTAGTTATACCTAAATCTCTGATGGGACATCAGTTTTAAAATGAGTTAGAGAAGATTAGATTTAAAAGGTTTAGTCATTAGGGATTTTCCATTGCTGGTAATAGGGTCAATTGAAACTAGTTAAAATATTTTAATAGAAGTTTTCTTTTCATTAGGATTCTTTTAAGGCTGGATATAGTCTCTAACTAATAAAGATAATAGTAAAATACGTTAGGGCTCTATTGCAGAAGATGAGAGACACTGGGGCAAATTGCTATTCTTTATTCCTGGCTGGGAAGGCTAGAATGGCTGTATTTCTTTCCATTTTATATGGAAAATTAACTGCCTAAATGCAATGCTGGCATGCAAATAAGACTGTATAGCAGTAAAGTTCTGCATCTCATCAGGGACTTGTGTTCAATACTCCCTTGTATAAAATACCACAGACTTTCTCGGGCATAGCCCAAGTCAAATGATAATGTCCTCTAAGCAGGCAGAAAACAACAGGGCATATAAGTATTGCATATCAATCCAAAACAATACTAGTACATTTGAATCATTGCACCATCCCTTCTTTTGAAAATCTCAATGTACTTAGGACTATCATCTCTTTAAACTTCCCAGAACCTCTTTGTGTGTGGTAAGTAGCAAATATTAACCCAACCATGCAAATAAGCAAATGCCCACATTCCCAAGACTGAATTACATCAGCAGACAGTATCAGAGAAGTTAGAAAGGCAGCTCATAAAAATGACAGCAACCACACAATCTGCCTTCTCTTCTTCTAAGGAATCTAGAGTGGATCATACACAGGGGTGATGAGATCAGGCCTGGCCAAGGATTACAGATTCTAACTTAACACAATGACTTTATTACTAAGTCTCTATGAAATCAAATTGCTTAAGTGTTTGTGATTGACTTTTCCCATCTACATAAGAAGCTTAATGAGGCTTGTGCATCCAAGGTTAACTCTATGTGATACTTATTATTGTTTAAATCTGGAATTGCTATGCCATTGATGTAGGGAACTTACAATATAGAAACTCCTTTCATCAGTGCAGATCTGCAGCTGTTTTTTTTGTAACTTAGAGCCATTAAGAAGTCCCAGAAGTATTGAGAGGTTAAGTCTCTTGCCCAGGTTCACACTGCCATTATGTGAACAGAACTTGAACCTAGATATCTGACTCCAAAGCTAGGTCCCTATCTGTTTGCCATGCTTCCTCTGTGAACTTATGTTTATATAGAGTAGTAATGTGGTACAATGTGGGGGGTGGGAGGTTGGGGTGGAGCAGGGTAGGGAGGGGAGGAAGATGTAAGTCCTGAGCTTGGGAATCTATAATCAGGAAACCAGACTTTGGATCTCTACTCTACCACTGACTATCTTTGTGACCTCAGAAAAGTCACACCACCACTCTAGGCCTTGGCATCATCTTAAATAATGAGGATGTTGAATTGGACAGTCTCCAAGGCCCCTTCCATTTCAGAGTTCATATACTGCCTCAGGCATTATCTCATTTTAAAGAGTGGGAAATGGACATAGAAAAGGTTAAGTGGCCTCTGCAAAGTCCCAGAGCTGATCATTGAGGTTTTGCACGTCAGGAGAAAAGCTGATTTGCTCTTCTAGGTTCAGGTGGAGATCAGTCCTGTTTCTAGAAGCATCATCCCCCACCCCGTCCTCGTCACCTGTGCCAGGGCATGGGCACCAGGTGGCACCCCTTAGAGCAATCTGTTCCTGTTTGCAGTGATGCCTGGGGCTTCAGAGCTGCTTCAGACTTGTTCTGCCCTGGATGCTTACAACCACAATGGCTACTAGCTAGCTGAAATCCTGAGGTAAAGGACCCTGGGCCAAAACCAGCTTTAGTTTTGTTGGAATGACCTTAGACAGAAGCAGGTAAGGGCATGGAACTGGAAAATGTAGGGAGATCTTAATTCATCATTCTAGTGGGCTATGTGGAGAAATGTAACAGAAAGAGAACACAGTTTGAGATTCCAGTGACTTTACAATTTAGATGAGTTTGGGGTAGGAGAGAACAATTGGGGACATAGTGCTGTATTTGTTTTGGGGGATATGACTTTCAGGTAATTGATGGTTGAAGTGTCAATAATAGCATAGGACTAAAGATAAGATGTGGTGTGCAGTAAGAAAGTGAATTTCAAATTAAAGTGAGTGTAGATTAACATAGAACTGTTTTATGACCTTGGGAGCAAAGTCAATCATATGTTCATACCTTTTTCACTTTAATTTTATTCACACAGAATGTGGAGATGGTTTTGTGTTTCATAGTATAACTCTCAGGATTGACTACCCTACTCATTTCAGCTCCTATGAATTCAATTATCATATCTATGCAGATTCACAAATTTACTTAACAAGCTCTAATATCTTTCCTCTTCATATACTGAATTTTCTGTTCAATGATGTCATGACATTAAGAAAGGCTTTGTCCTTGGTTCTTTGGTGGTAGAAATGGGAGGTCCCAAAGAGTGCTCTTACAATTATTTGGGGGCTTTACTATCTACCCCACTCTTTATGCCTACACTGGTTGTCTATATTGTCTGTACAGTGGAAGCAAAATGGAGAATTGGGAAGATACTTGAAAGTTATAGAATTACCTGGAAGCCCATCCTGAGTATTCAGTTTTATAGAAGTTGGAGTCTTGAATTATCTTAATGGGTTGGGTGAATAGTATCAATAAGTCAGTAAGCAGTTTTCACTTAGCCAGTATAGATAGTACACATATATAACCTTTATAATTGATATTTTTATAGCTTGCTTAGTTTGCATTTGCATAAATAAGTCCACAGTATTCAGGTGCTCCTTAGGACATCTACATAAAATAGAGTGAATGAATCACTGTGAGTGTGAAGCAACTGGAAATGATTGCTATAGACCTTCAGGCTGGATTTGGGGTGGGAGAGCACTGAACTTGCTACATGCAATTGGGCTGGACTAACTGGCAGCCAAGGTTCTTTCCAATTCTAAAATTCATGCCCTCTGAAAACTAGAGATGTTTAAAAACCACATGGATGTTTTTGGAGGGAAAAATGCATGAATAAAACTAGAACTTTTTCTCAAAAAAAAATTGAAAAGATCATGAAAGAGATCAGTCAAAAAGTCAGTGAGTCTGATTTATATAATTCAAACTGAATTTAATTTCTTTTCTCTTTTTTTCCTTTTTAGCATGTTTGTAATCTGTGGTAACATACCACTTTCATATTCAAAGGAAAATAATCTTCCTTACAGAGTCACTTTGTCCACTTCAACCTAATCAGCTTTGACTTGTCCTTATTGTTTAAATGAAAAGTCAGATCATTTTCAGTATTCAGACAAATTGAATAGTTTTTCAAAAGGAAAAATCAGAGACACAATCAAGCAGTCATGGGTAGTGACTGACCACACAAGGAATTCTGAGAAGGGAGAGAATAGTGTGGGGTAGGCTAAATGGAAATGGCTTCATAGAGGTGGTGACATGAGCTAGATGGTAAAAGATTTGGAGAGGTAGTAAAGAGGGAGTAGAACTTATATGAGCAAATATTTGAAGGTAGGGGTAGCATGCTACCATGAAATGTTCAAATACTGGAAAAGAAAATAAAAAGGATATGATGCCTTGACAAATATGTACCAGTCTCTTCTTTAAAATGCTCTAGTCAGTCAACAAGAAATTATTGAGAATTTATAATACGTCAAATACTTTACCAATTTCTGAGGATATCAAAAAGGCAATAAGATCTCTTGTCTCGGGGAATTCACATTCTCTTTAAAAATATTTTGGCTTTTTTTCTGATTACATGTAAAAATAATTTTTAACATTCATTTTTAAAGATTTTGAGTTCCAAATTCTTTCCTTCCCTTACCTCTCCTCTCAGTGAGAAGACAAGCAATTTGATATAGATTATACATGTGCAAGTCTGTAAAACATATTTCTATTTTAGTCATATTATAAAAGAAAACCCAGACCAAAAGAAAAATAGACCAAGAAAAATAAAGAAAACAATTTTAAAAAAGTATACTTCAGTGTGCATTCAGACTCCTTTGCTTCTTTCTCTGGAGTTGGATAGCATTTTGCATCATAAGTCCTTCGAAATTGTCTTGGATCATTGTATGGCTGAGAATACCTAAGTCATTCACAGTTGGTCATCTTTATACTATTTTGTACTATTATACTTTATACTATTGCTGTATTGCTGTTGCTATGTATACTGTTGGTTCTGTTCATTTTGCATTAGTTCATGTAAGTCCAGGTTTTTCTGAAAGCATCCTGCTCATCATTTCTTATAGCATAATAGTATTCTATTGCAATTACATACCATAACTTGGTCAGTCATTCCCTAACTGATGGGCATCCACTCAATTTCTAATTCTTTGATACCACAAAAAGAACTGCTATAAATATTGTTGTATATATAGGTCCTTTTCCTCTTCTTTTTAAAAATCTCTTTGGGATACAGATGTAGTAGTAGAATTTCTGGGTCAAAGAGTATAGTATGCCCAATTTTAAAGCATTTTGGGTATAGTTCCAAATTGGTCTGCAGAATGGATAGATCAGTTGACAATTCTACCAACAATGCTTTAGTGCCCCAGTTTTCTCTCCAACATTTGTCAATTTCCTTTTCTGTCATGTTAGACAATCTGGTAGGTTTGAGGTGGCACGTCAGAGTTGTTTTAATATACATTTCTTTCAGAATAGTGATTTAGAGCACTTTTTCATATGACTACAGACAGGTTTAATTTCTTTTTCACAAAACTTTGTTCATATCCTTTGACCATTTATCAATTGAAGAATGATTTGTGTTCTTATAAATTTGACTCACTTCTCCATATATTTGAAAAATGAGGCCTTTATCAGAGAAACTTGCTACAAATTATTTTTCACAGTGATGATTACTGTGTATTACTCTCCATCCTATTTTCTCCCAGTTTATCCTTTCAATCTGTCCCTTCTCAAAATTGTTTTGCTTCTGACCACCACCTTGCTCAATCTGCTGTCCTTTCTATCAGACTTCTCCTTCTCTAATGTCTTTTCTCTCTTACTTCCTGTAGGATAAAATAGATTTTTATACCCAACTGAGTGTGTATATAATTCCCTCTTTGAGCCTTATGAGAGTTACTAAGGTTCAAGCATTGTCTGCTAGCCCCTCCATTTTCTCCTCCACTGTGAAAACTCTTTCATGCCTCTTTATGTGAGATAATTTACCCCATTCTTCCTCTTTTTCCTCCCTTTTGCCAACACATTTGTCTTTTGGAACCCTTAATTTTATTTTATTTTTTAGATATCATCCCATAATAGTCAACTCATATCTATGCTGTCCATATATGTATACTCCTAACTGTCCTAAGAATGACAAATTTCTTAAGAGTTACAAGTATCATCTTCCCATGTAGGAATGTAAACAGTTTAATCTTATTGAATCCTTTATGATTTTACCTTGTTGTATTTCTCATGAGTCTTCTATCTGAAAGTCAGATTTTCTATTTAGCTCTGGTCTTTTCAGCAGAAATGCTTGAAGATTCTCTATTTCATTAAATTCCACTTTTGCCCTGAAGGATTATACTCAGTTTTGCTGAGTAGGTGATTCTTGATTATAATCCTAGATCTTTTGTCCTCCAGAATATCATATTCCAAGCCTTCTGATCCTTTAATGTAGAAGCTGCTAAATTTTTGTGATCCTGACTGTGGTTCTATGATATTTTAATTGTTTCTGGATTCTTTCAATATTTTCTCTTCTTCTTCTTCTTCTTCTTCTTCTTCTTCTTCCTCCACCTCCTTCTTCTCCTCCTCCTCCTTCTTTCTTCTTCTTTGTTTTGGAGGGCAATTGGGTTTAAGTGACTTGCCCAAGGTCACACTGCTAGGTTTTTTGTTAAGTGTCTGAGGCTGGATTTGAAATCAGTTCCTCCTGACTTCGGGGCCAGTGCTCTATTCACTGCACCACCTAGCTGCCCCAATATTTTCTTCTTGACCTGGGAGCCCTGAAATTTGGATATAATATTACTGGGAGTTTTCATTTTGGTGCCTCGTTTAGGAAGTGACCATTTCATTCATTCAATTTCTAATTAACCCTCTGGTTCTAGAGTACCAGAGACATTTTCCTTGATAATTTATTGAAAAATGGTATCTAAACTCTTCATTTGATAATTGCTTTCAGGTAGTAGAATAATTATTAAATTATCTCTCCTTGATCTATTTTCTAAGTCAGTTTTTTTCCAATTAGATATTTCATATTTTCTTCTATTTTTTTTAATTCTTTAAATTTTATTTTATTGCTTCTTGATCTCTTATAGTCATTAACTTCCTCTTGCCTAATTCTAATTTTTAAGGAATTATTTTCTTCAGTGAGCTTTTGTAACCCCTTTTCCATTTAACCAATTCTATTTTTTCAGGAGTTCTTTTCATCAGTGAATTTTTGTACCTCTTTTTCCATTTGAGCAATTCTGCTTTTTAAGAAGTTCCTTTTTTATAGTGGCTTTTTGTGCTTCTTTTTACCATTGGGCCTATTTTTTATCCCTCCTTTATGAAGATGTTGACTCTTTTTCACAATTTTCTTGCATCACTCTCATTTCTTTTCCTAACTTTTTCTTCTATCTTTCTCACTTGATTTTTAAAATCCTTTTTGAGCTCTTCCAGGATTTCTTTTTGAGACTGCTACCAATTCACCTACGTCATGAGGTTGTTGTAATGATCAAAATAATTACTATATGTACAGCACTTTGCAAACCCTAAAGCATCATATAAATTCTAGCTATTATTAATATTTGATTGTGTAGGGAGTAGGAAGCCATATGATTTTGAGTGCAGTGCTGGTATGGAGTAACGTGGCAGTAACTGCATTTTGGGAAAATCACTTTGTCAGATAAAGAGGATGGACTGGAGATAAAGACTTGAGGCAGAGAAAACCAGAAATCTACCGCAGTTTTCCTAGTATGAAGCAGTGAGATCCTGTACTGGGGGAGGAGTGGTGGCAGCTGGATCAGTGGAAATAAATGGACAATATTTATAGCTAACATTTGTATAGTGTGTACTAGATGATAGGCACTGTTCTAAGTACTTTACAATTATCATTTCATATTATCTTCACAACAACTCTGGGAGGTAGGTGCTATTATTATCTCCATTTTATAAATGAGGAAACTGAGGCAAATGGGGTAAGTGACTTTCCCAGAGCTTACAATTAGTAAATATCTGAGGCTAAATATGAACTCAGGTCTTCTGAATTTCAGCCTGGGTACTCTACCCACTGCCCCATCTACACAACAGGCAGGGTGAATACAAATGAGAATCAAGGATGACAACAAGGTTGCAAGCTTATAGAACTTGCAGAAGAGTGGTGCCCTAAAACATTGATAAAAAATTGAGAAGAGGGTAGTGTTTAGAGAGACAGATATTTAACTCTGTTTTGGACATATTGGGTTTGAGGTGTCCAAAAGGTGTTACATGGCTATGTTTCAGGATAAACTATCGATGGATGTATAGTTATGGTAACAATCAGCATGCTGATAATAATTGAACATACAGGAAGTAATTGATGAGATGTCCAAGAGAGATAGTATAGAAGAGGAACAGAGGTCCCCAAATAATCTCTTATGGGAAACTTGTGGTTAGTGGGTCTCACTTAAATAAAGATCAAGTAAAGGCAGCTGTTGAAAAACAATCAGAAAGGTAGAAGAATCAGGAGAAAGCGAGGTGGCAAAAACCCAGAGAGGAGAATACAGAGGAGGTGGTGAAGGTGATTAACTGTCAAATGCTGCCCACAGGTATAGAATGATTCATCAATCTTTTGGGGGATTTTTTTTTGTTTGTTTTTTATACATTACTTTCACTTACTAATGACTTTCCCTTCCTCTGTAACAAGTATAATCAAGCAAAACATATCAACTCCATTTACTATGAAAATGTATATCTCCTTTGGCACTTTTAGTCCATCCCTTTTCTACTGTGAGGTAGGAAACATACTTCATCATCAGATTTCAGGGTTGTAAATTATTCTCCAAAAGATTTTGTAGAGATAAGAAAGTGGGCATATGAGTCATTAGTTGCTGATAGCTTATCAGTCATTCTATTTCATTAATAATGCCATTTGTGAAGTTTTTTTATTCTCTTTGATATCTTCTTTGAGATATCTTGAAAATTTATTCATCAGTTACTTCAAAATTGTGTTGGGTCTAGAAAGAAGAAAACATCACAAGTGACCATAGCAATGTAAATAACAGAAACAAGACTGAACATCATGTAATTTAATGATCAAACTTAGACCTGATGAAGAGATGAGAAAACAGGTCTCCTTTTTTTCTTTGCAGAGGTGAGAAACCATGGGTATAAGACACTGTCAGAATTGGTCAATGGGATGGCTAGAACTGCTAAAAGAAAAAAGAACTGCTTTTTTCTACTCTATTTTATTCTCTATTACAAGGGATGGCACTCACATTATAGGAGCGGAAAGGGCATATTCAGAAATGTAAGTGTTATAAAAGTGAGATATGAATAACATTTTTAAATTTTTAAAAAGGAGAAAAGATGGATTTCCTTTTCCCCCCCTGTACTTGGTTAGACCCAGTTGCTTTTTGTTTTAACTCTATACTATTTCACTTGGTTCCCATCATCTCAGTGTATGATTCTCAAAACTGCTTATTCAGGCCTAACATCTCACTGACCAACTCCTATTAGACATTTTGAACTGGATGCCTTAAATTCAACATCTCCAAAACTGAACTCATTATCTTTTCTCTCAAAATTCTCCTATTCTTCACTTTGCTATAATTGTTGGCTGAATACCTAAAAGGCCTTAGCCTAAAGTCCAGGGTCTCCCATTGCATCCTGGGTCATTCCCCAGTCCTCCTGATTAATATCTGGTCACTGGATCAAGATGACTCTGGAAGAGAAAGTAAGACTGATGACCTCACTCAAATCAAAGTCAACTGCAAAGTCATGTTATCATTTCCCTAATGCTATGGTCCTCTTAAAAAATGAAAAAGGAACACAACTAGTACTATTACTGTTGGCTATGCTACCATTCTCTCAGTCACCTAGGGTCACAAGCTAAATATCATCCCAAATTCCTTCCTCTTTCTCATCCTGGACTCTGTATCTAATCTGTTGACAAGACCTATTGATTTTATCTTCAATATAACTCATTTATGTCTCTTTTTTTCTTTTAAACTGCTACCACTCTGGTATGAGCTCCTGATGCTGTTATTATTTTTTAATAATTTTCAACCAACCGTTCATGATCCCAGTGGGGTTTTCTTGGCAAAAATCCTGGAATGGTTTGTCATTTTCTTCTCCAGCTCATTTTACATTCGAGGAAACTGAGACAAATAGGGTTAAGTGACTTTCCCAGGGTTATACAGCTAGTAAGTAAGGCCAAATTTGAACTCAGGTCTTCCTGACTCTAAGCCCAACACTCTATCCACTATATCACCTAGCTGCCCCTTATTTATACTTAGCTGTTTGTATATTTTCTCTCCTAGTAGACTGATATATCTTTGAAAGCAGGGACTGTCTTTTCCTTTTTTTATATCCCCAGAACAGTTCCTGAAACATAGTAGGCGTTTAAGAAATGTGTATGGACTGACTGATTCCTTCCTCATGCAATACATCAGGCACTGAAGTATAGAGTCTATATATGGTGGTTATGTAATTTTCAACAATGAAACTAGATCAAATTATAGACACTATATAATCTGTTCCATTGTACATCTATTACTTTCCCTCTTGATTTTAGTACATAAATAATCTTGTATAAATCTGGTAGGGTTATCTTTCCTATGCATTTGCGGTTTTACATCCCTCTAAGGTTTTTCATTATTCTATTAGATGATGTTGCTTATCATAATTTTCAATCCTCCTCCATGATGCCTTTCAACAGTGTTTGTGCCACATGTTGTCCTTGACTTCTACTTGATAAGAAATTTGAGCATGTTTTGGGTCCCCTCATTGTGACAGTTTTTACATGATTAAACTTCTTTAAAAAGAGGTATCTATGTCTTTTCTCTTTTCTTTCTTTTTTTTTTTTTGCATTTCTTATTTTTCAGATCCCACCTTGTATTTAAATAGGTTGAGTTGGAGCTGTTCAGTTGTACATGGTGCCATTTTAGATTTATCATTTTTTAAATTCAGTATTCATTTGGGCCCTTTCACTAACTTATTGGTAGTCTGGCTATTTTGGACACGATAGCTAATTTGAAAATCACACACTTTAGTGAGTAACTAATCTTTTGTTTTGTTCTAAGACAAAGTCAATTTTTTTCATATGTCTATGCTAGAAAACTGTAAAATATGAGGAAATATTTATTGTTTGCTACACTAAGTGCTTAGAATAAAAAAAAAAAAACAAATAAAAAGTAAAGTCCCTGCCCTTGAGCAACTTACATTCTTATAGGGTAATATAACACAAGAAAGGGTACTGAAAAGTGTGAAAAGTAAGGGGAAAGATAGGGAAAGAAGGTATAATTGAAGACTATTGGCTTTTATGATACTGGTGAGGATTTAAGGATATATTAGAGTATACTGAAGTGTTGTGGAGTGGTAGGTAGGCTATTTGGCCTATTGTCTTGATATTGGCATAAAATGAAAAAAAAAATCATTCCCCATTTCTGGTACCATTTGAATCTATTCTTGAAGAAAATCTTCATTTCATATGAATGTGTGTCTTCTGAATAGACAACCGTAACATCACATGCACATTTAGATTTGCAAGGGAATTTAGAGGCCATCTCTTCTAACCCTTCCTTTAACAAATTAGGGACTGAGGCCCAGAGAGGCTAAGTAATTTGCCAAAGGTCATACAGTAGCAGAACTAAGATTTGAAACCAGGTCTTCTAATTTAAAAATCAGTACCCTTTCCACTGTTTGATTTTTTTTTCTAATTTCTTAATCTGGAACATGATTTTCCAACAAATTTTTCACTACCTAACTTTGCAATGAAGTCACAGAATGTCAGGTGTTTGGGAAAATGTATATTTTTCTGGAATGAATTTTTTTCTTTTTAAATAGTTTTTTTCTAATTACATATAAAGACAATTTTTAACATTAATTATTTTAAAAATTGAGTTCCAAACTTTTTCCTTCCTTTCTTCATCTCCTTCCTTTAATGGTAAGCAATTTGCTATAGAGTACACGTGTGTGCTCATATTAATCATGTTGTGAAAGAAAAAGATAAAACAGACCAAGAGAATAAAACCACATACAAGAAAGAATGAAATGAAAATAGTGTGTGTTGATCTGAATTCAGACTCCATTAGTTCTTTCTCTATACATGGTTAGCATTTTCTATCATGAGTCCTTTCAAATTCTCTTTGCTCATTATATTACTTAGAAGGTCACAATGTTCCTGTTACTGTGTACAAGGTTCTCCTGGTTCTGTTCATGTCACAGTATCAGTTAATTTAAATCTTTCCAGGTTTTCCTGAAATAAACCTGCTTATCTTTTCTTATAGCACAATAGCAGGGAATGAATTTTGATATATCTGTGTGTTTGGCATTTTAAATATAGCAAATAAAAATACTTCACTAGCCAATCTACATTATTGTCTTGAATAGAGTGAATGCTATTATATTTTTGTCTTGTAAAAATTGTATTTTCAGTGGCACAGGGGTGGATTCTGAGGGGTCTTGCTCAATAAATATTGTTTAATAATGATTATTAAGGGTAACCTTCCTTTATTTTTTTAAATCAACATTGTCCCCCAAGGTTTTACCTTAACTGTCCAGTAATGGATGAAAACTAAATTAAAAAAGCATAAAGAAAAATAATCTTAAATTGATTTAGTCTAACCCACCTTGAACCCAACTTCAATTAATAATGACAGTAATAAAAAAGAATTATGAACAATGGAGCCACATTGTTTAAATAAGAAGTGATTATGCAAATAGACCACAGTACATTGAAATTGTTTAGCGGCTCCTGTTTTAATTGATGTGCACTTCAGAAAATATGCCAAAGGGTTATTTAGCCAAAGAGCTCTGTTTCTTCCTATGACAGATGAAGATGCAGCAAAGTAATCTACTGTAAAAAGTGCTTTTAGAGCTAGGCACTGCCTCTCAAACCTGAAGTCACATTCATTAAGCCCTCTACTGAAGATTCAATAAATGTGAAAAGTGACTTGTTACATTACTGCCTTGTTTGTTTAGAAGTCAGCAAGTCAACAAGCATTTATTAGCCATTTGCTATGTGCCAGAAACACTCTGAGGGTGAACATCCAGATCTTGTGAGCAAGAATAAGAGAACCTTCTGCCCATTTTCCCATTTTTTCCTTCAAAATTAGCTTGCATCTTGACACTTTATTTTCCTTCCAAGATTTTCTTCAAGACTCATCATGGAGCTCCTACTGTGTGTCATTAGATAAAATAGCAATTGATATTTATAGAATATTTTAAAGTTTTCAAAACTCTAAATACATGATCTCATCGGAGCTTTTCAACAATCCTATGAGATCACAATCATTTTACAGGCAAGGAAACTGAGGTTCAGATAAGTTAGTTGTGTGCCCATGGCCATAAGATTATTAAGCAGTAGAGGCAGCCTTTGAACCTGGTCTTTCTGACAACAAATTCATCATTCCTTCCATTGCATCACTTTGCACCAAATGAGGAATTAACAGACTAACAAATGAGGAACATTGGCCTCCCAGTTAGTAAACCTAATTGGTAT
Source organism: Petaurus breviceps papuanus (assembly GCF_028583685.1). Lineage (NCBI taxonomy): Eukaryota > Metazoa > Chordata > Mammalia > Diprotodontia > Petauridae > Petaurus > Petaurus breviceps. The sequence goes on from NW_027187419.1 coordinate 95,091,446, forward strand.
TTTACTTTTCCTTTTTTTTAACTTTTACAAAAATAAAATACGCAAAGGTATAATTATAAATATACATCCCCCAATACATTTTCTGTGGAAGATACTTTGGAGTCACTATAGTAAAGGAAATGGTGTGTTCCCCCCACCCTTCACTTTATTTAATGGCATATAACTGCATTGCTTCTTTATTTCAGATGCTGATAATTCTTTTGAAATATCACAAGGTGGACATGAAATTTTAAAAAATCTCATTTCCTTCTGTCTTCAGCATATAATGTTGATACATTAATGTTTTTTTGAATTTCAACCTATCGACTTTTTCTGGATTCAGTAAACTGCATACATTAGCATGCATTGCATTGGATTATTATGACCCTTATTTCCACTCTCTCATTCTTTGTGAGAAGGGGTGAATAAAATCACATGAAAGAAAAGCTAAATCAGAAATCGAACTGGTGCCTGAAATGTAAACTGAACACTATACATGTATTTGTAGTTCTTGGCAAAGTTATAGAAATTTACCCTGAAGCTTATTGGAAAATATCCCTTGTGATAGAAGCCCCCCTTCCTCCCTCCCTCCCTCTCCCTCTCTCGCTTTCTTTTGCCTTCCCAACCCTCTGAAAACCACATCTGTTTCCTACTGATAGCTTTTAACACACATTCCCTTAATGTCTTCTAACAGGAAGTGGAAACTGAGCGAAGTTTGTGTTCCCCAGCATTGAAGAGTCAGCCTAGTAGCCGTCCCATCAGTCCTGTGAAAGATCCTGACAAGAAAGGTGGGAAAACATCTTTTGACAAGATGTCATCTGAAAGTGGTCACAGCAACAACTTTGAAGGTTAGCATAACACTTTGATCTGATTTCTTGGCATAGCACCTTGTTTGATGCAAGTAAGCTAATAAAAGTGTATGGGTAGGTTTGCTTTTCAAAATAGTGAGGGGGAAAAACCGATGAGGCAGCAGATGGCTCACTTTCTAACAAAATGCCACAATTCGGGAAAATAAAAATAAGGCTTTTTTATGTACTTTTTTTCTTTATGTTGGCAAAAAAGAAAAGAAAAGAAAACCAGGACAAGAATTCTGTTGCAGAAGGCATACAGCATAAAGATCTCCTATGTCCTAAAGCTCTGAATGAGCTAGTTTATTAGCTACAAGTAAATCAGGGCAATCATTTGTTTGTAAAACTATACTTAAGGAACAATACATTGGATCATCCTCTGGCTGCTCCTTTCGTGACAAAAGGAAAAAACCATATTTGTTTCACTAAGTCAGTGGGTAGTAAAAGAATGAAGTATGACTGCCTGTCACTTGCAAAATAAAAAATATAAAAAAAGGCCTTCCAGCAGCTTGTCTTCAGTCGATTAAACTAAATGTGCTTAATGAATTTGGTATAAAATGTGACAGGACAATGTCACATTTTGGGAGAAAAACATATAAATTTGATTAATGTTTTTCAAATGCCATTAAAATGTTAATAGCTCATATGTTTGAAATTGCATCATTACCATAATTTTCAACAATGACAGAAGTGCAAAATATAAATAATTTATTGAAAAATGGAGGAAGCATTTATCACTTCAGAAGAGGCACTAACAGGATTTTCCATTTTAACCAAGTATAATTTAGGATTAGTAACATTTTTTTAAAAGAAAAATATTAAATGACTCTTAGTCCTTTCAGGTATGTTTTCATATAACAGGTTTTCATAATGAAAGGCAAGTTTGGTAATGTGGACTTTTTGTGTGTAATGTCATTCAAAATTTGGAAAAACTTAGCCACAAACCATTGCCTGCACTAAGTTCATTGAATGTTCATGTTGTCCTGAACATTATATCTTTATGAAATTCAGTCTTTTGCTTCAATATGTAGTAACTGGTGTCTTAGTAGAAAGAGTACTAAAGAGAGATGAGGAGACTTTGGTCTCAACCTTGGGGCTGCACCAGGCTGTGCAACCTTGGGAAAGTCCTTTTCCATCTCTTAAGACTCAGGTTAGTTACTGCTCCATAAAATTAAGGAGTTGGATTGGGTGATGGTCTTGTCCTGACATTCTATGTTTCTGTGAAAAAAGGTAACATATTGGGGACTAGCAGAATCCAAAAGGGACAGCTGTAAGGACTGTAGGGGTTGTGGTGAGTTAAAAGGGAAAGGTGGGGGTAAGAAAATAAATCTAAGCTCAGAATGGAGTTGAATGAGTTCGTGCACATTGTTTGTTGTTCAGTTGTTTTTCAGTCCTGTCTCACTCTTTGGTCTTTTCTTGACAAAGATACTGGAATGGTTTGCCACTTCCTTCTTCAGCTCATTTTACAGATGAGGAAACTGAGACAAACAGGGTCAAGTGCCTTGCTTAGAGTCACACAGCTAGTAAGTACCTGAGACCAGATTTGAATTCAGGAAGATGAGTCTTCCTGACTCCAGGTCTAATACTCCGACTCCAGGCCCAGTACTATATTTACTGTACCTAGGTGCCCACTAAATGGACCTTACTTCCTACTAAAGACAGTGCTCAATGCACAAGTTAGCCCGTCACTATTATTTGCAGCCATTGGTCAGGAGGTTCTAGAAGTGTGATCATTGTTGCTGTAGGCTGTGATTTTTGCCCAGAAGTAATTGTGTATTGCAGTGGTAGGGGGTATTCAAAATGCTGAATCAAATTTAAAGTCTAAATAATTGAGTGGGAAAAATTACACCAAGCCTTCTGGCTTGCTCTCAAACATTCTTCCAACTAGGACAAGACCAACAATTCCTTCCATCAGTGCAAAGGGGTAGCTCTTAGACTTGTGTAAGATGCCTATGGCATTCAGTCATCCTTGGCTGCACAGTGATCACCACTCTGGTCTATTAATGGCTACCTTCGATAAATGCAATAGAATGTGTTTTTAGAAGTAGCTCCTATTAATGCCTTTTGTTTCAGGAAATACTTCCAGTCCTCCCTTAGTCCAGAATTCAATCATCATGTGTACCAAAGAAAAGAGTTAAGCAAAAACTGATACAGTAACTAGGTCTGACAAATGCCAGCAACATTCTGCCCTAGCAGTTCCCTTGACTCTCTTGAGGGAAGGGAAGGAAAGGGAAGGATGATTCTATAGTGACCTTCCCCCAACCCACCCCGACCCCAGCTCGCTGTTCTCACAGGAATGTAAGCAATAAGGACTACTTGTAGGCCCACTGCTCTGTCCCCAAGTGCTGGGAAAAGAAGAGGACCCCATTTCTATAACAGAATTCTTGATGAAGCTTATGCAATAATAGAGTTAATGTCACAGTCTGAAAACTGGCTTTTTCAAAGAGAAAAATGTACATGGGTCTTACAGAAGTCTTCAAATCAGTGTGGGCTATCTAATTAAAGCCTGATTGTAGCAGTTGGTCACACATATACTAGTCAAACATCAGAGGAGACCATGGACAAAGGAGGATCTAGAATTTGAGGACCTAGTCTGAAGTCTTCCGACTCTGTTACTTACTGCTTAAGAGAACTTGGGCAAAATTCTGTCATGTCTGGGGTGGCTAGGTGGTGCAGTGAATAGAGCACCAGCCCTGGAGTCAAGAGGACCTGAGTTCAAATCCAGCCTCAGACACTTAACACTTACTAGCCTTGTGACCTTGGGCAAGTCACCAAACCCCAATTGCCCTGCTCTCCGCCCCTCCAAAAAGCAAAAAAAAAAAAAAAGTTATGTCATGTCTGTGAACCTGTTTCTTCCCCTGTAAAATAAGAGGGTTAAACTACAAGACTGTGAATGTTCTTTTCAGCTCTAAATCTTTATTTCTACGGCCTTAAGCAACTGTAATAGTAATGGAATCTCAAGATCCCCCTGTATTGGCTTGTTTTTTGGTTTGATTGTGTTAAAACACAGATCTTGGGAATCCCACTTATGGGATGGACTTGTTGATGTGAAAAGAGAGTGCTGAACTGGGAGGAGCTGATGATGTAAATTTAGAGAGACACAAGCAAAGAGAGAGGCAGAAGAACTTTTTGGAAGCAGCATCTTGGAGGCAGAGAGAGACGGAGAGGATTGCTGAGGGCCACTTTGAATAGCCCTGGACTTTTGAGACCTGCCCCCAGAGCTGCTAAGGACTGAGGAGACATGGCTGTTATGCTGGTACTTTGTCTGTCTGTTTTGATGTTGTTTTGCCAGATTTATCCACTGTGAAAGACAGTCCGGTTGTTGCAGAGGTTCTGGAAACTTGCTGTTGGTTTAGAGCTCCTGAGACTGTTCTGCAGACAGAGAGTAAATTCTGTCCACTGGTGAAGGACAGTTCTGTTGTTGCAGAGGTTCTGGAACCTGGCTGCTGGTTCAGAGCTCCTGAGACTGTTCTGCAGACAGAGAGTGAATTGCTCCCACTGGTGAAAGCCAATGCTGTTGTTGCAGAGGTCCTGGAACCTTGCTGTTGGTTCAGAAGCCCTGAAGAAGGATTTTCTTGCTGTATGTTTACAGAAATCCTGGAAGAGGGTTTCGCTAATGTTTTGAGGGGTCCTAGGACTGTTCTGCAGACAGAGAATGAATTAATGAAGACACTGGCAATGTATCTTGTGGCCTTGCTAAGCTTTGTCTCCCCAGGAACAAAGGTTGCTGAGAACTTTTCTCGGGTCAAGATGAAGAAAAGACCTCTCTTTGGGTATTAAATGCTGTGTTAAAAGCTTGTTATAACTCTGGGATAGATTCGGTTATGATCCAAGGGTGGGGAACTTTTGACGTTTTTGTGTTCTGTGATTGAACAAACGAATGTACTTTACTAATGATTGGAAACTAATCTCCATTTGAGAAGAGGGGCTTTGTGATTGACTAAATGAATGTACTGCCTAGGGGTGGAGTATTATGTAGAAGGGGGACTTTGTGATTGATTAAATGAATGGAATGTCCAGGGGTGGAGTAGTACTTGATTGAATTACACTTGGTGAATGCTGTATTTTGAATTATGCTGTATTTTGATTTTCTCTGTTCTTAATTTGTCACTGAATAAAATGGAGAGCAGCTATGCTGCTATTTTGAACCTTGGGAAGTTGCCTTTGCTTGGCATTACAGCAACCAAAGACTTACTCATTCTATGCATCAGTTCAAAAGGCTGAAATTGTCTGTCTATATGTAACCAAGGAGACTTAAAATATACAAGTCAGTCAACAATCAGTGTGAACATGAACAAGTTGCTTTGGGTCTTAAGACCTAAAGGAGTTTTCTCATTCATTGAAGTACATGATTTGACCAAGGTTCCTTCCAGCTCAAAAACCTCTGTTTTATATATTGAAGATATGAAGTTAGGTAATATTCTGAACTACTTCAACCTGGAAAATGAATCTAATCTGACAAATCAGTTTAGCAACTGATCAACTCTCAGTGCTCATATCTGGCAACATACCTGAGAACTAACTCCATTCCCTGTAGATCCAAAGACTCATCCTGTTTACCTCCAGTCCTACATATAGTGCCCTAATTTTAGCTTTTCCCCCAGGTGTCTGTTCAGTTTTGTCCTCTTCCTGTCTTCCTTGAATGAGAAATCATTTATCCTGGAAAAGGAAAAACTGGCACCAGATAATGATTATTTAGTTCCTACATTTGCAATGTGCTTCTTGTACATTTGTGGGATGTTTTAGTGGACTGGGAAGTAGGTGATAAAACAAAACTCTTGGATAAATCTGAAATATAGGAAAGAAGGTGTGGTCTAAGAAAACCTGAAGGAAAATTGAAAACCAGATACAAAATTGTGACAACTCATTGCTATTGCTGTAGTTCACAGGCTTGATTTGATCAATTTCCTTTCATGATTTCTAAAATGAGTAGATTAGAAAATCAACAACGGAGGGGTCTAGGTGATGAAGGCAGAACAATGTGCAACCACAATAGCCTTTATTTTTCTTTCTGATGAAAAGCTGTGTGTTTAGTAATGCTTCAGAAAGCAAGCACAGATAAATCGGACCATGTTGATCAGGTGTGTATGTATGCACATAAATACATATATGTACACACATGTGTATATATACACACAAACATATAGTACAAAACCCTTTTCCCACAGCATTCTCCCTCTTCTCAGCTTTTGCTCTTGGAGTCATAATTTTAAAATTTAATTTTCTAAGTCATGAACATATAAAAAGCTAACAGACAAAAACCATACATTAAAGATTCCTGTTTCCCAGGCTTTTTATAGAAAGCTTTGGAAATTACCTGCCACATTTCTCTTTCTTATTCAGCTTCATTAAAGCTAAATTCATTCTTTATTCTTAAAATGGTCGTTCATTTTCCCTGACAGTTTTAACAAAACAGACTGTTACTTTCAGAATTTCTGTATCCTAGTGGAGGTATCATATATTCTTGTATTATTACCAAAGTATTGAAAATATGAATTTTTTAGATCTCTCACTCTTATCTTCTTTCACTCTCTCATCCTTTCTCATTCTCTCTCATATTTTCTCTTATTCTCACTTTCATCTTCTTCCACTCTCATCTCCTTTCACTCTTATCCTTTCTTATTCAGTCTTTGATCCTCATTTACTCCCTCACGTTTTCTGTCACCCTCTCTCACTCACTATCTGTTTTGGTCTCTCCCAGCTCCTTCATACTTCTGCATCTTACCTTTTGTTTAACCTCAGATTTTTAAGAGATAGTCATTCTCAGAGCTGCTATACTTCCAACAGAAAGTGGCAGGATGACCAACTGCCTCGCTGAGAACGCTTTCATTCCGAATACTTACCTGTGGGATTGAGGGTCTAGGCGAATGGAGAACATGTCAGCAGAATTCTATGTAGTATTAATTCCCATACTGAGAAGAAGTCTTCAAAAGCTATGAGAGCTTCTACTAGTGATAAAATCGTCAAGGTTTTCCTTCTTGTTCCCTTTTCAAACTGTTGAAAGACAATGGCTTTATTAAAGGAAAAGCAAAGTCTAGGGTTAAGTCCATGTTTCTTTTCCATAGCTTATTTCCTAGGGCTTAGTCATCATGGGAATACTAAGAGTCTCAGGCCAGGAAGCAGTATATCTGATAAATACCAAAGGTCTCCGGGTTAAGATGAAATGAAAAACTAGCATATTTTAACACTAAATATCATCTAGGCAAAAGAGTTCCTTCTGAAACCCACAATATAACTGATATTTAGTCACAGACCAGCACCAGCAAAGGGTATTAATGTCATTTGTCTTTCTCCAAATGATTTGTTCTTCTCTAATGAGAATCACAGGACAGACTTTTAGATATGGTGTCTGGAGAGTGACTCAAGGGAACCCATATCTCCCACTCACAGTAATGTCTCTTTACACAGCACATTACTTATTTCTTGTGCCTAGCATCATCATTTTGTAAATGGGTGTTATTATTTCTTTGTCCTCATAGTAAAATTTTGATTTCAGTAATGATAAGGCCTCAAAAGGCTTGATGGAAAAGATTTAAAATAGAAGCTTTTTCTTCAAAAAATTCCAACTATTGATCTTATAGTATTGATTTCACAGAAATATGGCAACAGAATAGTTGTGATTCTCCACTGATTTCAAGGGGCTTCATGTCTTAAATATAAGTTATTGGGATAGCCATTCTTCATTGGAATCCTCTACAAACTTGTTGAGACTTCAAGCTGCCATATTTTGGAATTCCCCAAATTAGTTTGTGGTCATACTGAGCTCAACTTGGGATGAGAGGCTATGTAGAATATTGACATTGCCCCAAGGTCAGCTGAGTGTCTCATACCTCCCACCCCACTAATGTAGCTAAGGACCCAGTTATTGAGGAGAGCTCAAAGGTGCTATCCTTTGTCTTTCAAAGCATGTGCACGATCATTCTAGAATTGTAGATGATTTTATCTTTCTTCTATAGATTGCTAAGTCATTCATAAGGCCATTTATGTTGGTTTAAGGTTACAAAGTCATAGACTTATTCTATTTGGTCATAAACAGTTAAAGTGTAAAGGTAATCTGGGGTACATAAACTTTTTAAAATATTTTAATAACTTTCAATATTATTGTCTTTATAATATCAGGCATTTTATTTTATGCACTTAAAACTTTTATTCAGAGAAGGGGTCCATAGGCTTCACTAATCTATCAATAAACATTCATTAAGTGCCTACTTTGTGCTAAGTGCTAAAGTTACAAAAAGAGGCATAAGACAGTGCCTACCCTAAAGGAGCTTACACTCCAATGGGGGAGACAATATGAAAATAAATATATACAAAGCAAGCTATATACAGAAAAAATAGGAAATCATCAACAAAGGGAAAGCATTGTAATTAAGAGGGGTTGGGGAAGACTTTCTGTAGAAGATGGGATTTTAGTTAGGAGTTAACAAAAAGTCAAGGAGTTTAATAGTTGACACAGAGTAGCAAGAGTGTTGCAGGAATGGGAGACAGGCAGATCTGAAGTCAACAGATGGAGTATTCCATTCTTAAAAGAGTCAGGAGGCCAGTATCAGTGCATGGAAGAGTGTATCAGGGAATAAGGTATAAAGAGACTGGAAAGAAGAAGGCAAGGTTGTGAAGGACTTTGAATGTCAAACAAAACATTTTGTATTTGATTCTAGAAATAATAATAGGAAATCACTAGAATTTATTGAGTAAAGGGGTGATCATGATTAGACTTGCTTTAGGAAAATCATGATAGTGACTGAATAAAGGTTAGATTGGAGTGAGAAGAGACTAGAAGCAGGCAGATCCACCAGCAGGCTACTTCAATGATCACCAACTTGCCAAAAGTGTCCTATGATATTAAAAAAAAATTAAAGATTAAGAACCTCTATTGTAGAAGCGTAAAACTTAGTCTGATGGTTTCGTGAAGTATACTGGGCTGAGCAGGGATTGAATTCAAAGGGTTTCTGCAGTAGTACTTTGTAAGTCTGTATTTACTTGTAGCTTCCCTCCGAGGTTTATGCTGGTAGCTGCTCTCATAGTTGCTTGTGAGTTTCTTTTTCTTTCTACAGAAGAGTAGCTTAAGTAGAGTGCTGGGTTTGGGAATCAGGAAGACTCATCTTCCTGAGTTCAAATCTGGCCTTAGACACTTAAGTAGCTGCATGACCCTGGACAAGTCACTTAACCCTGTCCTCCTCAGTTTCCTCATCTGTAAAATGATCTAGAGAAGGAAATGGCAAACAACTCCATTATCTTTGCCAAGAAAACCCCAAATGGGTTTACAAAGAGTCAGACACTATTGAAACAACTGCACAAAAGCTTACTATTTACCTGTTCAGCTGCTCTTGACCTGACTAGACCATCCAGATAAAAAGGATCACCATTAATTTCAGATCAGAATCCTCACAATTAGTTTTTGGCAATGGCTTTAGATAGAGAATTCCCCAGGGTATCTCAATACCCCAGGGACCTGAGGACTTCCTTACTAATGTGAAGGTTGGCCTGGAGCCCTCCGTTCCAAGAACTTCATGCCAAGTGTTATATTCTGAAAGCTGAATATCCTATTGAAGTGGTCACCCACTAAGAGGGTTAGGGTTGCTCTGGAGACCCCAAAATACCAACATGCTGCATCCTGCTGAATGAATTCAACTCAAGTCTTCTCAGCCAAAGAAAAGTAAAATTTATTAAAAGTTCCCTTGCATTAGACACAGAGTAAGTCTCTGCTAGGTCATTCTATGGAACTCTCACTATTCTATGGCATTCGATGGCACCCTCACACCACATGGGGTCTTCTATACAGAAGGTTGTGGGAGGAATCTAGGGGTGATCTAGGGGAGGAGTTTGGGGAGGGTCTTCAGGAGGAGTTAATGAGGTCAATGAGTGATTAAGGGTGGGAAGTAGCTGGAGACTACAGACAATGGTGGGCTAGGCTAGGTCCAAGGGTGTATTGATATTTTGATAGGCTCTGGGGAGGGAAGTAGCTGAACAATGGAGGGCTAGGCTAGTAGTTAACAGTTACCCAGTTAGTAACTAGGCTAGAGGTCTGGGCCCAGCCACAATGTAAGGCTTATTGACTTGTGCAAATGCCTCATCAAATGAGACAATTTAATCAAGAGTCCAAGGGAGGTTCCCAGAGCCCATACCTCATCACTATGACCTTGTTCTGGCTCTTGCAATTTTTATGATTTGATGAGATGTATAAAATATAACCCTACTTTGTTACTCTGCTCTTTCTGTCTCTGTTTCTATCTCTGTGGTCTGTCTGTCTCTCACACACACATTTATCTGGAAGTTGAATTCCATATAAACTTGATTCTGGAGATTGCTAAAGAAAGGATAACTAGTTCTGTGTCTAGCAAATAGTTCTCAAGAAGCAAAGAAGCAATAATGGTATCTGAGCAACCTGGAGAGCACTCAGGGCGGGCAGGATAGCTACCTTCAAGTATTTACATGGCTGTCACAACTGGGAATAGTTAGGCTTGTTCTATTTGGCCCATGTATTAGAACAAAGAACAACGCATAGAAATTGCAAAGAAGTCAGTTTAGGTTTGATGTCAGCAGAAAGGCACTAACTATGAAAGCTGTACCAAAGTGGAATGGTGTGGTTATGGATTCTCCCTCAGGCAGAGGTTGGACAAGCCCTAGTTGGGTACATTAAAATGATAATTCCTTTTGTGTAAGCCTTTGACTCTCTGACCCAGACCAAAGATTGTAGAGTCAGTTCACACAGGCAAGTCTACAGTAGCTCTGGACACCAGGATAGACTGATCCTCTCGGCCTTCATATCTCTTATTCATGGATTTGGAGTTGATAGATCTAAATTTTAATCTTGGGTCTGTCTGTGGGCAAATCACTTAACCTTTCTGGGCCTCATTTATGAGCTCTAAGTCTTTTGTAGGTCTAACCTGATGAGGCCATGGTTCTTTGTGCCTTGTTGCCTGCACAGGACAAGATAGACAGTTGTTTGTCATAAATAGGGTTTTACAGTGGATTAGACTGCTGTGAACTTGACTCTTGTCTTGAGAGGAAATAATTAGCAATTGGTCAGAAAAACATTTCTAAGTTGAATAGAAGGGACCATCCTCTGAGGAACTGTTAAAAGATGTGATTCAAGAATATTGGCTATAAAATGTCATTTCTGTGTATAGTTTTAATGTATCATGAGAAACGATAGTATATTCAATTTCAATGAAAATATAACATTCCAAAGAATCAAAGAAATACTATAGAATAGAGGCACATCTGTATCATGAGAAATACTCCTGAAAATGTGTATAAACCAAAATTTTGTACATGACTATAATTTAAAATAGTTATTCAGTAAATTCCTATTTCATAAAGTGAAGAAATTTTTACTTGTGAACAATTATCCAATAACTCACCTGCTCTATGAGAGACTGAGTTGTTATATGTTGCATATTTTCCTGAAGCACATATACGCCTTCACTTTTCCCCTCCCAATGGAGTCTCCTCTGAGCGATTAGGATCTGATACAGTCAGCAAGTCAAAACAAATTCCAAAGTTAAATCACGAGGCTTGCAGGAATGGACAGCTGAGAGAAGTTTCCTATTCTGATAAATAGGCTATTAAAGGCCTACTCATGATTCTTTTCATATGGCCACCATAAATCAATACATTGGATATTTCTATGCATTAATAAGAAAAAAAACCTGTTAACATAGGTTGATCTCAATAGTACTGTACTGTCGGGGAGAGATTTAGAGTATGATGACATCAGATGAGATGAACTGGAAACAGTGACCACCTTAAACCTCAGTGCTTTTCCTTGAGACTGAAAACAACTGGATTCTATTTAAAAACAGAGTTATAATTATATTTCAACTTTGAACACCCACCCTTAGGGAATGCTTTGTTTAGCTCGAGTTTATGCATTTATCTCATGAAATTTTGGGCAAAGTAAAGCAATGATTAGATATGGAGGAAATTTTCTGAAGCCCCAAATTTAGCGAGTTCCAGATCAGCTGAGAGTCATATATTTTCAACAGTATGGTAAATGGTTTTGAAATCTGGAGTCTACTACAGCATAGAAAGAAGGTGGTGGCTCTACTCTTTGGTAAGCAAAAATGGCTAATTTTAGTGTCATTGGAATGTTACCTGTTATTCTTGATTTGCTCATATGGAACTCAGGCCCCATCATATATGATCTGATTTGATAAATGAAATATTTGCAAGTATGATGAATTTCACTTGGTCATTGTGAACTTTTCCATTTGATGAGCAATGCTGAAATGTGTATATTCAGATGCTTTGAAATCCATGCAGCATACCATAATGGGGTTTATATAAATACATACATATCTATATGTATGTACATATGTGTGTACATATATACATACATATGCATATGTATATGTGAATATATATACACACACACATATATATACAGAGAGAGAGAGACAGAGAGTAAGATAATTTATTATTGAATTAGCACTCAAACCTCTCCATCCATCACCAAAATGAAGTAGATGGGTCTTTCAAAAAAAATCACTAGAGGGGTATGTGTGTGTGGGTGTGTGTGTGTGTGAGAGAGAGGGGGGGGGGAAGAGAAAATCAGACAATTTTTTTCTTGCTTTTTGGAGGGCAGTTGGGGTTAAGTGACTTGCCCAAGGTCACAAGGCTACTTTTTGTGTTCAGTGTCTGAGGCCAGATTTGAACTCGAGCCTTCCTGACTCCAGGGCCAGTGCTCTATTCACTGGGCCACCTCACCTCCCCAACAGACATATTTTTCATAAATGGTTCGTGAGTGGTAGTAGAATGGAGCAGACAAATGAAGACCAGAAATGATAGTCTAGGTAGACTAGCAGAGTTGGGTGAAAGTCAGAGGACAGATCCAGAAGGTACTCAGGGAATGGTCAAAAGTTAAACCAGGAGTCCAGTTAGCAGAGGAAATTTCAGGTGCACTTGGTTTGCAAATATAAGCAAATAAAACAATTTTTGATTTCAAGGATCTTATATTTTACTTGATAAAACAACACTTTCAGGGGAATTAGAAAGTATGGGGCAATTGGAGGGGGTGAGTAGTGGTGGTGTTATGGTTTGGTGATAGCAAGATAGAGGCCTAAATCTAGGCAAAATAAGATGAATGTGCACCTATAAGTCCTCAGGGTGAATATAGGGAAAGAGTTCTAATTTCCACTGGGAGGAGTGAGGATGATGGCAAGGGAGCAGGTGGCATAGTTTGGAGATGGCTGGGAAGTGAGAGTTCAGATATTATTATACTTTTTTTTCTTTTTTAACAAATGAGGAAACAGATGCAAGAAGATTAAATAACTTGCTGGTGGTCAGGGCTATTAAATGTCAGAGCTGGGATTACAAACTCAGTTTTCGAGATTCCAGATCATTCAACGGTTCAGGGACAATTTATTGTACTCCAATTACATGCCAGTCATTGTGCTAGGTGAAGAGGGTACAAAGACAAAAACTGGACAGCTACCTTCTCTTGGCTTTCTGTTTACTATCATCACACTGCCTCCTCAACCACCAAGGGTTAAAGGGATGGGGGAACAGTGCAGCCAGACAGCCCCATTACAAAGCCTTTTCCCCTTTGAGGCTATGCTTAGTATGCAGTCTAACATGACTTCACCTATGTAAAATGTAATGGGGTGGGGCAGACAGTGCAACTTGATCATGGGTCTCCCACCATCCAAGGAATGGACAGACTCTGGATTCACCTAATTTTGGAAATGAAAAAATAGGTCTTAAGCACCTTAGTCCTTTTCGGATGATACAACTTTGAAAAGGGCTTTAAGCATTTTAGTAGCACTTATTTTTCCATAATGTTTTAGTCTTCCACTTCTTTTAACTTTAGTCAGGTAGCCATGATTTTATTTTTGCTTTACTTACCACAGCTTTTTTTTTCTTTTTAAACTGCACTTGAAGGACATTAAAGCTTTTAAACATAAATTGTTAAGACTTTTGAGCCAGTTATTTTTGCAAAGAAAAACTATGTATCCTCCTTATGCCTTTTGTTATTGACCTTTAACTGAATCTCTTTTTAGATTATCTAAACTAATTGACTATATTTTATTTTGGATTTTATCAGCTTTATGAAAAATATCTTTCTGTATTTCACCTGCCAGGCCAGACAAAATTCACTCTTCAAAACCCTGTCTTGTAATAGCCAAGGTTCTGTATATAGTTATTTACATCAATATTTGTTAGCATTCTGAGCCCACTTCCAGTCCTGGTCATACAAATCACATGTGTCATAATGGAGACACACTAAAATAATTCCCTATGAATAAAGTGAGTGTGTCATTCTAAACTCTTAATATGTCCAGTCCAAACTGGTGAAATAGTATATGAAGACCCAATTAGAATAGTACTTTCAGTCCCAGCCAAAGGTTACTTTAATCGTTCTTGAAGAATCCTATTGGATTAGTACCTACATATGAGGAAAAAAGTCATGCAAGCAGTTGTGATTACTTAAGGGAGAAGTATTAAAAATAATCCTTGCCTAATGCATTGAGAAATAAAGATAGTTTCATGTTGCAATTGTTGTGATATTTCCCTCCTTGAAATTCTTCATGATCCCCAGGTTTATTATGGGCCATGTTGTCATGCTAACCCTGTTATGCTTAGTAATGGCATTACTCTTTCATGAACATCAGGGCAGAATTTGAGACCAATCCTCCAAATTGGTTTAATGATGTCATGTCATAACAGCTATGACTCAATTCCTAAGTTTCTCCTTAGCAGTGATTGGAGGAACATTGGCCAATGATAAGATGAGAGAAGGTTTGGATTCTATTGCACTTAGTGGGTTACCGACACTGTAAGACAGCAAATAAGGCAATAAGCAGAGGGCAAGGATGTCAGAGATATTTCTGTTGAGTGAGTGGCTTGGGGGGGAGATTCCATCCCTGGTTCCTCATCTCCACATTTCCATGAATTGATAGCGTTAAGGTTTTTGTTGTTGTTGTTATTCTTCATTTTAATGTCATAGATTTAGAACTGTTAGGGACCTTAGAGGTTATTGAATAAGCTCTTCTTTTTACAAATGAGGAAACTGGCATAGAGGTTAAATGACTTACCCATGCTCACACAGCTATGAGTATCTGCAGGAGAAGATGAACTTTGGTGTCCTCCCTCCAAGACCTGTCTTCTATCCACTATGGCACCAGCTGCCTCAGATTCCTCATCTTTAAGTGAGGGGTTTGAACCACATGGATCTTTTGTAGCTATGATAGCCAAGTAGCCACTGACCCACTTGGTGAAATGGTTTTAAATGTCCTTGCTTTTACCAAAAAAAAAAGAGAGAGAGAGAGATAAAACATTTAAAAAATATATATTTACAGTATCTTAGTGCTGAAATAGTCATCAGCAACCATCTATGCTTATCCCTTTTAGAAAAGTGAGCCCCACGGAAGTGAAATACTTTCTTCTTAAAGACACAAAGTTAGCAGCACAGCCATATCTAGAACCCAGATCTTATCTTTGACTAGTGTTCTTTTCACTTCTCCTATAGGACTTATAAATGAGAGAGTGCTAATTATCTCCTACCAGATTTCAACCAGAAACCAATGTCTTGATCTGTTCTAAAGACTAACTCAATATCCCCATCTTGAGTGAGGTGAAAGAAAGGGACCTGCAGAGTCTTTGTTTTCCAGTTAACTACAAGGCTATATTACCTGATGTCAGACACATGCAAGAACAGTGCAAATAATTATAGGATAACAGATTTCAGATTTTCAGAGAGAATCAGTAATGTCATTCAACTGTGTGTATGTCATAGAAGAACATGTAAATTCAGAAAGGCAGAGACCCCTCCCTGTTTGTAATTATGAATGTATGTTAGGGCCTTTGACAGAAGCTCTTTCATGTTATTTACAAATATTCTTAAGTTACAAAAGATGAGCCTACAGCATGATTTCTAATGCCATGTGTAATTATGGTCATTTGGGGGGCAGCCAAGCACTTCTCTTTGAAGAAAGGTTGATATCACATTTTGTTAGATTCCATTGCAGTTTTCAATTTCTTTTCAATTTTGTGGAATTTTGTCACAGTTTTGCAAGTTTTGTAAAGCTTTTAAAACTGAAGGGAGAAGTGATTTTTAGGAGGGACTGATATAAAGCTAGATGACTTGAAATAAGTCCTAATTTCATTTTAAGTGAAATGTATGACAGATTTCATATGCTAAGGAATGAAGCTTGGATTCTGTTACAGGTGTTGTTTTGGGGGGTTTGGGGTTTTGTTTTGTTTGTTTGTTTGTTTGGTGGTGGAGAGTGCTGTGAAATCTCACTGTTTTGTTCATATATTTGTAGGCAATCTGGATTTTGTCCCAAGAGCTACAGAATTTTGCATAAGTGATTTGCATTTCAAGTGGCTCATAATAAACAATAATTCAGACATCTTAAGTGATATTGGGAACTGCTAATGACTTGGGGAAAAAAACCTGTTAAACGGTAACCAGTGGGTTGGATTACATGTGAAGGCATACTTTGCAATAGAATATGAATCAAAGGCATATAGATTTTTTGGGGGATAAAACAGACAAAGATCTTTTTATTGGAATAGGAGAACTAGCTTTCGCACAGTCATGCACTTCCACTTTATCAGACAAAGAGATGGTAATGTTTTGTCTTCTAAGAATGGTAGCTTTTTTTGTCTTTTCATGAATTAGCATATGAGCTGTAGGTAAATGATGGGCTCTGTGCCCAACCCCTAGTCACTCTAAAGCTTATCTTGAAGCCTGAGATGGGAAGATCAGAATGAACAGAATGCTAGTTGGTTAGTGGAACATTTTTTTTTTTATTTCTCTGCTTAACATGTACATATTATCTTTTTAAAGCAGCCTCTAAGCTCTACAATTTTAACTATCTTGCTTATTTTTATAAGCTGAAATACTACCTAAGCAGCTGTTACTTTTGAAAAGGTCTTGGGCCAGATGAAGGGGAAAAACCACGTCTAGTAGTGGTTTCCACTGACTTAACAAATAACAAAGGAGAATGGGAGCTCCTTCTGAAATACTTGCTTAGGGACCTTGAATTCAAGCATATGGCTGCTTAGTTATCTACTTTGTGCATATATTAGATTGTAAAAGCTAGAAAGGAAGGGACTAATATCAGAAAACGTGAAGCTTGTATGCCTTATGGGTCTTTTTACTTGCAATTTTACTCTTCATTCAGTCAACAAATATTTATGGAGGGCCTATTAGACACAAGGGTGGTGTGATACAGTAAAAGTCTCCATAGTGTGGGAGCTTCACCTCCCTGGAAGGTATATGTGATCAGCCTTCAAGAAGACAGAAAGATGAGTCATACCCCACTCTCCCCCTATAGCTAATTTGAAGGCATGTCTCCAACACAGTCATATTTACCCACTCCTCTCACATGGCTGCACAAGCTCACAATTTCTCTCTTTTTGCCCTGTCATGTTCCACTCAGGGGAGCTATAAACTAAGTTCTATTCTGGAACTCAGACTAGTCATTGTACAGGTGCTGTTGGTAAAATCCCCTTCCCCCAAACTATGAGCATTCCTTTGTCCTTCTCCCAGATCTCTTCCCATCTGTAGCAGACACCCATAGGCTGGCTCTGTGCTCTAGGGCAGTAACACACAAGCAAAAACCTCCCCCTTCCTCTTTCTCTCTTGGATAGGACAGAATGAGGGATAAAAGGATGGACAGGCATGGATGAATTACCATCTGCATTGTACATCTTATAACTTTATCTTTTCCCTAAAACCCATTCCTCTTTTGAATTTCCCAATCACAAAGGGTACCACTGTTCTTCTAATCACCCAGGTGACAACTCAGTGACATCTACAGCTCCTCAATTTTATTCAGCTCTGAAATCCCTAAAACCATAAATTCATGTCTTCACCTTGACCATTTTCTGCCTTGCTGTGGTTGTTATTCCATTCTCCAAACCGGATATCCAGGGATCATGCCCAGGAAGTGCTTAGACACTCAACTCTGAACTTCCTGGACCCATGCATCCTCTTCTTCACATCAGTCATTTTTCATCCTGCTGTCACAAGTGTGCCTCCTTTCACTTCTACCCATTTCTACCTCTTTCTCTAAGAATTGTAATCGCATAAGTGCTACTATTGACTCTAGAAAAGGCATGTCCGTGGATTGCCCTATTGTTCCACTCACATCCCTATGACTTTTCAGAACAAAAGACTCTTCCCTGGCAGTTAGGTGGCACAGTGGATAGAACACTGGGCTTAGAGTCAGAAAGATCTGAGTTCAAATCCATACTTACTAGCAGTGTGACCTTGGACAAGTCAAACTATTTGCCTGAGTTCCTACTGTAAAATTAGGATAATAATAGCATCTATGTCATGAGTTGAAAGGATCAGATTTGTAAAAAGCACTTAGTATAGGGCCTGGCACATATAAAGAACTTGACAAATATTTGTTTCCTCCTTCCCCAACTTCATTGTCTCTTCTTTTAAGATGTGAGCTCCTTTAGGGTAGGAATGGCCTTGCTTTTGTACTTGTATTAGAAGTTCTCAGCATAGGGCTTGGTCCAGAATAAGAGTTTAATAAATATTCTTTATTTATTCACTTACTATCTCCCTCCTACTCCTGCCTCTACCATGCCGGCCCTGTCTTGTCTCCCCCACTTCAATCCATCCTCCCCACAACTGCCAATGTGATTTTTCTAAAGTATAAATCAGACCATGACATTCCCATATTCCATCTGTTCCCTAATGACTATAGGATCAAATGCTATTTTATTGTTACCCACCCTTTTTCTATTATTTTTATTTTTTTTTAATTTTTTTTTATATTTGAATATTTGATTTTAAAACTTTCAATTCCAGATTCATTCCCTTCCCCCCCCTGCCACCCACCCCCACTGGGGGGACAAGCAGTTCAGTATAGGTTGTACATGTGTGGCTAATGCTAAACAATAACATAGTAGATGTATTGTAAAAGACTATTTTTCCCTCCCTCCTATCCCACCTCCCACTTGTTCTATTCTCTACTTTGATCCTGTCCCTTTTCAAAAGTGGGTGCTTCCAACTTCCCTCCCCCCCAGCCTGCCCTCCCTTCCATCATCCCCCCTCACATCCCCTTCCCCCTCTATTCTCCTGGAGGATGAGATCCCCTATTTAGTGTGTATTTCCCTCCCTTCTCAAGCCAGATTCAATAGGAATAAGATTGACCTATTCCCTTTTGCCTTCCTATTCTTCCCCTCCATTGTAACCATTTTCCCTTGCGTCTTCTGTATGAGATAGTTTGCCCCACTCTGTCTCTCCCCATCTCCTCTCATTATATTCCTCTCACCTCTTAATTTCACCTTTTAAGTATCATCCCTTCCTGTTGAATTGGTCCCGTGCCCTCTATCTACGTATACCTGTAAACGTATATACACACATTCACATATGTATTCCTATGCCCGCATACCCTCATATATTTCTAATCCCTTCAACTACTGAGGAAAGTTTCATAGGTTACAATTATTGTTTTTCCATGTAGGAATGTTAATAGTTCAACTTTGGCCAGGTGGCTCAGCGAGCAAGAGCACCGGCTCCAGTGCTGGGACGACCCAGATCAAATCTGGGCCCAGACACCCAGCACCACACCCAGAAACAATAACTGGCCATGCAACCCCGAACAAGCCACTCAACCCCGATTGCTTCAAAAAAAAAAAATAGTTCAACTTTGATAGGTTCCTTATGATTTCTTTTCCCCGTTTACCTTCTCATGCTTCTCTTGCTTCTTGTATCTAAATGTCAAATTTTCTATTCAACTCTGGTTTTTTCAGCAAGAATGCTTGAAAGTCCTGTATTCCACTGAATGACCATATTTTCCCCTGAAACAGGATACTCAGTTTTGCTGGGTAGGTGACTCTTGGTTTTAATCCCAGCTCCCTTGACCTCTGGAATATCACATTCCAGGCCCTTTGATCCCTCAGTGTAGAAGCTGCCAGATCCCGCATTATCCTGATTGTGTTTCCACAATATTCAAATTGTTCTTCCTGGCTGCTTGTAATATTCTCTCCTTAATGTGGGAATTCTGGAACCTGGCTATAATATTCCTAGGAGTTTTCTTTTTGGGATCTTTTTCAGGAGGTGATCGGTGGATTCTTTCAACCTCTATTTTGCCCTCTGGTTCTAAAACATCAGGGCAGTTTTCTTTGAGAACTTCCTGGAGGATGCTTTCCAGGCTCTTACTTTGGTCATGGCTCTCAGGCAGTCCAATAATTTTTAAATTATCTCTCCTGGATCTATTTTCCAGGTCAGTGGTTTTTCCCATGAGATATTTCACATTGCCTTCTATTCTTTCATTTGTTTGAATCTGTTTAACAGCATCTTGATTTCTCATAAAGTCATTACCTTCCATTTGCTCCAATCTAATTCTGAAGCAATGATTCTCCTCAGTGAGCTTTTGAGATTCTTTTTCCATCTGGCAAATTCGACTTTTTAAGGCATTCTTCTCCTCATTGCCTTTTTGAGCCTCCTTTGCCATTTGAGTCAGTCTTTTTTAAGGTATTATTTTCTTCATTCAGGCTGTTGACTCTCATTTCATAATTTTCTTGCATTGTTCTCATTTCTCTTCCCAATTTTTCCTCCACTTCTCTTATCTGCTTCTTAAGGTCCTCTATGGCCTGTAACCAGCTTGTATTTTCCTTTGAAGCTTTTGGTGCAGGAGTTCTGACTTCACTGTTTTCCTCCTGTTCCATGCCTTGCTCCTTCTTATCCCCAAAATAGGAGTGTAATGTTGGAATCTTCTGTCTGCTTTGTTTCCTTTGCCTGCTCATTTTGCCACTCAATGATTTGACTTTTGGGCTTTTTGCCACAGTAGGACTCTGCCACCAGACAGGGGAGTTTTCGTCCCAAACGCTGGGGTTTTCTCAGCTGCCTGAGGTATTAGATGGGTGCCCTCTCTGAGGTCTCCACACATTCTGGCAAGCTGGACACACACTCCAGGACCTCCACCCTAGACTGCAATCCAGATCCAAGCAGATTAAAGCAAGAGCGATGACCCCTCAGACTGGTGCTTGGTCCCCCTACACTCTGCAGGCCAGGAGCTGAAGCCACCACGTGGCACTGGCAGGCTGTGCTGGCGTCTCAGCGATTTCTCGCTCCGGGGGTAAAAGCCATGCACTCCCACTTCCTGGGTCCCAAAGTCCAGACTGCACTGGCCTCTCACCTTGTCCTTCGCATTCTATGTATTGATAAATCTGGAAACGGCTACAGCTGCTGCTAATCTGGAGTCCCTCTGGCTGGCAGCTGGTCAGGCCTGCCCTGGGGCTAAAGCCTCAGAGTGGGGCTGGGCTCGGCTCCCAGAGCGCTGCCTGCGCTGGCCGATTCCTGCTGGGCTGTCCTCAGCGGGAGGTTAGCTTCTCTGTGTCATTTTGTGGGTTCTGCAGCTCCAAAGTTTGTTTAGAGTCCCCTTTTTACATGGATTGGGGAGTGTGGAAGCCGGAGCCGTGGGAAGGTCGTGCTTCTACTCCGCCATCTTGGCTCCACATTACCGACCCTTTTTAACTTCTATTTTTGGATAAATATTTAGTGTACATAATTATTGGTGTGATAAGATATGTATGTAATTCATAAGTAAATATACATAGATTAGGAATATGTGCTCATTTTTTTTCTTTTCTGCTGATAGGAGTGTATGATCAAAAAGGAAATTGGAAGACAGTGACAGTGCTGCTCTTTCAGTCAAGAGATTCCAGGTTCAAATTCTGCTTAAGTCACATATTGTGTAAATATGGGGAAAAAAAAAAAACCTTAGACTCTCAGAACTTCTTTGCTCATTTATAAAATGCAGACAATGCCTACATCACAGGATTGTTAGTTGGACTTAAACTAGATAATGTATGTTAAATGCTATACAAATTTCAGTTGTTGTTTTTGTTATAATTACACAAGAAGTAAAAAAGAATAGCATAGCCCCCTTTTTTTTCTAGGATAGGTAAACATCTTTTCTTTCTGATTGGATTATATGAAGATAAGAGTTTAATCAAAGAATACTTTATGAAGGAGGTCATTATTCAGGTGGCTCTTGAGTTCTTCATTCTTGTATGATCCCCAAAGCAGATGATCTTGTGTGTGTGTGTGTGTGTGTGTGTGTGTGTGTGTGTAGCTGTCTCTTGGCTAGCACAATTTTTTTAATGTAGAAATTTTATTACTATCCAAATTCCAAATCCAAGTTTATGCTTTTGGCAAGATAGATATATTCCTGAACTGTTTATGTTTCTGTGGCTGACAAGTTGTTAGAGAAGTAATAGCAGCTCACTTTCCTGTTGTCATATTTGTAAATCAGTTTAAAGTGACTTTTGAAGCAATCTGGTATGCCTGACAGTTATTTTTTGAGATAGGAGTGTCCATACCATAATACTTTTTAAAAATCTCCTTCTGTTTACATTCTCCATTTGACAATTTTATCAGCAAATATGCTTATTCAGATCAACTTGTTATTGTTTATGTATTTTTTGAAATTCATTTTTGATCTTCTACTTCTTTTGAACCAAATAATGAGAACACTGGATTTGGGATCAGAGATTCAGGGTCCAGTTCCCGTACCTGATACTACCTATGTGATCGTGTGTTAGTAACTTCATCTTTTTGGATATAACTTTATCTGTTCTTTTACCTTATCTGTAAAATGAGAAAGTTAGACTAGATATCTACTAAGTGACCTTACAACTCTAAATGTATGACTTCTCTGACCTGCCAAGATGGGAATGAGAATGTTGGCTAGGCTAGAACTAAGAAGCTGAAGAAGTTGATACAGTCTGACAGTAACAGATCTAGGGGAAAGACCATAAGGCTAGAGGCAGTAGTTGATAAGGGAAAAGAAAGGAATGAGTCCTGTCAAAAGTAGAAAGAGAAGAGGTGGGTTTTTTTTTAAGCTGTGTCGAGAAAAATAGGAGGATAGAAAAAATGGCAATGATGATGTGGAGATGATAACTAAACCCATTCTTATCAAATCTAAAGATGACACAAGGCTTTGAAGCATAGCTGACATACTGGATGGCAGAATTAAAAAAAAATGCCAATCTAGAACATCAAGCTGAATTTAAGATGACAAAGTATAATAGGGATAAATGTAAAGATACACAGGTTAAAAAATTCATGTTCGTAAGCACATTATAGGGATGGATATGGCACAGCAGCAAGTCATCTGAAAAAAGAGCTAAGTGTTTTAGTGAATTGCAAACTCAATAAATCAACAGTGTATTTAAAAAAAGGCATAGTGTTTAGACCTACCTATGGAGGTATCAGTCCCATTAGATTGTAAGTTCCTTGAAGGCAGGAGCTATCTTTTGCCCAGTTCTTGGCACAGTGTCAGGCAAGTAGTATGTGCTTATTAAATATTTCTTGACTGAATGCAGTGCTATTGTATTCTTCTTTGAATAAACTATGTCTAGAGTATTGCATTCAGTTCTAGGGTCCATTGTTTAGGAATGTCACTGATAAGTTAGGAGAAAGGCCAGAAAAAGGCAACCACTATGGTGGATTTCAAGTTCATCTCATCTGAAGGTCTCCCACTGCTTCTGGGGCTTTCTTCAGTTGTCAGGACCATTATGTTGCCACTGGAATCATGACTCTGGAGGAAAGAGTAAGCCTGAGGACTTTGCACAACCCTGCCTCACTTAAATCCAATTCACTTGCAAGTCAAGACATCACCCCCCCCCCACCATGTCATTGATCTACTGTGAGAATGAAGAATGAAAAGCAAACTACAGTGTGAAGATTGATTGATGGAACTGGAGAAACTTAGACAAGAGAAATAAAGACTTAGTACCCAGCAACTGCCATCCAGTATGTAAAGGAAGGTCAGATGGAAGAAACATGAGAATTGTGCTGCTCGACGTGAAAGGACAGAAATAGATGTGATGGCAGAAGAAGTCTCCTAATTGTTCGGGATCATCCAAAGTGCAATGTGCTTCCTTAGGAGGTTTTAGGTTCCCCTTACTGGTGTGTTTCTGGGAGAATTTTGATGACTCCTCATCTAATATGTGGGTGAGGAGATTCAGGATCAGGAATGGATTTGAATAAGTGTCCCCAGTGTAAAGACCTCTGAGGTTCTGTGATTGGGGCAACAACTTCAGAATAAATGAAGTTTGTTGTTGTTGTGTTTGTTTGTATAAGAATGGTAGGGAGCTGCTCAGATTTTTAGTTAGCAAGAAAGGAACCATTCAATCTGTTAGCAAGCATTTATTGTGTTCAGATGTCAGACAATATGCCACGCATTTATTTTTCCAATGGAAGGCAAAAATAGTCCCTGTCTTTATGGTGCTTACATTCTTTTTTTAAAAAAGTATTCCATTTCATTTTATTTTATGTTCAGTTCTGCATTTACTTTCTCCTCTACTTCCCATTGAGAAGGGAAAAAAAGGAGAATGGAGGGGAGGGGAGGGAATGAGAGGAGAGAAGAAGAGGACAGAAGCTCCAATCTATACTCTAAGTCAGTGATGATCAGAGTTACTAAGTCTTTCAAAGTTGATTATCTTTACAATATTGCTATCCTTGTATTAGTTGTTCTGCTGTTTTCGCTCACTTCACTTTGTGCCAGTTTTGTCCAAGTCTTACCAAGTTTTTCTGAAATCGTCCCTTTCATCATTTCTTACAGCACAAGAGTATTGTATCACATTCGTATATCATAACTTATTCACTCATTTCCCTTGATGGACACCAAACCAGATTCTAATTCTTTACTACCACAAAAAGAACTGCTATAAATATCTTTCTACATATAAATAATTTTCTCCTTTCTTTGATCTCTTTTGCAATAGTTCTAGTAGTGATATCACTAAGTCAAAAGGTATGCCCAATTTAATAACCCTTTGGGCATAGCTCCAAATTACTTTCTAGAATAGTTGGGCCATTCTAATCAGGGAAATAACATGTAACTAACCAGGTATGCAATATAGAGAATAAATTGAAGGTTATCTCAAAGGATTAGCCATTAGAAGTTGGTAGGGCTTGGAAAGGCTTCTTTCAGAAGGTGATATTTTATCTAAATCTTAAATGAAGTCAGAGGAACTAAGAGGTAGAGGTGAGGAAGCATCTCATTCCTGGCATGAGGGATAACCAATACAAAGTCTAACAAAAGGAAAATGACACTGGGCTCATTGTGCTATGGTGCATCAGAGAAGGAGAATCTGGGAGTAAAGAGAATTTCCTGGGGTGCAGTATCTTCCAAAGAAAGCCTAATTTTCATTCTTACAAAAAAATAATATATGACATAAGGAAACCTAGGGTGAAGGAGAATTTACCAATAGAGCAGGAATTCCAGAGCATACAATAGAATGGGATTGCAAAAAAGGATTTGAACTACAGGTAGGTAAAGATGAGAGAGTACAAGGAAAAGTAGAGAAGGGAGGAACGAAGGAAGGAAGGAAGGAAGGAAGGAAGAAAGGAAGGAAGGAAGGAAGGAAGGGAGGAACGAATGAAGGAAGGAAGGGAGGAACGAATGAAGGAAGGAAGGAAGGAAGGAAGGAAGGAAGGAAGGAAGGAAGGAAGGAAGGAAGGAAGGAAGCAAGCCAGGAAGGGAGGGAGGGTGAGTGAGAGAGAGCATTTGTTAAGTGCCTACCATGTTCCAGGTGTTGTGACTTTACACGTCACAACAGCCCAGGAAGATAGTTGCTATTATATATCCCATTTTATAGTTGAGGAAACTGAGGCAGAGGTTAAGTGACTTGCCCAGAGTCACACAGCTAGTAAATGTCTGAGGCTGGATTTGAACTCAGTTCTTCCCAACTGCAAGTCTGGTGCTTTATTCACTTGCAACATGATTTTCATATTAGTAGATGCTGACAATGAATATCAGGTTAATGGGATAAGGAACTAAGAGTTTGTTAAAGAATGAGAAAAGTTGGATTGAGGGCCCTAAATTCCAGAGTCCTTTGATGACTGAACAGTGTGTCAGCATTGGAATGGTGGTGATGACTTCCACTATAGATCCCTCCAAACACTATCAGGTGAATAGGGTTAGGGGAAGTATGTGGGAGTGGCAGAAAGTTCTAAGTATCCGAGTCAGTAAATAAATGGAGTTCAAGTCCCCTGTCCAGACTGGCCTCCTACTCAACGCCCAATGTCTACAGGTGAAATGTACCCCCCCAAATTCCCTAGACATGGGTGGATCAGAACTTACTCTCTAAGGACCCAGAAACACTAGGCCCTATTTTTGGTATATAACTCAGAGGTTTAGGAGGCTGAATGCATCTGCGATGGGAATGCCTCTTTTGGTGCAGCCCCTCTAGTGCTTTTGGCTCCTTAAGACTCTGGATTTCTGAATGTGAGTCCCCTTCCATGTAGGCCATTTAGTCTCTGAACCATGGCAGCCATAGTTATTATATCTGATCCTAGGACAAAAGCACTTTGCTCTCTGCCTTGTTTTTATGATTCCTTCTGGGCAAGAGAACCACTGAGTCCACTGTGTTTGTATGTAGCCAGAAAAAGTCAAAGGAATATAGCAGGAACCTGTTCCTGGAAGAGGCAAGGACAGAGAAGTAATGCTTATCTCACATTCTTCTTTTATCAGCATGCATTTTAGATGATTCATCTGGATATCAGTGGCAAATGAACTATGTACAAAAGAATTGTGACCCAGAATTTATTTTTTTCCTCTAGGGAACATCATTCCACTGCCCTGTGTCACTCTCCTACTCTACTGAGGCACCCAGAGTTGCATTCAGGGGCGTGCCAGAGCCAGCTCAGACTAGTCACTTCTTAAATTTTCAGTGTGGTGTGATCATTTAAACCTCAGAAATCAGCAAGCCCTGCAAACCAGGGTTTGCTTTATTGTTTTGCAGATTATCTAGACTTATGAATGGATGGAAACATAGTAATGCAGATTAAACTTAAAAGTGTTTTATGCATACATTTTCCCCCTCCAGAGAGCTGGTTGTTAAATAGTTATTAGTATATATACCTCTGGGTGCATTCCACATTAACCTTTGCTACAGAATAGTATGGAGTAGATAGTATGTTCCTCACTTCTTAGAAACCTCTACTTTCTATAAATTTCATGGTTCCACTGTAATTCAAATTTCAAAATCTTGGCAGACTTGAATAATAATTATTTAACTTTAGGCCATCAATTAATCAATAAATAAGCATTTATTAAAATCCTAATATGTTCTAGGTACTGTGGTAGTCTCTGGGGATACAAAAACTGAAATAAAACAGTCCCTGTTCTCTGGGTTAGAAGAAATAACAGACACATATACAAGCAAGTACAAAATAAATCCAAGTTATTTAGAGTTGGCCTCTGGCATTTGGGATCAAAAAGTCTTCATATAAATCACTAATCCTCTCAGGGCCTCAGTTTC
This sequence comes from Petaurus breviceps papuanus, assembly GCF_028583685.1. Lineage (NCBI taxonomy): Eukaryota > Metazoa > Chordata > Mammalia > Diprotodontia > Petauridae > Petaurus > Petaurus breviceps. The sequence goes on from NW_027187419.1 coordinate 95,118,517, forward strand.
CTCATGTATAAAGTGAAGGGGTTAAACTAGATGGCCTCTCTTGCTCCGTCAAGATTCAAATATAATTCAAATATATGATCCTTTGAAGTAAGAAGATAAATTTGTTGGAAATGCTCTTGGAAAGCGTTATTTTTGAATACTGTAAAGAATACACTGTTATTTAGTCATGGCAGTGACTACTGGAAAGTATGCTAGATGAATTCTTGGTGGCAGCTGAAAATCTGTTGGATAATTCTTCACTATGAAAAGTCTAGAACATATTCTTTATTTTTTTTTTAGTTTTTGTTTTTTGGAGGGCAATTGGGGTTAAATGACTTGCCCAGGGTCACACGGCTAGTTTTTGTGTTAAGGGTCTGAGACCGTATTTGAACTCAGGTCCTCCTGACTCTAGGGCCGGTGCTCTATTCACTGCACCACCTAGCTGCCCTTAGAACATCTTCTTTAAGACTATAAAATTTCTATATAACACAATAATGAATGTAGGGACTAAAGTGACTCATTCATTAACTACTTGACTACTCCCTTGTGCTGAGTCAGTGCGTCTTTCTACAGCAGTATATGGTTCAGTAAGATAGACTCTAGCTAGCATTGGTGCATCAATTGATGGTGATGCAAGACTGTATCTCCTGACATTGGTGTTGAATACTAAAAGTAACAATAGTAGGCAGTAGCTTTAGAATACACTCTATAATGGAGAACTCCTTAAACAATAGTTATTCACTTAAACTCAAGCATATAGATTTATATGTGCTAATTTGCAAAAGACATGCAAATGGAAAGATGCCTCTGAAGTATTTCCTTTTACATATGAATTTACTTTGAATTCAAAATTTAACAGGGATAGATTCCTACTTAGACAGGATATAAACTGAATGTGGTATGCTGTGTAGAGTGCTGAGCTTAGGATCAGGAAGAAATGCATTTAATTACTACCTCTGACACTTAGCAGCTCTGTGACCTTGTATAACTCATTTAACATCTATGGGCCTCTGGTAGTTTGGTAGAACTTAGCTACTAAGTCATAGAAGGGCTGGTTGATAGGTTTTACATATCAAGAGAGTCCCATGCTACACAGCTTTTCCATATTTGTGTCTTTGATAAATAATGCAATATCCATTCTGTAATGCCTTCTGGAATATGCTAATCATGGTCACCTATGCTAAAATATCTTCTTAATGATCAGAATCCTTGTAGCCAACCGGTCATCTTGCTATAATGTCTTTATCAGTCTCTTTTATTTTTAATTTTTAAAAATTTATTTCATTTTCAATTCACAGAACAAAACAAGCATTTTCATAACACAGTGCAATAAAAAAGATGATTGCACATGAAAATGCAAATCTGCCACGTTCAACTTGCTATTCTTTCCAAATATAAAACAAAGTTACAGTGTAAATTTCTTTTTTTTTCCTTCCCCCCCATCCCATGGCTAACATCAGCCACAAATAGGTGTGTGTGTGTGTGTGTGTGTGTGCACGCATGCATATAAAATTATTCTAAACATACTTCTATTTATCAGTTCTTTCTCTGTTTACAGATAGCATCTTTTTTCATATATCCTTTTTTAATTTGTGTATTTATAATAGTCAAAATGACTTGGTCACTCAAAGTAGTTCTTAAAACAATATTGCCGTCACTGTATACAGTATTCTCTTGATTCTGTTCATTTGAATTTCATCATTTCATGCAAGATTTTCTGTGCCTTTCTAAGATTATTGTGCTCATCATTTCTTATAACACTGTAGTGCTTGTCACCACCATACACCACAACTTGTACAGTGATTCCCATTTGATGGAGATCCCTGCAATTTCCAGTTCTTTGCCACCACAAAGAGAACTGCTATAAACATCCTATTCACTTTCAAAGTTATAATTACTATTTATGAATTTCCCTTCATTTTATTTTTTACTATGTTACCTTATCTTCTCTCCCCACTCTCCCACTCCCAACTTTACAAATCAGTTTCTGCCTTTGAACTCAGCATATGCCCATTGGCCAGAAAATGGTCATCTTTAGAGTTAGCTACTGAGGTCTATTTAGTCTCAGACACTTACTAATTTTGTGACCCTGGGAATTCATCTAACCCCTACTTGCCGCTGTAAAATGGAAACATACTGAAGAAGGTAATGGCAAACTACTCCAATATCTTTGCCAAGAAAACCCGTGGACATGTGGTCACAAAGAATCAGACATGGCCAAATGAAAAAAGAGGGAGGAGGAGGGGGAGGAGGAGGAAGAGCAACAGCATTTCAAGCACAAAGGAAATCTGAAGTCCAATTTATACAATGGAAGAAATTGTATGGATATTTTTGCTTTTTGTGAAATATTGACGATCCAAACTGTCTCTCAGAAAGGAATAGCTCTTAACTTGTCTGTTCATTTAAAATGTCATTTGCAACCAACTTCTTTCTAAATCTCTCCTCAAATATCTCAGGTGGCATGAAAGTGACCCTGAGTTCTCAAAGGCTTTCTCAGTTGAATGAAAGCTCAGGTAGATTCTATTAAGTTGGGAAAGTGTTCCGTCTGGGCCCTGTGGTAGAAAGTGTGCCTGTTCTCTGAGAACCAATTTCACCAAATTCAGAAAGGCTCAAGAGATTGACCCACAAGGTGATCAATTATTGGTCACTGCAAGTCTCCAAAAAGGTTTGTAATTTGTGTTAGCTGGCAATCATATTGTCAAAATTATGGACTAAATGATATATGTATGTAAAGTACTTTGCAAATCTTACAGTGCTATATAAATGCTAGTTATCATCATCTTTATTATTATTACAGGAACTTTGAAGTCAAAGTATTTGTTAGAAAATGTCAAAGTCACTTTACTGCATCTTGGGATATAGAAATTGTCACTTAGCAAGTAAATCTGGGCATAAGCAGTCTGGTCTTTACTGGTTTCCTCTACCCTATACGTTTTAAACTTTATTATTTTCTACTTTAATTATTTCTTCTTTTGTTAGCATCTCAGCTTTATTTTTCTTGAGAGGCAATATAGCATAGAAGAAGAAATGTATTTGGAATCAGAAGATAGGTTTTAGTCCTGGCTTTGCCGCTTATTTCTTGTATTACCTTGAATAAATGATGTCACTTTTCTGAACCACAGTTTACTAGTCTATAAAATGGAAATAAGAACTATTGCACTTTATTTGTGCAAAAAAAAGTATACACCCATCCATTGTGGAATGGCTAAACAAATTATGGTACACGAATATATTGAAATATTATTGTGCTCCTCTAACAAATGAGAAATGTTATGAACACAGAAGCATGAAAAATCTATATGAACTATTGCAGAGTGAAATAAGAGGAGCCAAGAAAAGATAAACACAATGACTACAACAATGTGAATGGGGGGAAATATAAAGAAATATCAAAAAGTTACAAAAAACAAGCATGGTTTGAAAGAAGAGATATGGGAAGATACTCCCACCCCACTCCCTTGAAAGAGATTGGAAATCCGCAATTGTAAGACAATGCACATGTTTTAACTTTTCTATAGTTTGATGAGTTTTGTTATTTTTTTCCATTTCTATTTTCTTTTTTATTTTCAAAATGTATTTGTTACATGAGTGTAATGGGAATGTAAATTTTTAAGATCTTCCCTGCCCCTAGGCTAATGTGCACCTGGAGCCTGGGGTGGGAGGCTTGTTTTTCAGTAGATACTTCTTGATTGGCCAGTGAGTCAATAAGGTTGTTACATTCTCCGAGCCAGGAGAAGGCTATATAAGCCCTGATGTGTAGCTTTGTTTTGAGGCTCACTTTGAGAAGTGTTCTGTGATTTGATCAGATGAAACTCTGGGAAGCCAGTTGTTGAGAGCCTCCCCCCCACCCCCGGCTTTGAAAAAAACCCAGATGTATATTTGGTATGGATGTAATGGTTGGACAGTTCGGAAAGCTGTCTACTTGATCTGTTTCTGTCTTGATAATTATGTCTGTATATTCTGAAGTTCGGGGTGCTGACCTTTTTCCCCTGAACTAGGTAAACGATACATATTTGACTGATTAAAGTAAGCTTGTTAACTCATTTTGAGTTGCTTTCCTTTATCAAAGCAGATCTAAGAACCTGTGTTGGCAGCGACCCTGGGGACGCTGGGGTGCTTGCTGCTACAATGAGATAGCTACCAGGGCAGGGGAAAAGAAGGAATACTTGGGGAAGTGTTGGGGGATGTAAAACCCAAAAGATATCAATAAAAGCTTATTTACAAATAGCACTTTCATTTCCCATTTCACAGGGTTGTTGTGAGGATGGAGTTGAGTGTGCTTTATAAAATGCAAAGCACTTTGGAAATATCATCTGAAAATTACCTTTAAGGAGATTAACTGACTTGTGTTTCTCTCATTATATTAAAGTATAGCACATGCTCAGTTGGAGCTGTACTCACCATTTAGTTATTATCAAAGCACCAGGTGACAACTTCTGAAAGACTTTAAGGGATTGAAAGCATACAGACCTATTCAGCTCCATTTGGGCTGAATCTTCCTCAGAGGCTACCCCAATTAGCCTAGAACTATATTTACCAGCAGAGAAGCTAGGTGGTGCAGTGGACAGGGCACCATGTCTGGAATGAGGAAGACCTGAGTTCAAGTTTGGCCTCAGACACTTAGTAGTTTTGTGATGCTGAGCAAGTCACTTGACCCAGTTTGCCTCAGTTTCCTCCTCTGTAAAATGAACTGGGGAGGGAAATGGTAAACTGATCTAGTGGCAAAGGTCAAGAAACCCTCAAAAGGTTTCACAAAGAGTTGGAAATGGCTGAAAACAACTAAGCAACAACAAAATTATTCACCAGCATCACTGACTCCATTGAAATTAGTGATCTGATCACTGTGTTCCATGACACCTCCCTAACGCTGATACAGTGAGGCCTCTGTAGCTATCTATAAACTTATGTGTCCAAGTTTACGTAGGTCTATCTCCACCAAAGAAAGAATCCCCATCTCTGCAGCATAATCTATTCCATTCTCACCGTGTCTCCTTTGGGTCAAGACCTCAGGAGATGATGGCTCAGGGAAGATGGTTTAGGAAGAAGAAATACTCCTGGAAGGAACTCTGTTCATATGGATCTATCAGGGACAGGTGGATTTTGAAGACAACAGAGCTAGTCAAATGGGTAAGGAGTAGCAGTCCCTGATGAGTATAGCTCCTTATAGCAACTTACAAGTATGTGGTATTTTGAAGTTTACAGAGCACTTCCCTCACAACCACTGCCTGAGGAAGGTTGGACAGTTTTTCTCATTGCCATGTTACAGATGAGGAAACTGGAGGTCAGAGAGTCTGAGTAACTTGTCTAGAGTCATAGAACTAATCTGTTGGAACCAGGAGGACAAAAATGACTCTTAGATAATGCTCCATTCCTTCTGTTACGTGACCTCTCAGAATCACAGAAACACTCAGGGAAGAGAATGTTCCACTTCCACCTTTCATGTTTGTGAGATTAAGAATGCACCTTGTTATGCTGTGCTCACTCATTTTCTCTATTTCCAATATACACAGAATGTTGTTTAGAAATATTTATTGCAGTTTCTTCTTTCCAACTTAAAAAAAATACATTTAAGTCATGGAAGCAAACATTTCCAACAAATTTAGGAGGTAGTTTATAGCAAGCAAATGTCAGACTTGAAACAAGTGGTATAACCAGGGGGCAACTTGGGATTCAAGAGTGTGTGCCACAAGTGGGTTCTTTATCTCCTTCAAGTTTTCAGAAGCTTTGTATTCCTGTTAAGTCATATGGAAAAAAGTATAACAAAAGTTTAAACATTAAACATAAAATCATTCTTCCTTTGAGGAATTTGGTCTTGACATATTTTTTATTAATCAGCTGTTCTATTACTGAATCAGTTATTTATTCCAATAATGTAGTGTTGGGATAGAGCATAAATATTATTTTCTGGAGGAAGAAACTAAGGCCTACATGACTGACCTTACTGAGGTTATCCTGGCAATGACAGAGCTGGAATTCAACTGCATCCTGGTCATTAGTGTCTCCACAGGTCTCAGATCTATTATCTTGGTCAATAGACAGAAAGGAAAAGGATTGGAAAACCACCATACTATATTCCAGTCAATGTGAAAAAGATGGGAGGTCCAGTATGCACTCAAACACACCTGTGCCAATGTAACTGAATGTGCTAGCAGGCATGTGTGTGCACATCCTTGTATATATGCATGTATGTATATTCATATGTGTGTATATATTCATACATATATCTTTTATACACAAGTTTAAATACATAAGATATTGTATCATTGGTGTATAATCAATATAGTATATTATATCTAATATAATATGATATATCATAATATAATATATAATCAATATAATAATTGATATATTGTATAAATATATCATATATTTATTATATATACATATATATGCACATATACCTATATACACCTATAAATGCAGACATAGCTCTTTGGATTTTATACCTATAACTATAGGTATATGTATATACACACAATCCATAGTCAACAAGCAGTTATTAAGTACCTACTGTGTACTAGGGCACATACATACACACATAACTGTTCCTGAGTTCTATTGCTTCTCCTTGCCTTTTGAAGGGGATATTAGATATTCCCCTGGTAATGAGTAATTTTCATTATTTTTAGGAAAAAGTTTCAGAAATCTAGAATTTCTGACTTCCTTCCATTCTACCCTCTTCTTCCACATAATCAGTTATTTGTGTCAGTTTATTTATTTCATATGCTTATAGAAGAAAACAATGAAGTTTCTTGACATGGAGGTTGGCGATCTCTGTAAGTGTTGCCTAGAGAATCCCCAGCAGTGAATTCTAGGGGGTCAATGTAAACGGTGGAGAGGCAGGATTTCTTAGCTTCCTTGTGGCAACAGGGGCACATTTCAGTTTGATATGTGTCTGGGTTTTTTGATGAAAATATTGTAGGCAAGGATATTAATACAAAAAAAAAAAACAACGCTCCACAGCTGCCATCCATGTAAGGTATGTTCCCCCTATCACAAAAAGCTCATTTGTCATTAAAATGAAAGAAAAGGCAACAAATGAGGAGTAATTTGTGTGCTGACAAAAGCCTTTCTAGCTGCTGCAATTGTGTTGTAATATAAACAAAAAGTTTTCCAAGGTATAGAAAAAATAATCGCAGCTGGTTCAATGCCTAGTGACTTCTCATAGGTAATAAATGGTATCTAACCTTACAAAATGCTTCTTAAAGCAGCTAATTAAACACAAAACCAAAAGTTTTACCCTTTGAGACCACTTATTTTGCTATTCCTTTACTATTATTTTTATTTTAATATTCCTACTCTGTTGTGTAAGACTCCAAAGTACTTTTAGATTCAGCTGGAAGAGACCAGAAAATAAATTCTTATGGGTACACCAACATTTTACAAAAATAAAAATGCTAGACATATTCACTTGGGAAAGTACTTTCGCATTGGGTTGATGTAACAAGTCAATAGAATTGATTAATTGAATTTCGTGAATTAACTAAGATTTTTAAAATGGGTTGACATGCATCTCTGAGGATTTCCATACATCTTATTTTATTCAGAAGACTGAGGTCATCTGACATGAAACTTAGCTTTCTCCCTCCAATGTTCAACCCCTCAAGCCTCCCAGTTTTCCACATATCTACCCATCTTCATTTTCTTCCCTCATTGTCTCAAATGACCAAGAGTCTCTCTTCCTTCATAAAACCAATCTCACTACCAATGTCTTTCCATAGGTAATGTCCTTTCGAGATCTTTGCTTCTTCATTTTATCTGACTTCTTTTGTTTTTTCAGTCTCTATTCCAGGGGTCCCTTCTTTACTGAATACAAACATGCTCATCTCCCCTACCCGGGCATTGAAAGGGCTCCTTTCTGTTGGTTACCACCTCTCCCTTCACCTCTCTTACTCCAGGTGTAGTTGCTTCTGCCCTAAGCAGCGGGTCTTGGATTGCCTTTGATAACATATTGATTATTTGATATGTGTGACTTGGAGCTGTCTGGCCCTTCCCCATACATCTTTCTGGGTTTAAGTTTATGGCCATGTCTGGTTTTGGGGGTTCAATCCTCTTTTATGCTTGTCTTCTCTGTGTCCTGTGGAATATGGGGGAGAGGGGGGGGAAGGGAGATAGTCTATAAGGGGATTAATGTGTTGTTATGTGCCTTCAGGTTAAACAAACCATCCATTATGTTTACTTCAGCGGGGCTAGTAAGCACAGGTAGCTGGACTCATTGTCTCCAAGTTGGAAGAAACCTGAAGCTATCTAAACCAACTGTTTGCTGACCAAGAAATCCATTGGCAATATCCCCATGGAAGTCTTCACTTAAAAATCTCTATTGATAGGAAAATCTCTCCTTTCTTAAGGAGCTTACTCCAAATAAAGTTGACCCTACACTTACCACTACTTGCCTCTCTTTATTGCCTAGATAATTGTGTGTGATCTTGCATGATGTCCTTGGATCTCTAATCAAATGTCTTTGATTTTAAGTCTAATGTTCTAATGGTTGATAATTCAGAGATTTAAGGCAGGAAGGTTCATAGTTCATGGGATAGTAGACACAAAGCTAGAAATAGCTTGCCATCAAGGTCGCACAGGTACTAAGTGGTGAGATTTGAACCCAGGTCTGCTAACCCCAGAGATAGTGCTGTTTCTTCTATACTGTGCTTCCTCCTCTTCATTTTACAGATGAACAAAGGAAGATCAAGAGAAGTTAAGTGATTTGCCAAAAGTCACACAGCTGACAGCTGTCAGAGGTGGGATAGGAATCCATGTCTGCCAAGTTCCAAATCCCATTTTTTTAAACTATTTGATGCTGCCTCCTGGAATTGTGTTTGAAATGGAAAAGTAATACCCCAGTGTTTGAATTGAAACAGCACGTTGTGCTTGTCTTCTAGGATTATAAATTCCAAGTGTATATTTATATTTTTTAAACCCTGGGAGGCCTTTTAGGAGAGTATGGAGAGATTGATGATGATAGTGATGGTGGTGGTGGTGGTTTTGGTTCCTTGTTTATGTTAAATCACCTGACTTCTCTCCTAAAAATTATTAGGGGTATTTTATGTGTGACACTCAGACTTCTGACCTTTAAACAGATTTGAATGAAAATAAATCAGATTTGTTTGAAGAAAGTGTGAAAGAATTTTATTTTTGAGTTTTACTTTGTAGTTCCTTTAAAAAGATGGTCTTTGGAATCTTCTTAAGAACTAAAAATTGACTTAATGGTAATTGTGGTAGGAGAAAGTTTGATTGACTGCACAGCTGTTTAAGTTGTGCATACATTTGACAGAAGGACATTAGAAGACTCAGTGGCTTTACAAACCTGCTTCTGGAGCAAGTCGTTGACTCAGGGACAACCCATACAGGCCTCAGGTCCTAAAAATAGGCACTAAGTTGCATCTTTTACATGCAGGGCTAAAATAAAATCAGCTGTCCCATCGACATGCTTCATACACACTTCAGTGGAGCTGGCCTCCACTCTACCAATACTTTTCAGGGGACTGGGAACTTTGCTGTACATAGGACAAGTGGGGGAAGCCTGCCAGTGAAGAACTGTGAGAAATTGTGCTTTAATACAAAGTTGAGCTCAAATTTGAATTATACAAAATGTAAGTACAGTATCATCATTTACTAAGTGTCTCCTTCCCATGTTTTAGAGGGCTGTTGGTTGTATGAAAGTAGGTCACTAGAATGTAACGTTGGTACTTATGAATGAAAATTTTGGGGTAAATTGTTGTTTTTTTTTAAAAAAAAAACCACAGTATTAAGTATTTAGAGGAACTGGCTGGGAGTGGGATATTCTCCCTCACTGGAGGTCTTTGAGCAAAAGCTGAATGCCCACTTGCCAGGTGCTGGGCTGCAGAGATTCTTTTTGGTAGTGGGTTGGGACACATGGGCGACTGAACTCCCTTCCAATTTGATAATTTTGCAGTACTGCAGTGCTTCATGCCAGTATTTTAATGTATTTTCTAAAATCATGAACAAAATATTTTTAACATTTATAATGATGACAGAATTGAGCTATAATGAGCCAAGCTTAATAAACAGTGGTAAGGTTAAGATCATTACTATATTAATAGCTAAGAAAGGACACATGTTTTTAAGACTGTCCTGGTGAATTTAATACAACGATGTGGTCAGAGAAGAGAGTCAAAAGGGTTAGGATTTCTTTCTTGACCTTCTTGGAGAAAAAGATAGATTAAAGAGGTAATGCTTATAATCTACTGACAGGTGTTCTAAGGAAAACACATAACATATATTCTTTCTTCTAAACCTAGAGTCACAGAATGTTAGGGGTAGAAGGAAGCTTGGAGATCATCCAGGCCAATCCCCTCACCAGGTCTGGGTCTTGTAGCTTGCCATCCAGCTGAGTTACTATCAGCTCTGGGAGTATTACTGGAATACGATTAAAGAATCAGGTCCTTAAATGATTAGCTGTCTTAAGAAAAGGGCTTCCAATTAGACCCGCCAGCTTTAATTATAGCAACTGCAATCTTAAATAGAGAAACTTAGGTTTTATCTTAAAGATACAATATACTCCATCTATATTGTTTCTGATAGATCTTTTTTTCTTCTATTATTTATCTTGGGTAAAGCCCAGAGATGACCTTGCATGACTCAGTTTGGGCCTGTAAAGACAGGTGTTTAGATTTTACCTCTTGAGTGATTTTTGGAGACATAGCATAAGGGAGTCTCTTGGGAGATTAAGAAACAAACTGAAAGTGTTAAGCAAATTCTATTTTAGAGTTATATAATGTAAAAAATAGATATCAATAGCTCCTGCAGTACAAGGTACAAGGCTTTTTCTTTTTTAGCCAGAGTTATAACATTCGGTCACTGATGAACTGTGGGGTTTAAATGATTTAAATTTTCATGTGCAGAGTAACAAGTAAAATATTTACCTGAGTTACACAAGAAAATGATGAATTTTAATGGAAAAGTTCAGATAGACTAAGTTTTAGGAAAACATTATAAATGAGCGGCAGACTTACTGGCTAAAAGTGTTGTTTTCTTTGGTCTGAATCTGTGATTTCATAGTGGTGGAGAGCTTCCAGTGTGAAAATTCCTTCCACTGATGCTGATCCAATGGTGTGCTGGTAAATGCTTAATTACTAGCCCTTTAGGGAAAAAAAATTGTGTGTGTGTGTGTGTATAACACACTTTGAAGTTTAATCTGCATGATTAACATTTTCTGTGTCACTTTCTTATATTTAGACAATAAACAGAAAAATAAATCAAATCCTGATTTATAACATTTGCAGGTTTCCAGTGTAAAGACTCACACTGAAATTTTAACAATTGACACTGGAGACTGATGAGCTGGTTTGAGCTGGTTCCAGCATACCTCTGTACCCCTTTTATGTAGGTTTTAGTCACATAGAATTGCCTGAGGCACTGAGAGATTAAGGGGCCTACCCAGGTTCCTGTAGTTAATATGTGTCTAGGGTAGGGATTAAGCAAAATCTTACTGAGTCTAAGGCTGACTTCATCCACTACTGTCATGCTAACTCTCTCTATCACTAGGAAGTCCCAAACTATTTCTGATAGAGTATCTGAACTACCACATAACCCATACAATGATTTTACCTTCATTTTTTCAAATATTTTTACATGAAACCAAATACAAATAAGACATCTAAGGGGGTCACAGATATGCATGTTTTGTCTATAGGACCTGAATATTTGGAGAACTTTTAATTTTGTTGTTTTATTCCAATAGTTGGCATTATACAAAAATAATCTCACCCTTCAATGTAAGAAAATAGAGATTTTAATGATTCCAACAGTCTTCACTCCAGTGTTTATGAAAAAAGTGTTAAGCAAGAGATAGACACATCTTTTGAGAAGGAAGTTTAAAAGGAAGAAGAACAGGAGACAAAAAATTGTTTTTTTTCCTTTTTTAAACAGGTGTAAACTATGGTTACTTCTGTACACAATGGTATTTTCCCTTACTGACAGGTCCTTACCTTTCCTTTCTCTTAGGTTGGTATACGTATATTTTATCCACATTGACAAGCAATATCCAAATTTGTACTTTACCTGCTACTGCAGAGGTGTGTTTTCTATTTGCTATAAGTGGAGGATAGATATCATGTAACACTTCTCTCTTCTCTCCCTTTCTTTCTGTCTCTCACACACACAGGCACACACACACACATGCAGGAACATATTGCACACACACACAGAGGTAGTCAGTTGCATCAAGTATTTAAAGGCCACCACGGTACACTCTATGTGTAAAAATAGACATGGTTGATAGCTAGAAGGCATGTCTGATTTCAATAATTTATAGGGCAGGAGAGACATTTAATAAATGGTGCAACAGTATAATTTAAAATCTTTGATTGAGCAATCTGTAGGGGACAGGACATAATTGACATGATGCTGTCCTTTTTACTAAAAAAAAATGTTTTTTCCCCTCATGAAAACATTCAAGTTGCACTTTGAAATTTAATTAAATTGTAATTTGTTTCTTCCTCCTGCTCCTGAAGTCAATTTTCCTTCTTCATTAGAATTGTACACTTAGCAATCCCTTACAGCGAGTGGGCAGGCTGACATAGGGTTAGAATCCTGGTTCAGAAATGTCATTTTATGAAATGTTGGATAGTTGATACAAAAGCAAATGACTTCAGTATGGCTATTAGGACCATGTTCTTTAGTGTGTCTTCACCTTCTCATCAATTTAATACCACTTCTAAACTCCGGGGCACTTAAGAAATAAGGGCTGTTTGCTTTTCTGATCTTTACCACCTATCTCTTGCTAATTCTGCTGACACTGAGTATTTCCATTTGTGAAATAAAACTAACTGAAACATTTTCTTGGGGCAAAAAGAACAACAAATTGCAAGGATAGCAATAAGTTCAAGCAGATGGAGGAGGGAAAGGAAGACAGAATAGTTGGTTTTCTTAAAAAAAAAAACTTTAGAAGAACCAACAAACTAAATGGGAACTGGTTTTCATCAATTGCAAGACCTCAAAGGATAATTCTATTAACTGAGTGAATGTAGAGTTCATGTCCCATTGGTTATTTGGAATTTAGTTTATGGTTAGAAATATTAGAAATAATGTCAGCATGAACTTGTGAGGTCATATGGTGTATTGGATAGAAATTGGCCTTAGAGTCAGAAAGTCTTGGGTTCAGGGTCTGCCACTGACACATACTGGTTTTTTGATCCTGGACAAATTGCTTTATCTCTCCTTGTCCCAGACAATGCTAGAAGTTGCAGATATGTATTGAGGGTGAGAATTTCCACAAAGGAAACACTGTACACCAATGGAATTATAGATCTGAACCATGTGCATGCACACACACACACAACATACACACACAAGGACACAGGAAGCATACTTATTTCTGATAAGGTAGCTGTAGTCCACTGGAAATGGTGTTGAGAAAAACATTTGTTTTCATCCTTTGCCTGAAATTGAAGTCCCACCTGTGACTTTGGGGTTCATTTGGAAATAAACATTTATATAATCCTTTGTTTGACTTCCCAGGAGCATCTAGCTTTTTTTTTCCTTTTTGTACTTCTCATATCTTATAAAAATAGGACCATTCAGGGAAAAGGAAATCTGATCTGAAGATATTCATTAAAGCTGAAAATAAAAAGGGGTGATTCATTTTTCAAATATTCTAGGAACTTTAATTTGTTCATCTCCCTTGCTATATGAGTTCTCTTTCTGTCTCTCTCTTTTTTTCCCTCCACTGTCTTATCATTGAGTATCTATCATTTTTCATTGCTGTTTTTTGGGCAGGACTTTAAGTGGGTCCTGGTCTCTCACGTTTTCCTAATTGCATGCAGAAAGTATCCATTTTGCCTAGTGAGGCAATAGCTTTAGACCTGTGAGATTGCTCAGATGTAAAAAATTGCCAAATTGCTCAAGGCATAAATGTGACCTGAAATAAAAATAATCCTAAAGGAGTTTATTTTGGGAGGTTACTCTTGTAGTCAAAGATCTGGTGGCATCATCCTCATAGGGCTGTAGACATCAACATGTGTGCTTCTGAAGAGGGTTCTAAAGCTGGCTATTACCAACATAGAAAGCCTAAATGACCTGGCACTAAGAACTTTTATTTGTTTCTTCAATCAATCCATCAACAAGCATTTTAAAAGGACCCACTTTATACAAATATGGTGCTCGTTGCTGGGGATACAAATTCAAAGAATGAAACAATAGCTACTCTTGAAGAGTTTACTTTCTTACAGGAAAAATAACAAGTATGTATGCAAGGGTATATGTAGAAATTACTTAAGCACACTAGTAGAAATTGATACTTGAATTGTGTCTGGAAGGAAGAATGGATTCTTTAAGGAGGAGGTGAGGAGAGAGTAAAGGTCAGTTCAAAGCCATGGAAGAGATGAGAGAGTATATTGTTGGAGGAACAAGAAGACAGCCAGTTTGTTTGGATTGTAGAATATAGGACTATACAATGAGGCTAAGAAGACAGGTTTGCTGGACTTCCCGAGCTTAACAAAGAAGTTTACATTTTAAATAAATGTTCATTAATATATTTCATTTTATATCACCTACATTTTCCAATGTAGTATTCTTTCTTTTTCCTCCCTGAAAGCCATCTCTTATAACTAAGAATAACAAAGGAGAGAAAGAAAACAATTCAGTAAATCAAATCATCCAATCAAAAAAGCTTGATATTGTACAATTCTACACCTAGGTTCCCCCACGTCTGCAAGGAAGTGGGAGAGAGATGCAGTCTCATATTTCTTCTTCAGTGCCGAGCTTAGTCATAATTTCGCAGCATTCAGTTTTGATTATTTTGTTGTTGTTTTATTTGAATTAATTCAGTTCTTTCTGTGTTACTTTGTATTAGTCAAGTCCAACTTTTTTTTAATAGTACAGTAATATTCCATTAAATTAATGTAGCAGAACTTGTTTAATGATTCCAAAGTAAGCAAGAATGTTAGATACAGATTTTGCTCTTATGGATGGTTTCTACCAAAGTGGTAAAACTTGATTATGCTTGAATGACCTTTACATGATTTTAGTCCTCCAAAATTCAGGACACAAGAATGATGCTGAAATACAGTTACATTGCACTTTGTGGAAAAAGATGTCCCCATTAAATTAATGTAAATGGAACTAAAATATATTTTAATTATCTACCCCCTTTGACTTACATTATAATTTTAGAGATGCTTTATCAACATTCTTGATTTATAGTCAATCAGTAGTGTTTAGTTTTAAATTTCTCTACCTGGAAGCTTTTCTTTCCAATAGTTAACAGTCTGTAAATAAATACAGTAATGAAATATTGAACTAGTCAATCCAATTTGTAAATTTAAGAATCATTCTCTAGATTGCCTATTTTGTATGCTCAGATTATGAATGTGGGTTTTGAGGGTCATACCTATCAAAATGACAGGTACAAAAAGATATATAGTGAAAGTCACAATATTTATGACCCTCAGTTTCTATAAAATGAGGGGGATGGACCCAATGGTCACTTATGAGCTCTTCCCTCTTTCAGTCTATGATCCTGTAAGGTGGCGAGATAAGAGTAGAAATTTGGTTTCAAGCCCTGGTTTTGTAGCTGGTATTCTGTATGCCTTTTGGCAAGTCTTTTAATTTCCCTGAGTCTCAGTTTCCTCATCATGAAGGGTTAGAACTTGATGCTCTCAAAAGTACCTTCCCCTTCAAAAATATTATGTTTTTTATTTTTGGCACAAGATGATATGGAACATCATGCTTGGATGGGGAGATCAGGAAAGGTTTCACAAATGACATGGGGTTTGAGATGATCCTCAAAATCTGGGAAGAATGGAACAGATAAAACTGGGGGAACAGACATTTCAATCAGAAGGAAATACATGAGGAAAGGAAATATATAGAGCATGGCAGGGAGATGTGGTGTGTGTGTAACAACAATTAAGATGCAAATTATATATAAGACACAAATGCTTATAATCCTTACTAAAAGCTTTTGAGAACAGAGATATGATATGTTATTCTTTGTTATGAGGGAGGACAGATGAGAATCTTCAATGATTTGATGGCAACCTGAATTCTCTTGATCTTATCTCACACCCTACCACAAATCTTTCATAGCTATGTGGCACTTGATACAAGTATATTCCTTATAAAAGTATATACATGACAATCAACCAATAAGTATTCATTGAATACTTACTATTGGCCAGACACTGTACTAAGTGTTGGGAATACAATAAGAATGCAAAATTGGTTCCTGCATTCAAAGCATTTACATTCTAATAGGAGATACAATGTGTACATACTAGATTCATACACAGTAACCTTGGCAGGGACTCAGGAAGGAATCTAGTAGCTGCTAGGACCATCAGAGTCCTCATGGAAAGCATGATGCTTGTGCTGACTCTTGAAGGAAGCCAGGATTCTAAAGGTGGAGGTGAAGAAGGTGAACATTACCAGCAGTGGGAAAAGCCTATCCAGTATGGAAGAAAACAGCCTGGTTATATCTTTATTCTATTGAAGGGGGGGAATTCATCTCAGAGTCTTAAGATAATCAAGACAGCTCTCTCAGTTAATAATTACCCTCATTCTTGGAATCATTCTAGGAGGTTTTCTCTCACAATTCATCATCCAGGACCCAGCATAGTGCATTGTATATAGTAGATACTTAATAAGTGTTGAGTTAATTGGATGAAATCATCCCCTACCCAAAGCTAGAATGCGGTTTGGATATAGCTGTTTGCATGTCATTTCCCCCTTTATCAGACTCTGAGCTTCTTGAGGGAAAGGACTATTTTCACCTTTCTTTGTAACCTCAGAGCTTTCCTCAGTGCCTAGAACATGGTAAGTTCTTAACAAATACTTATTAATTTTTTATTGACTTGCATTTTCTAATATTTTCATATAGTTTAATGGATCTGTGATCCCATCCATGTTAAGTTCTCCCTACAGCAGTTTAGTTCATGACCCAACCATACATTACCCTTTCATCTCGTGAGACTCTTGGTCATGGTTTTCTATAAATCATCTACAAGGGGTCCAGATTTTCAAGGGTCATTTTCTAGAGATCAATAAACAAGCATTATTAAGCATGTACTGTGGGACTGGCACTTTGCTCTCAATAGTGCACGGCCATCAGTGGAACATATTAGCTGTCCATAAGTTTATTACTCCTACTAACTACTTGACCAGTCTGCTTCTTTTAGATCTACGTGACTCTTTGATTATATTACTTTGTACTGCATTTGTGTACTATTCTTTGTCAATAATATTTTGTAAGTCATTCACATTGGTCTGGCTAGTATGGCTGAAACCAACTTGGTTACATCCTTAACCCAGGGATATTGAAAAAAAAAACATTGCCTCTAATAAATGCAAGATAACTCTCATAATGTTGTTGAGAGCATTGTTCTCCTTTATCTTTTGGGTGGATACAAGGGTGTGTGCTGGAACCAACCTGTACTGGCTGCTGAGAACTGATTGTTAAATTTTCAATGTGAGTATTCCTTGAAAATCAGCAGATACTACAGATTATGGCTTGATTTATTACGTTATTGATTTCGAAACCTGAGAAAGTGGTGGGGGAAAAATGCAATAATATAAAATAAGCTTAAAAGTATGTCACACATTTTTATTAAACATTTATAAGTAAACCTCAAAATGAACCAGAATGTTAACTCTTAAGGCACTGGACTATTCCATTATTGTGCAACCATATAGAATCATTGAAAGAAAATTGATGTGAAAAGGTAAACCTTGAATTTAGGGAATAGCTTGGTGTCAATAAAACTGCTACAAAGGCAGTCCCACTGATCCAACTCCATACAGCTTGGTTTGTCTTTCTTCTCTTATTTGTCCAACATTCTCCTCCCAAACTTATCTCCCTTTTCTGATTCTCTAATCATGACTCCTTGTCTTTAAATTGTTAGAAGCATTCTATGTTCAAGCATATGTTATTTTTTCCTTATCACAATCAAGGCATAATGTTATTAATGTTAATGTTATTGATACTGCCAATTTGTCTCCTTTTTCTTCCACTCTTTCACCCCACTCTGCTTGCTCTACCTGAGTTTCTATCCTCACTCCCAAGCCAAATGTTCAAATTCAGGCAGGTGTCAGATAACAGCCCAGCTCTGTGATAGCCTCAGTGGTATCATTGCCTGCCACAGTGTTTGAAATACAGGCAAAGAAAGACTGCCTTGGAACTGTGAACGATTTTATCATGGCCTTCACTGAGGTGTAGAAGTAAATTCTTTTCTTAAGTAGAAGCTTCCCATAGAGTGATTTTCACCAAAGTATTGTCTTTTCTTATATCCTCTGTGGATTTTTCTTCTGGACAATCTGTGAAATGTCTTGATACTGGAGCATTTTAATGGTCAATGCACTGTGAATGTCATTCTTTGTCTCTTTCTGTGTGTGTGTGTGTCTGTCTCTTCTCTCTTCCTTCTCTCTCTCTTTCTCTCTCTCTCTCTCTCTCTCTCTCTCTCTCTCTCTCTCTCTCTCTTTCTGTCCCTCCTCTTCCCCTCTCCCTCCCTCTTCTCTTCTTTATTTCCAGAGGTATAATCATCAAAAAAGCATTTGGTAACTTATAATTGATTACCCTTAAGTGATTAAAATTACAGGTGCTATAAACTAGAAGAAAGAACCTTAGAAAATATAGATCTGATAATGAAGCATAAGCCTACTGACTAAGAACAAGCCTATCTAAGTTGACTTTAGGGTTATGGTTTTACTTGACCAAAACAATGTTTGAAAACTGTCTGCTATCATGGGGTTGAGGAAAAGGGGTAACTGTCAGGCATCAGTGGATGGAGTTCCAACAATAACAAAATCATAGATTCTTCAAGTATTAAAGCGTTAGTTGCATGATATATTAAAATAAGATAAATAGGGCTGCATAATAAGTCCTGACATCCATTTTAAAAGGGATATTGGAAAAAAAGGACAGGATTAAGTAAAGAAGAAATCAATGGATATTAAAATATGACAAAATTTATGGTCAAGTACTTGAATAGCAGTTAATAAGATTCTGTCCACCCATTATACATCTCAAGAAAAGAAATAAACAAGAAACAGATATATATAAGATAAATACTGGAGTAGATTCTTGGATTTAAATTGAGTATAGGACAGAGATGCATACTTGCCAAAGATTTTTGGCATGGGCATGGAGGTTGTCCAGAGTCAAATCTATGCTTTCCTTCAGATAGGTTCTCCAGCTTTCTTTATAGATAACACTGTGTTAGTTGCACCAAACCCTAAAATACTGAACAATCTTCTAAATTAAATCCATGAACTCAAAAGCATTTGATCTAATAATTCATTCGTGAAAAACTAAGTGGATGAGGAGCTGCCCATTATCTAGACAACAGTATACAGTTAGGTAAATAATTCATTGTGTGTCCCCAGCCCTACATACAAATTGGACATTACTGATACAAAAAGAACTAGGCCCAGAAGTGAATCCAGATTATATTTTGGAAATTACATAGCAATTTCAACAATTCCATGCCCCTTTTTCCAGGAACAAACAAGAAAAATATATCTTTTTCCTCCTTCTAACACTTAAAGGTTTATAAATAATAGAACACTAAAATTTCTAAAATATTCAAATTGCATTTGACCCAAAGGAAAATGGAGGAGCATATATAGCATGAATAAGTAGACTGCTAGATTTGGAGTCAGAAGACCTGGGCTCAGATTCCAGCTCTGCCAGTTACTATCTCTGTCACTTTGGACAAATCACTTAACCCCGTTGGGTGTAAGTTTCCTCATCAATAAAATATGGGGCTTAGAACAGATGGCTTCTGATGGGCTTTCCTGCTCTAGGTCTACAAGCATAGAAGCCTGTGTTAGGTAGATTCTATATGGAGGTTTTTTGAGTGGACACGGACAAAACTTAGATACACTGAAGTGTGCATCTGAGCACAGAGTGCCCATATCCTTGTATCCCCAGTACTTAGGAAAGTGCCTTGCCCATAAAAGAGGCTTATTGAGTCTTGTGGAACAAATCAATGAATCTATGTGATCAAAGATGTGCTTACGTGGTTTCTGTGTAGTTTGATCATCTAGAACTGGTTTCTGTGTAGTTTGATCATCTAGAACTGTCTGGGTGTTCTACAATCTTGCTCCCTTAAATGTGTTTATCATAATCAACAACTGAATCCTGGCACAGTGACTTTGGTGTTGACCTGTTAACATTTCCCACATCTCAATGAAAGTTTTACTTGTTCTTGATGTGGGGTCACTCTAGGCTTTCTGGGACACTTTCTTTTCTATATCTATTCTTTATGGTGAGCAGCATTGTCCAAACTGGCATCATTCATCAACTGGCAATTTATTTTCTATACCTCTTCTATTGATAATCTTTATTTATTTATTTATTTATCTATCTATCTATTTATTTATTTATTTATTTATTTACTTACTTACTTACTTACTTACTTATCTATCTATTACTTATTTGAATTTTTGGACTGGACTTGTTATTTCATCAGTTTAGATGAAGGATATCTACTAAAGCAACTTATACTCTCAGAGTCCTGCCTGTGGCAGTGAGAGGTTGTAACTTTCCAGGCCCACAGAGTCAGTATACATCACAGGTTAGACTTGAACCCAAATCTTTCTGTCTCTGAAACCAACTCATTAATCACTAACCTGTCTCTGCATTAATATGAAATAAGGCAAATAGACGTGTTTGGATATATAAGATACAGTACATGGAGCATATCTGGGCCTGGTTGGTATTTGGCCATGGCTACTCAAACTATTGCTTTGGTTCGCCCTCACCTGATTCTGCCTTTCTGTTGTCTTGTCACCACTGCCATCATAATGACCAACTTTGTCCCTTCCCATCCCTCTTTTGGTGAGGCAGAGCATATTTTTTAGCTTTATCTTAACTGCATATATTCACTAAACTCTTCCCTTTATGTTTCTCTGGCATAGTAATCTCAAAAGGTAGCTGGTATATCTGGGCAAAATGATTTTTCTCTATTTAAA
Organism: Petaurus breviceps papuanus; assembly: GCF_028583685.1. Taxonomy (NCBI): domain Eukaryota; kingdom Metazoa; phylum Chordata; class Mammalia; order Diprotodontia; family Petauridae; genus Petaurus; species Petaurus breviceps. Next base: position 95,139,424 of record NW_027187419.1, read on the forward strand.
CTTTGTTTATGTTCCTAGGTTTAACTGCATTCTGGTATATACTGCATACTCTTTAAATCAGAGACTGTTTTGAGTCCTGGTGATTTTTCCATAATGACAGTCGCTTTTTAAATTTAAGGTATTTCATAAATTATATGTACTCTGATAACAGGCTACAGACAATGGAGAAACAGTGATAATAGTAGTGAAGAGATGCAGGGGTGTGGCTTCTGTTCCAGCAGAAGGCCTTATGTAGCTGGCTGGTGCTCACTGAAGGGAGGAGAAAGGGTAGGACTGTGGAGCTGGTCCTAAATGGAGGTAGAGCAGATGGAATATGGATCTTCTGTGGATTGCTCACCTCCCTATCATTATCCTTAATTCCTGCCAATCTGTAAAAGGAAGCGTGGTTGGGGGACAGATGGGAATGGGAGAAGAGCCAGGCATTGAGATAGAAAGTGGCTCAGCATGGAGATGGGGGAGCAGGGTATCTCTCTGATCACTTTAAGCCCCTCCTCATGAAATACCTCCACTTTGTGCCTCCCAAATGCCTGCCATGGAAGCTTCTTCAAATGATCTTTGATCTCATTGCCATAGGGATCAAAGGTTTGGATACTCCCTGCACTGGTAAAGACCTAATAAAGAACAAATTCCTTACACTGGCATTCAAAGCCCATCCACATTCTAGAACCAGTCTATTTTTACAGTGTTATTTCAAAGAACTCCTAGTCATGTTCTTTATGTCCCAATCAAACTGAACTATTCCAGTCTTGTCTTGGCATTCTCCAGTTTTCATGGCCTTTGCTCATGACTGAAATCTCTTTCTCCCTAGGTCTAAATCAGGGTACACTAACCCTATGAAACCTTCTCTGGCCTCTGCCATTTTCCACTCCAGGGGTAGGAAATCTGTGGCCTCAAGGCCCTCAAGTGCAGCCCTTTTCACTGAATCTAAACTTCACAAAACAAATCCCCTTAATAAAGGGATTTGTAAAACTTGAACTCAGTCAAAAGGCTGCACCCAAGGACCTAAAAGGTCAAATATGGCCTTGAGGCCCCAGGTTCCCCATCCCTGTCTCCATGCCCTCTAATTTCCTCTTTCCTAAATTTGGATGTTATCATTTAATCAATTCACTTTTATATTATCCCCTTCCCAGAAACCTCTTTTCTACTTATCCTAATGCCACTCATCCCTTTTCAAACTCCCAACCCTTGTTTACAAGGAACATCCACTTTTCTCTGCTCTGACCAGTAAACTACTAAATCTTACCTGATTAAGACATACCACTATGTGAATGAGTCTGCTACAAACTTGTTTTCTAATCTCAACTGGACCCAATTGCTGCAAGGCATAGCTTTTACTTTCTTCAAATTGACTGCCAGTCTTAACTCCCAAAAGCCTCTCTTTCAAACCTTCTCATCTCAAAGCATCTCAACTCTTCCCTACTTCCTTTCTCTTAGCAGAGGACTCACTTTCATTCCACATTCTCTTCTCCTTTGTTCTTGTTTCAGAGAAAGTCTTTGTCCTTTCCCTTGCTGGAGCCAACTCCTCTACTAGTTAGTTCCCTTGATCCCATTCCCTATTTTCTCTTTTTAGCAGTTTACCCTTTTGATTATTCTCAGTATAATCTTTAATTTCCCTTTATTCACTATCTCCTTCCTTACTGCCTATAAAACTGAGACAATGAGTTCTTTTGTCTCATGTAGTTTTCATTTATGATTTCTTGAAATATAGCTCTGAAAAACCAGACTTTGATAGAGCCCACTAGGATTCAAATGGATCTACTTCATTATGCCTTTAAACCCAAATCATTCTGGTTCTCTCCTATTTGCCAATAATAGGCCCCTGCTCAAGCCTCATTTTCTCATTGTTCGGTTTTTGATGACTCTCCCAATGAGTGTAAATAGTAGTTGTTTCTGTTCTGCTTAGAAGCTGAGGGTCTTCCCCAACTTGACTGATTCTTTTGTGAAAGCTATATAGTCTGTCTTTTACCTCAATTCTTACCTAGCCTTTTTTTTTTTTTTTAAAGCAATCGGGGTTAAGTAACTTGCTCAAGGTTACAAGGCCAGTTATTTCTGGGTGTGGTGCTGAGTGTCTGAGCCCGGGATTCGATCTCCAGGTCGTCCCAACACTGGAGCTGGTGCTCTTACTCACTGAGCCACCTGGCCGCCCCTAAGCAATTGGGGTTAAGTAACTTGCTCAAGGTTACACGGCCAGGTGTTTCTGGGTGGGTGCTAAGTGTCTGAGCCCAGGATTCGATCTCCAGGTCTTCTCAACACTGGAGCCAGTGCTCTTACTCGCTGTGCTACCTGGTCGCCCCCTTACCTAGCCTTTAATTACTGAATGGGTGTTGCCTCAGACAAACTGAGACCTGGGAAAGATCTTAGCTTGAAAAGGCCGAAATCTCCCAGTGCATCCTGGGCCATCACCAGTGATCCTGACCTATGTCTAGCCACCAGACTCTAATGACTCTGTAGGAGCAAGTGGGGCCGATGACTTTGCACACCCTTCTGCTTCACTTAAATTCAATTCACTTTCAAGTCAAGACATGACCTTCCTGGTGACATTGGTCCTCTTCGAGAACAAATGACAAACAGCAATAACAACAACAAATATTCCAGATCTCCTCCACCTTTAAAACTTTCCCTTGACCCTGCCATCTCCTCAAGCTATCATTCTCTCTCTTCCCTATTACTGCCAAACTCCTGCCGAAAAAAAAAAAAAAAACTTTCTATATTTATTACTTCTATTTTTTTCAACTTCTACTGAGCTCTCAACTTCCTGAAATCAGGTTCCCAGTTCTACCTCTCAGCATCCAAGATTATGAACAATCTCCTGACTGCTAAATCCAGGGGCATTTCTCAGTCCTCTCATTCTTGACCTCTCTGCAGCTTTGAACTCTGGGTTTTCATACACTGCTCTCCTGTCTTTCTTCCTAAAGGTTTGACTGGTATTGCTTTATTTCACCATAGAATCATCCAAATTTCTCCTGGTATAACCAGGTTCTGTCCTTGCTTCTCTACACTGTCTTGGCGATCTCACCAACTCCATGGGTTCAAATACTGTCTTCCTACATGTGACTGGCATATCTAGATATAAAAACTTAGTCTTCTATGTCCAGGCCCACACTGTCAGCTGTCTATTAAACATCTCCACCTAGATGTATCTTAATTATATCAAATTCAACATATTTAAGACAGAACTCATTATCTTCTCCCTAAACACCTCCTCCTTCTAATAAATGCTTGTTGAACTCAATCCAATACCTATTCTAGCTGGAAATATCCTTTCACTTTCTCATAGCACTTTGCATGGACCTCTCCCTTGTGCTCCTTTCTCATTTGAATTAAAAGCCTTCCCATAGATATCTAATTCCTTATTAGCTCTTAAGTTCCTTTTGGAAAGAAACTCCAACTTCCTATTTGTTTGTCCAGTATTTATTCTAGTACCCTGCATACAATAAGTGTTTAATAAATGTGCATTGAATTGAAGGATATGAGACTTTATAAAAACTGTCTCAAAAAAATACTGTCTCCAAGAACTTCATCTTCTCAGATCTTTGTATCTACAGCCCTGAGTTCTAGTCCCGTTTTTACATCTGCCTTCTGGACATTTATGGTTTGATTATCTCTCTGTTGGCTCAAAAGTGCATATCCCAAACTATATTCATTATCTGCTTCTGTTTCTGCACACAGTACCATTGTAATCCATAAACATTCTGCCTTGAAGCCTCAGATTCAGAATTAACTTCTCCATCTCCCTGGGCCCTCCTGGATCCTCATTTCTATGAATTCACCAAGGCCCAGAGATTCTTCCTTCTCATTGTATCTTGTATCTATTCCTTCCTTTCCATTTCCATCACTTTAGCTGAAGCCTTTATCATCTCATGTCTAGATTATCAGCAATAGCCTCCTTATGGGTTTCCCTGCCTGCAGTTGATCCTAGTCAATGCATCTTCCATATCACTACCAGCTTATTCATCCTGAAACAATGTATTAAGCTTCTGCTTTGCTCTCAGAAGCCTTCAGTGGCACCCTGCTGCCTAGAGGATCAAGTCCTAACTCCTTAGACTTATATTCAAAGCCCTCCACAATCTGGTTGTGTTTTATCTTGCTAGCTTTATCTCTAGCTATTTCTCTACCTGAACCAACCACTTTAGGCAAGTGGTACTTTCTCTGTATTCTAATCATGACTTGCATTTCCCAGCTTCTGTTTTTCCATTCATGATGGTTCCCCTCATCCAGAATGTAATTCCCCTCCCTGTTTCTGCCCATCCAAATCTAACTCAGCCTCCATAATTTAGCCTAAACCCAATTTCCTCAAACGATTTCAGCTGAAGTTGGTCACTCCCTCTTCTGGACTCCTATTCTCTCCACAAGAGTTCTAATACAAATTAATAACAACAATAATAAAGACATTTCCTCCTCTTCCTCCTACTTCTATTACTCATTGCTCCATCTCCTCCTCATCTTACCCCCACTACCAATAATAATTGTAACCCACATTCATAGAGTGCCTCAGTTCAGATCCCTGTTCTGATACTACCTCTGTAAGTCTTGAACACTCTTAGTTTCAGTTTCCTCAACTACAAAATGAGGAAGATTGCACTGGATGGACTCTGGAGTCCTTTCCAGCTTTAGACCTAGGGTTCAATGAGTGTGTTTCAATCTGTACCTTGGAGGGAAGGCCCTTAGCAGAAGTTCACTATGCTAATCCTTTACAAATTGAATAGCGTCAGTCATTATGCATGACTTATATATGAATAGTCCTTTCTATATTACAGAGTTCATATTGGAAAGTAAGAAGATAGAAGGTTCAATGTTTTTAAATGAATTAAGGTTAGAAAGGGTCTTGGAAAGCAGCCAGAAAGACTGGGAGAAATACAATATAAACATAGATATACTTAAAATATAGACAAAGTAAATGCAAGCTAAATTTTTAGAAAATCACTAGAACCTGGAGGTCTCCTATGGGAGATGATGGCTAAATTATTTTTAAATAGAAATTAGGGATTCTAAAAAGCCAGAGGTAAGGGGACATCACATTCTAGGTATAGAGGACAGCCAATGCAAAGGTATAGAGTTATGATCAAATGAAATAATATATGTTTGTAAAAAAGTACCTATAACATAGTAGGTGCTTTATAAATGCTTATTATTTTTCCTCCCCTTCCCTTTGCCTACTAGATAGAGTGTTATATGCAAAGAATAGGAAGAAGGAAAGTTTGGCTGGACCATAACATATGTGAAGGGAAGAAAATGTATATGAGGCTATAAAATGTATGTTGGAGCCTTGTGAATATTTTTAAATGCCAAGGGAATTTGTACTCATTCCTGAAGTCCACTGGGAGCCATTGGACTTTATTGAACAAGGGAATCACATGTTTAAATCTGTGCTTTAGAAAAATCACTGGCAGACGTGTGGAGAATGGATTGATGAGGTGGGAAGCAAGGAGACCAATTAGGAGGATCCTGTAGCAGTACAGGTGAGATGTGATGAGGACCTGAATGACTGTGTAAGGAGAGAAAATGAAGCAGATGTGACAGATGTTTTAGAAGTAGAATAGATAAGACTTGGTCTGTGACTGATATGAGTGAAGGAGAATGAGTAGTTGAGGATGAGGCTAAGGTTATGGCCCTGGGTGACTAGAAGCATGGTGGGTTCCCTTGACAGAAATAGAGAAGTTCAGAAGTGGGTTTGGGAGGAAAGTAAAGAATTTGGTTTTGAAATATTGAGTTTGAGATCCTTACAGGTCATCCCATAGTGTAACTTGAAAAAATGAAGCAGAAAGGGCCCCACAAATTTAGCATTTCAAAAGTCACCTTGGAAGAGCTTCATAATCAAATACTTTAGACGTTTTCCTCTGTCCCTTCACTTCTTGCTGATGGGAACTGTGGGGGCATTCTGTCATATCTTTCTTTGGCAGGCTTACAGTTGAGGAGTATGACAAGATCCTCTGCTTTCCGACTCCAATCTTTGTAGATGCTTCAAAGCCAGTTGGAAAGCTGTGGGTATGGGATTGAAATGGTGTGGGCAGTACCAGTTTCCAGGGTTGTCAGAGTAAGATACAGCTCACTTCTTTGTTCCCTTGTTTATTTAGGGGTTTATCCATGTAGGTGTAAGCAAAAGCAATGTGACCAGGTAAATAAAGAACTGACCTCAGAGTCGGTTCAAGTCTTGCCTCTGAAACATGCTGTCTTTATGACTTTGAAAAGCAAATCACTGAACTTCTGAGGGTCCTAGGCAACTCTTTAAAATTTTAAGTATCTCATCTGCATTGGAAGAGGGAGTTTTCCTCACCAGGAGTTGGAAATCACAGATCCAGACTAAAAGCATAAAAGCAACCCCCAAACCAATTTCCATTAGGCTCACTTGGGTGCCCTGTTCTTTTTCTTCCCCACAGAAATACAACTGAGGCATGAAAGCTTAGTTGGGTTTATGTTGTTGTTTTCTTGTTTAGGTTTGTTGTTATTTTGGGGGGGAGGGAGCGGGGGAAGGTGAGGTTGGAGGAAAGAGGACTGGGCTATCTATCCTAATATTTTCCCATTGCTCTATAATAATGAGAAATTCTGGCAGATTCCAAATCTGGCAAAATGCCTGAAGTTGTCTTGTTTCACTTTCTGAGCAAACATTTTTACACGGTTCTAATTTTCACCTGCTCATGTGGCACCCTGCTGAGCTTTTTTGGTAATGAGCTGGATTTCATTGTGAGAGGCTCACAAGTTCTATTTTTGCCACTTCCTGGTAGCTCTAATCCCAACTTTTGCCTGCTGCTTTAATAACTTCCCTGCCATCAATCGAAAGTACTCTCCCCTTTCAAAAAGGGGAGGGGTGAAAGAGGTAAAAAATAAAAAGGCCAATGTCAACCACAAGATAAATACAGGACTTTGTTCTATTATTTCAATAAATTAAATGTTTTCAAGTTTACTCACACAGCTTGTATGATTAGGTTCTCTCTTGGGTCATTTAGTATCTGGGAAATTTAGCTCTAAGTAGTGGTCTTACTTTAAATTTTAGACCTGCAAGATTTTGGAAAGAACCCTTTTTGCTTGCTATTAGCTGCATAATAAACAAATATTGAATGAAGAGAGATCTTCTGGATTGCAGCCCTCATTCCCAATTCAGGGCTTTCTTGGGCAACATTTAAATAGACCTTACCTTGCAAACCCAGACAGGTAAAGGTGTATTTGTGCTACTCCTACACCTTCCATCGCGAAGCTGCATTTTGAAAAGGAAAAGATCTTTGAAAGGAATCTATCCATTCCTTCTGAAAGGATATGACAAAATGAATTGATAATGGTTGTTATAATAACTTGAAGGGGGAAAGGATAGTAAGTTGTCTATCGCTGGTTGAAAACCTATCATTTTAATCACCTTTATAGATTTAATATTTGAACAATTACAACTATGTATAATGATGGTATAGGGACAGAATATAGGCAATTCATTATTTTTGAGTGGAAGGTGGGATCAAAGTAGATACTGCTGTAATTTTCCTACTTGCTCAATAAGAATGATTATCTGTACCTTATAAAAAGGTACAAAACCTAGAAAACCATTGGATAAGCTTGTAACAGTCTATGGGCAAGGTTAAGATATATAAAAAGATTTATGATCTTTGATGATTTGGAAATATTACTGTTTTTAAACGACTTGTAAAATAGCATTTAAATATTAGGACAACCATGATTTTTTTTTCCTTTTGTGAAAGTAAGAGCTGCAGCAAAACCTTTAATTCCCATAGTAAATCTAATTGTGTTACTCTTACAGGATTACATTTTGAGGTAGAGGAAAAAAGGGAGCAAGTGATCATTTGGTGTAGTTATTTAGTCATTTCAGTCATGTCTGACTATTTGTGACTCCATATTGGGTTTTCTTGGCAGAGATACCAGAGTGGTTTGCCATTTCCTTCTCCAGCTCATTTTTAAAATGAGGACACTAAGGCAAACTGGGTTAAATGACTTGCCCAGTGTCACACAGCTAGTCTGAGGTCAGATTTGAACTCAGGTCTTCCTTAAAAAAAGGAGGGGAGCAAGTGATTATACCAGATTTTGAAAGTTACAGAGTACATAAAATTAAGGAGGCCAAGACTTACTAACAGTGTGTTGTTTGCTCAGCTAGGAAGCTATATTAAATTGCTTTCACTCTGGCTTCTCCTAATTGAAATTGTGTTATTATCGTTCTGATACCATTTCTCTTCTTAAGAATGGGCATATCACTTTACCATGTAGAGGGTATTTAGATAATGCAGATGATTAAGAATGAAATAGCTTGGCTATCAATTCAGAGTATTCTTTTTGATATATTAAGTTTCTTATGGGTTCAATATATAATCATATTTGTTACAAATTCAACAAGTCTGCTAAAAAGTCAGTAGCAATATTGGGTGCCAACTATAATTATCAGTAGTAACTATCTGACTTGGATTGTGCTAGTTCAAATAATTGAACTCAATGAAATATAATAGAGTGGATAAGATATTGGATTTGGAATCACTTACTAGCTGTGTGACCTTGGAAAAGTCACTTTTCTACTCTCCAAAATATCTCATATGTAAAATCAAAGAGTTGGTCTCTGGCTATAGATTGTTAAGAGGATTCATGTCTAGGACCTCTTCCTATACTCCTTCAAACAGCCATTTTCTGAATAATTTACAAGTAGACATTAAGTGAATTTTATTCTTTGATAATTATATTACTCACTTTTTGAAGTTATTAACTCATTTGAGGCAAAATAAAGAAGACCTTGTTAATGAAGATCCTATCTTGAAGGAGTTAACTTATTTTTAAAAGGGGAACTCTGCTGCCTAGGTGTAGTTTATTCAACAAGAGATCAGGCCAAATAGATTGAATTATTTAAGCTTTATTTTCTTTTCTCCTTGATTGTTTAGCTTTTCCAAATAAAGTCAGTAAAACAGAGAAATGAGTATGCGTTTTGTGGTATTATTGTTGTTGTTTATTTCCCTTCATGTATCAATTTCAAAGGAAGAAAAACACACAAGGTGGTTGTTTGTAGACATAGCAGGAAAAGCATTTTAAACAAAGGCTGATAGGTATGTGCACTGAAATAAGCCTGGGTAACTTTTGATGATTTGTTTCCCAAAATCATAATGCATATTAATATTCTTTCAGTTGAAAAGTCATTTTCTTGCTATCTGGAAGGGGGTATTTGTAAATACCATCTATTTTAGAAGATAACACCCCACCCCACACACATGGAAAAGGAAGGGTTAAATGACAGGCCTGAGGAAGATGCTTTCTGTTGCTAACAAGGTTAGTTGGAACTTTTCTATTCAAAATTGATTATCCCTTAAAAAGGAACTTCACTCCCCAGAACCATCAAGTCTGGCTTAGAATTTCAAATCCAGAAAGTTTAATTTTTGGCACTGTCTCTCAGGGTTACATAGAGGAACCCGCTGCAGAGATTCTAGCAAAACTGAAGGTAAATGATGTGTAATCCCATTAGACTGAAAGCAGTAGGGGAGGGTGAAGATTCCGGGTAGATGTATATGGGATTTTCTTTGGGGAACTCTTTGTTCTGATAGATAGAGTAGCAATCTCTGCGGCACTTTTATCTCTTTTCCCAAACCCAAGTCAAAGGCTACATTACTCCTTATTCTCTTGGGCTTCCTACCAGAAATCACACTACTCTTGACATTTTATTGGCTGGGAGACAGAGTGACAGAACAGCTGGGCTGCTTTCTACCTCCCATTTATATTCCTCTCCATGTTTGTCTCTACTCTTTCGTATTTCTTATCCCAGTATTCCTTACATCATCCTCCCAGGAGTGGCAACAGCTCTTCCCTCTTCCCTCCCTCCTCCATTTGGTTAGGAATAATAGATCATAAAAAGATAGCATCTGAGATTTGGAGCTAAAACCAACCTTAGGAACTGTTTCAACCATTTATTCCAACTTCTTCATTTTACAAATGGAGAAAGTGAGGCCCAAAGATATTAAATAATTTCTTCAAGGCTAGGATTTAAACCCAAGTCTCGACTCTAAATCCCAAACTCCATCACACTGTGTCCACCAAGTAAGAAAATCCAGCAAGTTACAAGAAGATATATGGATTTATAACCTAATTTTGTCTTATTTCTAAGAATGCTCAAGGATCTTTAGGATTATTTTTAAAAATATATAATCTCAGTTTATGGGAGTTATTTACATGTTTTTATCTAGCAAGAAAATAATTTTAAATTTCCCATTAAATACTTCTCTCAAGGAGAGGATGTCCATTTTATTAGCTCATCACCCTGTGGTCCACTTGTTCAAATATCTAGAAGGTTGCTGGCTGGGAAGGCAAACCAAATGAGCCAGAAATCTCTTCCCAAGCCAGTGTGGATGACAGACTGAATCAACTGCCATTAGTGATTCAAAGGAAGAGGTTGATTAGTGGAAGGAAATCTGTACTATGATGTATAGCAGAAGTGCGAGAAGGTTACTAGTCTCAATTGACTTTCATGAAGATGCTTTCCAAGAATAAATATCAGATAAATGATACCTCTAAGCAATATTGAAAGTAGAGGGTGGGGCTAAAGAACATGGAAATGCAGTGGAACATAGATTCAGAACCCTCTGGCCATCCCAGAATACAAATCATTTGACAACATATAAATGATTTCCTATAATACTGTCAGGTGCTTCTAAAGTAAATAATTAATATTCCTACCACTGCCTACACACAGGCAGCTAAAAGTAGGATGCCAGAAAGGCTTTTTTCCCCTTCTTTCTAGCTGCAACTTATTAAAGCTATATCACTGTTATTGTTGCTTATTTATGATCTGTTGAGTGCCAACAGTGTTCTTGGAACTGAACAGAACATAGAAGTCTGGTATACATTATAGATAAAGCAGATCATTTTGGAAAGAGACAGATTCAGGGCCAATATTTATGGACCATCTTCATATGCCATTCATATTTCTTTAAATCTAGAATGAAATCTCTTTGGGAGACATTTCTGATCATGTTGACTCATCATTGTATGAATGCTGTATTTCACTCATTTTAATAGGTTGTTGCAATGTCATAATACATTCAGGCAGGATCATAGGTAACCCTGTATAACTGCTTCTGAATTAACTGACCAGGGTAAAAATGGGAGGAGTAGGCATTGTTTTGAGTCTGGGATGAGACAGAGAGAGATGAAGCTCCTGTCCCAATTTGCTAAGCAATGTCTGTGGAAAAGCATAAGGAAAGTGGAGAACACATGTTGGAGAGATAGTAAAGCTTTGTGGGCAGAACGCTTGGCTTGGAGTTAGAAAACCTGGTTCTGAGTTCAAGACCTAGGTTTAATATTTGTTCTCTGTAGAATCTCTAAACCTTGATTTCCTCAACTTTAGAATAAGCACCTGTATCACCTCACTCACATAGCTGACACTTAAAGAAAGTAATTTGCAAAAATGTGAGCTCTATGAGAAGAAGAGTTTAATAATTAAAAAAAAATAACAGGAATAGGATTATGGGAAAGGAAGGTAGGTTAAAGGACAGATAACAGGAGTTTATATCAAGGAGTAATCATATTTGGGGACCAGTAGAAATATGTAAAATGAAATGAAGTTTGGGGATAGGAAGAAATTTAGTAAAAGAGAGAAATAGGAATATTCCTTATAGGAATAAAGAAAATAAGTTACGTAGATTTCAAGTATACCCTAGACATCTGAATACCACCAGAAACCAGGCACCAGAAACTACTGTTCATTTGTTGTTCAGTCATTTTTCAGTCGTATCCAACTTTGTGACCACATTTGGGGTTTTCTTGGCAAAGATACTTGAATGGTTTGTCATTTCCTCCTCCAGTTTATTTTATAGATAAGGAAACTGAGGCAAATAGGGTGAAGTGACTTGCATAGGTTCACACAGCTAGTAAGTGTCTGAAGCCAGGTTTGAACTCTGGGATATGAGATTTCTTGACTCCAGGCCTGGCACTCTGTGCACTATGGTGCCAGCTGCCCTCTTCTATAAGACAATCCTTCAAATATTTGAAGAGAGCTTTCATATTCCCTAAAGTCTCCTCTTTTCTTGGCTAAACCTCCCTAGCTCCTTTAATAACTCCTTTCATAGCATGGTCTCACTATCTGGATTTCCCTCCTGTGTATATACTGTAGTCTATTCTTCCTAAAATGTATTGCCACAACTGAACACAATCAATCAACCAACATGCATTTACTAAGTGCCAGGTACTATGCCAAGCACTGGGCAGAAGGAAGGCAAAACACTGTCCTAGTCCATAAGGAGCTCACATTCTAAATTTGTTCAGGTGTCCTCCTACTAGGCAGAGCACAGTAGATGCTCACATTTCTTGTTCTAGACCCAGCTACACTCTTGATAAACAAAAGAACAAAAAATGAACCATTTTGGTTGTCATGCTATATTTTTTATTCTGATTGATCTTGATTAAACCATCTAGATCTTTTTTTTTCCTCAAGTGAATAATTGTCTATTCAACATAATGTATTGGCAATTTTTTAACCAATTATAGAACATCACAATTATATCTGGAAAATTTTATATTATTAAATGTGGCCTGTTTTGGGCTATCTAGATCATTATGGATCCTGAGCAAGTGTGTTCTGGTAAACATTTAACAAACAGATCTCTATTAAAAACCATATATGAACAAAACACTTTTAATTTTAATCTACATTATTACCATTTTCTACTACAATTTCTTGCTTTTTTTTTTTGGAGGACAATTGGGGTTAAGCGACTTGCCCAAGGTCATACGGCTAGTGTGTGTGTGTGTGTGTGTGTGTGTGTGTGTGTGTGTGTGTGTGTG
>NW_027187419.1:95152183-95173647 GCF_028583685.1 Petaurus breviceps papuanus
GTGTGTGTGTGTGTGTGTGTGTGTGTGTGTGTGTGTGTGTGTGTGTGAAGTGTCTGAGACTGGATCCAAACTCAGGTCCTCCTGACTCCAGGGCCGGCATTCTATTCACTGTGCCACCTAGCCGCTTCCTACTACAATTTCTTAAGGGTAAAAAAATCAACAAAAAAAATGAGTCAAGCACTGATTTGTGACATTTGCTGATTTCTGGGGTGTGATTGCTTTCCCTGAAAACTTAACAGTCAGCAAAGCCAATTTGAGATGGTTCCAGTACCATCTAATCCCCAGTCTATCATTCAGCAGGTTAGCTATCCCTTCCAGCTTTAGGTCATCTGCAAATCTGATAAGCATGCCATGTAAGGCTTCCAGTCTTTGATATACAAGATATTCAGGAGCATAAGAACAAGGGCAGATTCCAGGACCACTTCCCTAGAGACCTTTCTCTGATAATACCAACTCCTCATTGATGACTCTTTGCTTCTACAAATTCAACCTATTCTGTATGCAACTAAATGTGCTATCAACCAGCCTATATCTTTTTAACTCTCTTACAAGGAGGGTGCATGGTACTTTGTTTTGTTGCTATTGTTGCTGTTGCCATTTCAGTTGTGTGATTCTTTGTGACCCCATTTGGTGTTTTTTGGGCAGTTTGTTTTGTTTTGGGCAAAGATACTAGAGTGGTTTGCCATTCTCCAGCTCATTTTACACATAGAAACTAAGGCAAACAGGGTTAAGTGACTTGCCCAGGGTCACAAAGCTAGTAAGTGTTGGAGGCCAAATTTGAACTCAGGGAGATGAGTCTTCCTAAGTCCAAGCATGGCACTCTATCCATTGTGACAATCTTGCTACCAATGCTTTATAAGATGCCTTGGTAAAAACAGATATAATCAGCATATGTCACATGCCAAGACATCTCTTCATCTAATAATGCTGGAAATAGCAATAATCAAATGAAATAGGAAAAGGAAATATGGATAGATTCCCTAAATATTCTGGAAAGAGTCCAAAGGTCAGCTAGACCTGACAACTGCTGATTCAGGTAGGTTTTTCCATATAAAAGACCACTTTTCTGAGGTCTAATGATGGAAGGAACAGAGAAGAGGTACAATATTCTCTAAAACCCTGAATCAGGGGTAGAGAGTAAGGAATTATTTAGAGCACAGGAGAAGACCCTTATGGTACAGCCATAGGACATGAACACTTGAAATATTCTAATTTCAGGAGATCTTCATGCTACCCACTGTTGGGCACTGAGAGTAAGCTATTGAGAAGGAAAATGGTGGTCCCATTAGTTTATTTTTTATTATTATATTATATAAACCAATAATATTAAACCAAACCAGCTGAAAGCAAACAAACAAACAAAAAAAAAACAAATACCAAGGCTCTAGAAGAAGCTAATTAGCCATTCTTCATTACCCTTTATTACCAAAGGAAATGGGTAGTATTATTTATCCCCTCCCTTCTCACATATAAACATAAGATTATGGGCATAGCAGTAGACATGCTGATGACTTCTCTTCTCTTAGTTTTTAAATTTTTTTTCCCTCTTTCAAGACTCTCCATAAAGTGCATTTGAACCTGTTATCACCCACATAAAATACTATTGCTACTAGGTAGAATATTGTGATTTTCTGTGAACTTGGTGTATCATTGGCATGGCTTTATCCAGAAGACTGCCTACTAGTACCCACATCATGAGATAAGCTGATTTCCTCATCAGGGTCACTCACTTGGATTTCATCCACATAGCTGGCATGGTTTCTTTTTCACTGCTGATTGAGAGGGTGCAGCACATTCAATTTGTCCTCCTCCCCCAATGTCTCCTGCTTAGTGCAGATGTGACTATGAGCTCTGAAAGACTGTGCCAGTAGAGCACAAGCTTCTGGAGGTCCCTCCTGCTTTCAAATTCAGATCTGACACTGGATTACATGTGTAGAGGAAGAGCAGACTCTCAGTGCAGGAATTCACAGTACCACTTCATTGGCTGGTGGCAGGTGATGAATTTTTTTTGCAGCATAAGCATCTAATGAAGAAGCCAGAGGCAATCTCTGTGTTGCTAAAGGAAGCAACCACACTCTTGTCAGTGAAATAATGGATCCTTGATATATTGAAAGTTTGTTAAATTGGATAATGGTGCTTATTAGAAGTAATGGGATATAGCAGCTAGAGAACTATGCTCAAAGTCAGAATGGTGTGAGTTCAAGGCCCTCCCTGACTGTTTACACAACCAGGGCTTTCACTTAATGTCTCTACTTAGAGGGTAGCAATCTAAACCTAAGTTGCAAGGAGATATTCATCTATATTGATAGAGGAATCACAGCACAGTGAGACCATGCATGCTATCTAAGGACTGATTAAAGGATCTGGGGATGTTTAGCCAAGAAAAAAGAAGATCTTAGGGAATAAGGGAGTGACCTTAGAACAAGTATCCTTAATCTGGTTGCAGGGGAGATATGAGCTTAGATAAAGGATATATAACTATTTTCATTAGCCTCTAACTGAAATTTAGTGCTTCTTTCAATTTTAATTAAAAATAAATTATGAGGAGGGGTTCCTAAGCTTCACCAGACTAATAACACAGTCAGTCCATGGACCAAAAAGGGTTATGAACCCTTGCCACCAAGTCCAGCTTTCTCATTTATAAATAATGAAACAGGCCTGGGGAGATTAAGTGACTTGCCCAGGGTCACACAAGTAGCAGGCATAATTACTGGGATTTAAACTTATATCTACTAACTCTAGTCAATTCTTTCTTATTTCCTTTCATTAGGAATATTTTTCTTAAATGATTGATTTTTATAAAATCAAAAAGAATAGTTATCAGAGATATCATAATTGGGAACAAAGCTAATGATTTTAGATAGTAGTTGTAGTGGTTAGTAGTTATTGAAAAATTTTCATGGAAGAACCTTCAAAGAGGAAAAAGTCACATATATACAAATATATATTACCATAAACTATTAGCATTTCTCCAGAACAGTCATACAGATACAAGGAAAACCCTCCCCTTGTTCCCTACCTCCAGCAAACCATCAACAATTATACATCTACATGCCCAAAACCCAATTTTATCATCATTTATATTTCATTGCTTATTATTATTCTTTATTTTCAGCCAGTCATGCAGACAGTTCTAGACTTTCAAACCCTATCTCTAATAACATCTACAAAAATGTCCCTCCACAACAGAGTGAAGGTATTTCTCCTACGAGAGCCCAGGGGTTTCTGGTCCTATGGCAGTTTCATTGCCCTCATGTTCCAGGAGCAAGGTCACACATTGACACAAAGGGTGAAGTGATGGGAAAACCTCTAAACCTGTAAGTGTCGAGAATATTCATGAAAGCCAAGAGAAGTCATCCCTTCCCATGTGTCACACCCAGGAATAGAGATACATGTCTGGGCAAGGATACAACACTTCTCTAGGCTGTTTCCCAGCATCATTCTTCAAGAAGAGGAAGGGGAAGAGAACCCTGACACAAACACCTTGTCAATCTTCTGGGTCAATCTCAATCTTCTTTCAGAGCTAATTATAGGTACCCAGATACACCCACACCAGCCAATCACACACAGACACAGATGCCACTGCCACCACTACACACATACACACACACACACACACACACACACACACACACACCAGCCAATCACCACAGCCTTCTACCTTATATACCACTCTAAGCTTTTCTTTTGGACTAATCACATGATCCATTTTCAGTTGATTGGCACCCCGGTTTCAAATCAGCTAATCAGCAGTTCTCCCTTCCTCTTCCCTGCCCAGTGACAGCATTTAAAATGAGGGCACATTCACATTTTAGGAGGGAGAAGTATGGAGGAATCTAATGGATTTGAACATTGCTGATTTGAACTCTGAAAATGGCTAACCTTGGACCTTGGGGAAAGAACCCCCATCCTCTCTTCCATCAGACCTCTCCCGTGGGCCATAGCCAAGGTGCCTAGGGGTTCCAGTTACTCCCTTGTCACTAAATGTCCATGGTCATATTCTCTTCATCTTACCAACGCTTCTATTGTGGAGAGGGTTATAGGATGAAGGGGTAAAGCTGCAGAATCACTTTTTGGTGCTAAAAGTCCATAACCAGTTCTCTGTATCCTGGATGAGGGAATAAAGGCTTGTTACTAAAGGTTCATGGCTAGGTCTTGTGATTCCTACCAAGACTCCCGGTCCTCTTTTAGGGCTTCTGTATCAGCAGTAAAGTCCTCTTTCAAAAGACAGAATGCTTCAGTTCTGACAGAGTAACATCAACACAGACATAACAGACAGACTGGACATCACAAACATTCTCCCTCCGGATTCTGCTTGGTCTTAGCTCATGCTCGAGTTTTTCTCTGCTCTGCTCCTTCCTGTTCCACCCTTCCAGTTCTGTGCTTTCTGCAAGCTCCTCCCACTGTGGGTTCCATGTGATGATGTTAGGCCTATTAAGGCCTTAGGACTATTAAGGGCAACACAATGTATACTGTTTCTAGCAAAGACTTAATACAATCAAAGGCAAGGCTCAAAAGCACTTGAACAGCTTAAACAAGCGGCACAATATCACTTTGCTTGCCATTACTGGGTGACAGAGTAAGACACCGCAGGAAACAACTGAACAACCACAAAGATCCATGGTTATGTCGTCGGCCTCCTACTAAGAATACTTTTTTTTTTTTTAAAGCAATCAGGGTTAAGTAACTTGCTCAAGGTTACATGGCCAGGTGTTTCTGGGTGGGTGCTAAGTGTCTGAGCCCAGATTCGATCCCCATGTCATCCGGACACTGGAGCCGGTGCTCTTACTCACTGTGCTACCTGGCCACCCCCTACTAAGAATACTTTGATCACAGGGGTTTGGGATGAGTATTTAAATCCTTGTTGTAATAGTCCATGGAGATGTTTTTCAGAGGAGGGCTGGGTGAGAGAGTAAAGACTTATCCCTAAAGGTCCATGACTATGTCTCTGCCTCCTATCAGGGCTACCTTCAAGGAAGGGCAGAGGGAGATTGGGATGAGGAGTTAAATACTTCTTGCTAACGAGTCATAGCCATCCTCCATGGAGAAGGACTGTGGTAAGGGCGTAAAGCCACAGTTCAGGCCTCAGTTGATGTTGACATTGTAGTGGTAGAAGGATTCTGGGGAGCTGATGCAGGTTGTAGAAATAGTGAGCCAAACCCCATGTCCTTTGCTCAGGGATCCTTGGTTCTTCCTCTGGTACATGAAAGGCCATTGGTCCCCTTGCCTTATCACCAGCCTCTCAGCAGCCATTTCCCCTCTATCTTCCTCTTCAAAACCTTTGCAAAATCTATTCTTCCTGAGTCTCTTGTGGAGATTTTGAAACCTTGAGTAACTCTGTTGCTGCGGGTCTGTTCAACAAGGTCCTGTGGCATCTGAAATTTCCCAAATCCCCATTCCTGATGCCCTGAACTACATGCTCTCCATTGTGCCACCATTGCTTCTGTTGGATGTTACCTCTAAGAATCAAGGATTTTTTTTCCTATCCCATATTGCTTCCTTTTATTTGTACCTGAAAGATTTGTAAGATTCAGTAGAGAAAAAGTCATTGGATGTGGATTCCAAGACTTTACTTAAATTCAAGCTCTATTATTTTGTACCTCTGTGACATTGGGCTTCTGCACAGAACAATGAAAAAGCAGGCTGTCCCTGAAGTCAGAAGACCCCGTTCAGATCTTCTCTCTGATATTTAATGCTTGTGTGGCCTTGCGGGAGTCCCTTAACGAAGGTCTAGCTCTAGATTTAGGATAGCTTTATCTATAGAATTAAGAAAATGCTTTACATGATCCCCTAAGGTCCCTTTTAACTACAAATCTCTAACATTAGGAATCAATGATTAATAATGTGGGAGGCAGTAACAAGGGTGGGTGCGTGATAATTTGGTGTGTTGGTAAATTGGTTGTCTGTTTCCCAACAAATAAAATATGTTCATTGTGTAATTGTGGTCTGCCTGAGATGTTTTATTTAATGGAAGCCTTCCTTCTTAGTCAAAACACAGTCAGGTGAAATGATTGTGATATAGCTCCCTCTGTTTAGTCTCCATGGTCCTCCCAGTATGATTTATAGATCACTACCCCTATCATGCTCCAACCCCCACTGACTTAACAAATTGCAGTTTGTATGTCGAAACTTTTGTTAACTCAAAGAAGAGATTTCAACATACTGGGTAACCAGGGCAGTGTTTGTTTGGAGTCTGAATTCTGAGGGTTGGAAGCAGGGAGAAGTAACACAGGGCATAGAAATAAGTTCTCTAATATACTAAAATCACATGGATCAATCTAGATCCCCAGAAAGGAAATAATCAAGATAATTAAGAGGCATATTTGCAGCTTCACACAATTAAATGCAAATTTGCTCTTTAATAAAAATCTCTTAGTTGTTTTTTTTTTAAAGAATATTTGGCCTTTTCATGCACTATAAACCAGACTTTACTAGGAAAAAGTCAGTCAACTAGAGATTTAAGCTGGCTACATGCACAGCTGATTTTTATTGTTTTGATTAAATTGACCATTTCAGTTTTTTAAAAGGTCAGTTCATTCGGACATCCAGTTTGGAGGATTTTTTTTAACCAAATGGAACATTTGTACTAAACAGACTGAATTAGCTCAGTCAAAACAGTAGAGTTAGCAACTTAGAACCAACCAGATATGGAAGGGGGAAGATGGAAGCTGATTTACACACACACACACACACACACACACACACACACAAATACACACATTGTTTTACCATCACCTAATTTCTACCAAATTATGCTCATTCATTTTTGTGCTCACTAATAACATTATGACCATTTTATTGGAAATGGGTCACCTGCTAAATTCCTGGGTTGCAAGTTGCTTTTTTACAATTTGTTTATTGATTTTTAGTTTTCAACATTCACTTCCATAAGTTTTACATTTTCTCCCATTCCTTCCTCCCTCCCTCCCCAAGATGGCATGCAATTTGATATGAACATGTACTCCTATTAAACACGTTGCATAGAAGAATTATAACAAATGGGAGAAATCAAGAGAAAGAAAAAATAAAACAAAACACAACAAAAAAGAAAATAGTCTGCTTCACTTTGCATTCTGACTCCATAGCTCTTTCTCTGGATGTGGATGGCATTTTTCCATAATGAATCCTTTGGGATTGTTTTAGGTCCTAGCATTGCTAAGAAGGGCTAAGTCTATCCAAATCAGCCATCTCACACTGTGGCTGTTACTGTATACAATGTTCTCCTGGTTCTGCTCACTTCACTCAACATCAATTCATATAAGTCTTTCTAGGTTTTTCTGAAGTTTGCCTGTTCATCATTTCTTATAGCACAACAGTATTCCATTACATTCATATACTACAACTTGTTCAGCCATTCCCCAATTGATGGATATTCCCTCAATTTCCAGTTCTTGGTCAACACAAAAAGAGCTGCTATAAATATTTTTTTACATGTGGGTTCTTTTCCTATTTTTATGATCTCTTTGGGATACAGCTGTAGAAGCAGAATTATTGGATCAAAGGTTTATAGACATTTTTATGACCCTTTGGGCATAGTTTCAAATTGCTCTCTGGAATCATTATAACTCACAGCTCCACCAACAATGCATTAGTGTTCCAACTTTTCCACATCTTCAACATTTATCATTTTCCTATTTTGTCATCTTAGCCAATCTGATACAAGTTACTTTTTAAAGAAATCAAATCCTTTTGTTGCTGTTTAGTCATTTCAATTGTGTCTGATGCTTTGTGACCCCATTTGGGGTTTTCTTGGCAAAGATATTGGAGTGGTTTGCTGCTTTCTTCTCCAGCTCATTTTATAGGTAAGGAACTGAGTCAAACAGATTTAAGCAACTTGCCCAAGATCACATAGCTAAGTGTCTGAAGTCACATTTGAACTCAGGTCTTCCTGACTCTAGTCCTAGTATTCTATCTACTGTTCCACCTAACTTCCAAATCCTTTTACTAAGAGAGTATTAGAATTAAATATTTTAGTTCCATATCCCAGACAGACTGGACTCTTAATTTGCAGTAACTATTGGAAAACTATTCTCTTGAGAGCAAAGAGTACTATATGTGTCTATAGTTGTGTTCAAGAGAGTTGTAGGTGTTTTGATTTTTGTTTGTTTTCCCTAAAAAAACAAAACATAAATCCTACCTATTTAACAATTTCTAGCATGGAAAAGCATTTCTGATTCTGAAGTCACATTTCTTTCTCATTCCTATAATGCAGTTAACTTTTCCATATCTCACAGGGTCTCTGTTGGTTTAGGCAAACAAGGAGAAAATAGGCTCAATGTCAAGAAAAGAAGAGTATTAGATATGTTTTACTCTGGTAAAAAGTCTTCTCTCTTACTATATTTAAAGAATATCTGAATAATCCTTTCTAGGTAACTACTGGAGCCTAAAGAGAAAGAAAATTTTTTTTAAATGAATTTTTATTGTTATGTATCACCTAGATTCCTCCCTTGTATCTCTCTCTTTTCCACCTCCCAGAGAAACATCTCTTATTTTAAAAAAATTCCCAGAAAAAGAAAAGAAAAAAATTAATAAAACCAATCAGTACAGCAAAAGACCGATGTTATATACAGTGCTCTATATTAATCAACTTTCCCTTGCCCCTCATTTCTACAAAGGAACTGAGTGAAGTATCTTTTCATATTTCTTCTTCAAGGCAAAGCCTGTTCTTTATAATTTTTGCAATATTCATTTTCTGTACTGTTTTTTTCCTATCTAAAATATTGTAATTACTATTTAGAGTTCTTTCTGGTTCTTCTTCCATCACTTTTTATCAGTTCACATAAGTCTTTCCATGCTTCTCCATATTCATCATTTTTATTATTATAGGCCAGTAATATTCTATTACATTCACATTACAGAGTTTCCTTGGCCATCCCCCTCTTGATGGGCATCTACTTGGTTCCAGTCTTTTGCTACCAAAAAATGAGATTAAAAATAAAAACCTATTAAAATAAAGCAAATGTGAAGGAATACCATATTATAAATGTTTGAGATTTAGCCATGCATGTTTCATTTTCCCTCTGTTCCCTTTCTCCCTGAAACAATCAAGTAAAAGCACATCTCAGAGAGTGCAACACTGAATATTCTTTCCTTTGGCTTTATCTTTCTCTGTTCTTTTTCTTCAGATATTTTATTTAGATATTTAAAAATATCTAAATGAAGATAAAAATATATCACACTTGAGCTTATGACAAATTTGGATCTGGCAACAGCATTTGAACATTGAAAAGAATGAATTTTATTAACAGCTGAAGAATATGCAAATACTGAGTATTATAAAAAATGTATCCATGCTAATAGCTCTGAGCTTCTGATATATCTATTGATACAGAATCTTGCACACTAATCAGTCCTTTTTACCCTATCAGTTTTGGTTCAGAGAATTGTAATATATCATTTCTTTAGAGTTAGACAGTTTAGTTCATCACTCTTCTAATTTGGTTCTAAATCAATTTTCCATGTGCTAAGTATGATCATTTTTATAATGCACCCAGGATCAAATAGCTGATTAGGAGAAGAGTTAGACATGCCTGTTCGAAAGACAAGGGCCCAAAGAAAGATGCCTTTTAGGCAGAAGAAATAATTCACCCTTTTGGTGTCACACAAGAGTCAAGTTACTTTTCAGGCACAGGATTCCACCCAGGTCATCTTCTTGGCCTGTACATCTATCTTTCTGGGAGTTTCTGCACTTAGAATGAGACTTTGTCATATTCAGTTCTTGAACACACAGTTCTTGATACAACCTTTTGGTATTAAATGTTTTCAGAGAGCAAATGAGCAGACATATCCTAATCCGTGAAACTATCCCTTTGGATTTTCTGTGAGAATTATTTGTCCTTCAAATCCAGCAGTTCAGCTAATGTGTGTGTGTGTATACATATATATATATATATATATATATATATATATATATATATACTTGAGTGTTTAACAAAGTGCATTTTACATGATCTTTTTTTGAGCACATAGTGCTCACCATTTGCTTGTTGTTTAGTCATTCAGTCGTGCTTGACTTTTTGTAACCCCATTTGGGGTTTTCTTGATAAAGATACTAGCATGCTTTTCCATTTCCTTCTCTAATTCATTTTACAGATGAGGAAACTGAGATAAAGAGGGTGAAGTGACGTGCCCAGGGTGGCACAGCTACTAAGTATCTGAGGTTGAATTTGAACTCAGGTCCTCCTGACTCCAGGCCTGACACTTTCCCCACTGTGCCACCTAGCTGCCCCTCTCCATTTTGCAGTTGAGGAAATCAAAGATCAGAGAAATGAGGTGGCTTTCCTATGGTTACATTTGATCTCAGAGACAGGATTTGAACCTAGATGTTCCCAACTCCATGCTTAGTATGCTATCCACTATGCCAGAGAATTGAGAGATCCCTGGAGGATGGTCTATTCTTTACTTTTTAAATCCTTAACCTCAGCTGAGAGCCACTGAATTTTAATAGCACCTCTCTTATCTTAGATGTTGGTTACCTTAAGCTCCCTTTTGATATTATGAACACAAAAGTTACCACAAAGTTTAAAGAGGTTTGCACGCAGAGATTGGTTTTGGACAGAAGAGGAGTTTTAGATGCTGACTTGAAGGCCACTCATGCTGAACTCACCAAACAGAATCTCAGGGATCAAATTTTCATTCTGGCTCTGGCTCTAGCTTTGTGGCATGACCCTGTCTCTTGTCATGTTACTAAATCAAGCCATTGGGTTGTATTTATAAACAGTTACTGTAACCTAGATTCTTCAAATCAGATTTCTATCCTACAAACATTTCAAAGACAAGAATTTTTTGTTCACAAATACTAAGGACACACACACATATATACATACATACATACATACATATATACATACACACATGCACACATGCTTCACAATGGGGGAATACCACAATCACATAGCTCCACTAAATTCTAAATTTGAAATGAACTAGTAGAGTTTAACTTGAATATCATTGTTTTCTTCAAATGTAGTTTTAAAGTAAAGTTCTTTTCTATTTTTCTAGACTATACTAGTTACTAGAATGGTGGGCATTTCTATTACTGTCTCCCCTTTCCTCACCTTTTTATTATTAGCATTTTATTTATTAACATTTACTATTAAATCTAGGGCAACTAGGTGGTCAGTGGATAGCACACCAGCCTGGAGTAGGGAAGATCTGAGTTCAACTTCTGCCTCAGATACTTACAAGATGTGTGACTCTGAGTAAGTCATTTAACCCCTTTTTGCCTTAGTGTCTCACCTGTAAAATGGGGACACACTGGACAAGGAAATGGCAAACTATTCTAGTATCTTTTCCAGGAAAACTCTACGGATAAAAGTCCATTGCATCAAATAGAGTTGGACATGAATGAATGATGAAACAACAAAAATTAAATCGGTTCATGCTTTCCAAAAGTAGTTCATAGTTGATAAAAAAAAACACCTTGGAAACAGGAGAATAAAAATTGTCATATATGTACATATATATGACAATATATATTTGCTTATTAATACTGTCATTTGATCATTTCTAAGGAGAAACTGATGGCTGGATGGCTGTGCTTTGAGACAGCCAAAGAACTGAAATGTCATCCCTGTTGCTTACTGTATACATTTGGGCAGCATGTCCAAAAGAAAGAAGAGCTCTTTGCCCTCTAAAGATTGTACTGTACGTGTTGAAATGTGCTTTGTAGGTGGAAACTTCCAACAAGGCAAAGTACAAGAGGAAACTAAGCATATATACATAGAGTCAAATGTCCTACGTACAGAGGAGAAGGAAAGCTTTTACTCTTTGTATGTAGAATATTATTACTAGAAATATTCCATTCCCCCCCCACCCCAAGTAGAGTACAATCTTTACAAAAATAGCATTTATCTTTAATTCATACATACATATGTTTGTAATATCTCCTGTTAAAATTTAAGCTTTTGGGGACAGGGAATTTTACATTTTTATCTTTGAGCCTAGTAAGGTGACTTGCACATAGTTGGTACTAACAGATGTTAACTTCAATTGGATCCTGAATATCTAACAATTAAAATACACACATATTTTAAAATGAGCTGTGATTTTTATCAGTTTGTGTACTCCCAGTACTATTATTCCTTAGCAGGACCTCTTCATAAAATGATCATATTTACAGATCATACATAAAAAAACACAGATTAGGAGTAGAATAGGTTTAGGAAAGTATATGTCTATATATGTACATATATACATATACATATAGATATGTATATATCTATAGCTGTAGACGAACATCTCAACTTTATGGTAGGCTTCTGGTGGAAGGTGGGGGGAGGGAAAAAAGAACAAAGTAAAAAAAGTGCACAACAGAGAAGAAAAGAAAACTCACAAAGAAGCAAAGAAAAGATGAACAATTCTCAGCACAATGAGTATTATTTATCATATAGACTTTCTTGAAATGAAAATTTATTGTTACATATTTTGAATCCTCTATGTTCTGCTATGCATACAATGTACTTTTTTTTCTTTCTAACTTTGTATTTAAATTTATGATATGTTTTTGTTTCTTTTCTCTATTCTGTATTTGTGTTCTGGTGTTTGAGTCTAAAATAAAATTTTTTTGGGAAAAAAAAAGAATTTCACTCCCCCCACCCCCAAAAAATAAGTTGCCAGAGTCGAAAAAAAAAATCACATAGTAACAAACTTTCTGGTGATGTCTTTATGTTCCTTGCCTTACTCTGAGATGAGAAACACAGTATTCAAAGGACAGTATTCACCAGGATGGTGTTCAAAGCCTTTCTAGCATCCAAGAACCTTTTTTCAGGTATTCTCCATCTCTTAGTTATGACTACTGCTCTAGGAAAGAATTCCTTTCACAGTTAGCAATTGTCAGACCTTTCAGCAAGTGATTGATAGTGTTGAGATAGGCCAAATTTCACTCAATAAAACAGACATGCCTCTCACCCAATCTTAGCAATGAGAGAATGAGACTTTCAAGCACATTAACCTTTGTAGAAATTTCTGGCCCAATAAAAACATGTAAATCTAACAAAAATAATTTCCATAATTTGACAGCATGTTTTTTTAACAATAAAGCTAAATGTATAGAGACACACAGCTTCTCTACAAAGAGTATAGTATTAGGTTATAAGTCATAACTGTTCCCAAGACCCTGCTGAGAGTCCTTGACAGTTCAAAACAGTGTCCGAGGGAGAGAAAAAGAAGAAAGAAAAGGAGGGTCTCAGAAATGGAGCCAGAGGGAATTTTGCAATGCTGCCTCGTTCTCAGCTCTAAGAAAAGCAACCTACCTTCTGACTATCACTCAAGTGAAACAGCAAAGTTAAAATGATCATTTAATTGTGAACTTTAATGACTTTTTCTTGTTCTTTCTTGATCTTTCTCTAGTATCTGATACTTCTGACCTTTCTCTCCTCTGTCTGTGTATATGTGTGTGTATTCCCTTTTCTGGGTTTTGATGACACTTTTCTTTCTTGGTTCTCTTTCTACTAGTCTGAATCCTCTTTTATCAGTCTCTTCTATGGGATCATTATCCATATTACTCCTCCTAATTGTGGGTATATACCAAGGGTCTGTCTGGGCCCTATCTTTATTTCTCTACAGTTTTTCACTTAGTGATCTCATTAGTAACCACTTTAATTAACACCTTTTTTTTACTTTATTTCTACATACACTCTGTTCCTATTGAACTGTCCCTTGCAACAAAGAAAAACTGTTAAAGTCAATCAACTTAGGCCAAATCTATTTTGTAGTCAACATCTTGCATGCATAGTCTCCTACCTTTTTAAGAAAAGCAAGAAAAATGCATTTCATCCTCTCTTCTCTGGTGCTATGATTGAACATCTTATATTTGTATAAGAGTTCTTAATAATTTCCAGAATTTGTTCTCATACGTTATTTTATGTGGCCCTTAAAAAAATCTTCTGAGCCAGTTATTCTCATTTGAGAGATATGGAAATGTAGGCATTCTAAGGTTAAGTGACTTGACTTACAAGCGTACAGTTACCAGGAGTTAGAAATAAGCGACAAGTTGCCCGACTCTTAATTGTAAGCTTTTCCCATTAGGCCAAATTTTTAAATTGGACTTAGGATTATAGAATTAAACATCTAGAGTTAGCAGGGACCTCAGAGGTCATCTTGCTCACCACTTTCATTTTTTAGTTGAGGAAATTGAGGCCCAGGAAATGTTAAATATCTTACCCAAGTTCACAAGAGCAGGAAGCATTGGAGATGAGATTTGAGTATCGTCCTCCATGTCTGTAACCATTGTTCCTTCTATTATACCCCCTTACCCTCTTTGTTCTTCAAACTTGTACCCTTACTACAAAATAAATGCTAAGACATGATTCATTTTATTTTTCCTATTTTAATATTTTCCCCAATTACATATAAAAACAATTTTTAACTTTGATTTTAAAAAGATATTTTGAGTTCCAAATTCTCTCCCATTCTCCTTCCCTTCTTCCATCATTGAGAAGGCAAGTAATTTGATATAGGTTATACATGTGCAATCATGCAAAACATATTTCCATATTAGGACATGATCCATTTTAACAGGTGACCTGACTAGCTAACTATTTTGATGAAAAAACTGGGCTACTGACTTAAGATTGACAGCAAAAAACTAGGTAGCACTGATTTGGGCATCTCTTTTGTGAATATTCTACAGATTAAAAACAATAATTTAGACAATCATGATCAGTAAAATCTACATGTTATTCTGTTCAAGGAGCAAAGATTTAATAAAATCTGAATGCATTAGTGCAGACAGATAATTCACAGGGAAAGAACAGCGAATTTTTTGCACACTGAAGACACAGTGGCATAGGAGAAGCCTTTATCAAACTTGAACAGGAGGAATGATTTATTTTTCATTGGAATAAGGTTTTGAAGGAAAGGTGAGTTTCTGAAATAACTGATGGTTGTTATGGAACATATATCCATTTTGCATGATGACAGCATTCATATAAAATAGCTTATTACTTGATATTTGGCATCTTGGTCAATAGCATATTAAGAAAATATGCTTGACTGTGTTCCACCCCATATACACAGGAATGTTTATATTGCTAAGAAATAAAATCATAGAATTTTTAGACTTAGAATAAGAAGAAACCATAGGATTATAGATCTAGGGCTGAAAGGGGTCTCAGAGACCACATATTTCTTTAATTTACGGATAAGGAATCTTCAGCTTATAAATAATATACTCAGAGAGGGTAACATACCCATAGTTATACAGCTCGTATCTAACAACATATTAACTTCAATCTTTCTTCTTATCAGGTATATCCATGACTTGAGCCACTATCCCATGTTTTTGAGAGGTAGGAGGGGTTTAATGAATCAAGAGCTGGCCTCTGAGTCAGGAAACTTGGGTTTTTCTGCTGGGCTGAAATTTCCTCTGGGAGGTTATTCACTTTAGCATTCATTGATTAAACACCTCCTTAACCAGACACTAGAGAGAGTCAGGCAAAAACAAAAGTATCCCAGTGCTTGAGAAGCTTCTATTCTCTTTTCTACTGTTTCTGAGAAACCAAAAAGCTAATAGTAGAGTGGATAGAAAGCTAACCTCAGAGTCAAAAAGAATGAGATCCATATCCAATCTCTGAACACATACTGGCTATTTGACCCTAGGCAAATCATTTAAATTCTTGACACCTTAGGAAACTACAACTATTAAGTTGAAGAAGAGTGGTTGATGTATATTTTTTTTCCTATTGGAAAAGAGGACTGTTCCTTACTGGAATTTCCCTATACTAGCGAAATCACAGGTTCTATGGAAAAGTTAGAGGGAGCAAAGAGAACCTCTGTGGTTGGTCAGTCGTGACCAACTCTTCGTGACCCCATTTGGAGTTTTATTTACAAAGATACTGGAATAGTTTGCCATTTTGTTCTCCAGTTCATTTTATAGATGAAGAAACTGAAGCAAACAGGGTTTGATGACTTGCCCTAGGTAACACAGCTAGTAAGTGTCTGAGGCCAGATTTGAATTTAGGTCTTCCTGACTCCAGGCCCAGCACTCTATGCACTGTGTCACCTAGCTCCCCCAAGAAAAGACCTTAAATAGTATCTAATAGAATCATACCACTCCTTAATTTTACAGATGAGCAAACTAGGTCATGGGCATGAAGTGACTTGAGATAGGATGATTGAATAATCTTGTTATCATGGGATGGGACAAGACCTTAGTTCATCCAATGAACTCCTATCCCATGTGTAAAGGTCCTCTAAATATCCCCCAATCCATAATCATCTAGTCTTTGCTTGAATACCTCCATTGATGGGGAAAACAGATGTTAGATAAAAATAAAAACATGATTTTGCCCATTCAAAGGTTCTTTCCCATTTTTCAGTCAATAAACATCTCGGTACAGTGTTTGGAATGAAAAAGTTAAAGGGAAATTAATTTTCTTTGAAAAACATTTTTTTTAATTCTGCTATGGTTGTGAACAACAAGATGGTGGACTAGATATTTTCTCTCCAAACCCCATGATCTCTCAAACCTCTCTGAACCAAAAATTGTATTTTTGCCAAAGATAAAGAAGCATTGGCTATTTCCATGATCTAGTCCATCCAGTATCCTAAAAGTTAAAAAAAACAAAACAACTAAAATTGATGCTCTCTGACCCTGAGCTCATCCAGTACCCCTCCTCTAGCTCCTATGCTACTGGCAATGAGACTGCCCTAGCAGACTCAAGGACATGAAACAGGTTTCTGGCAAAAAAAAAATCCTGTAACTCCTTCCCTCCCCCACCTCTTCCAGTGCCATAGAGCCCTAGCTCCAGGTTGTGGAAGTTTACCTGCTTGGCCACACCCTTCAGAAGCAAAAGCCTGCCAGGGGGTGAAATCCAGAAGCACTGGTGCTTCTGCCAGTACCAGCAGGCTCTGAACTGTTGGTAACAGGCCAGAGAACTAAGGAACTGAGGGAATGGGACAGCTCACCAGGTCTGGACATAGCCTGAGGAAAGAGCACAGCATCCAGCTAGAGCCAGTTGTGACCACTTGAAAATCAATTGGTACAGAGACCTAGTCTGAGGAACTGTGAATTTCCTATTTGAGAAGAAGCCAAGATACTTTGAGATCCAGCCTCCAAGGAAACCACAATCAAAATCGTCAGATGAGGAAATTAAGGTGTGGAGAGGAAGAGACTGAAAATACCAAACATTCCATAAAGAAGAATTCTCAAAGATATTGAACATAAACAGAAGAAGCAACAGGAAAAACAGTAGCAACAGAAGGAAATATGGCCTCCAGATATGATAAATGAGTTCAGGCACCTATGAATAAATACTAAAAAATGAAGGAAAATGGCCCCACACTTATGAGACAGAGTACTCTGTGGAATTCGAGAATATGGAACCATGACACGCTGTTTCTAAGTGGTTTAGAAGTGAAATGAAAATTATGTGAGCACAATTTATATCCTGAACAGCAAAAATAATGAGCAGAGTTGGAAAACTGGAGTCTTGCAAGAGCAAACCTCATCAAAGAAACTAAAACAAAATAGCATATTGGGAATACAAATATCCAGAAGTGAAAGACAATCTAAAAGAGAAACCAAAAGCAAGAATGTTAAAAGAAAATATGTTTAATATGCAAACAAAAAATATGGATCTCAAAGACAAGATGTATAGAGAAAACCTAAAAAAAAAGTAAGTCTTCCAGAAAAATGGAACAGGACAACAAAATCCAATACCACAATGAAGGATATGAGAGAAGAGATATACCCAGAACTATGAACATAGGAAATGAAATTCTAGTTGAAAGAACTCACATATTGCCTCCAGGAAAACATCCAAGGCTTCCAACTCTCAGACACAGTGTTCAAATTAACAATTCAATTCAGAAACAACAAGTTCTGTAAGCTAACAGGAGGAAGACCTTCTAGTACTGAGGAAAGAGCATCAAAATAAAGCAAGACTTCTTTACCCATGAGAGAAAAAAGGAAAGGGAGTGCAGTAATGTGTTCCAAAAAGCACTGGACCTCAAGGATGCAGTCCAACCATTGTGAAAAAATCTGAGCTTAACCATACAGGGCAAAAGATGGACGTTCAGTAAAGAAGAAGAGTTTGAAATATTTTTAGAAAGAAAACCAGAACTGAAGAGATTATTTGCTTCTTGAATATCCCAAATGAGAAATGCAGGAATGAATACAGTTAGCAACAGCAATGAAGTTACAACAAAATGACCAGTAAGAGACTTCTTTCTAAAAGTATACAAGGAAATAAAGTGTTACCTGGTAGAGGTAATAGTGAAGAAGAGGAAATGGTGACACCCTGACTATAAGTGAATGTTTCCTTTGTGAAACTACATTACATTATAACATGGAAAGGTACATGAAAAGGAGGGAGGGAACAGGGAGATAGAGAGGAATTAGAGATGGGACAAGGTAAAATTAAGAAGTAGCAATGAGGGGAAAGGGACCTCAGAGAGAGAAGAGCCTACAGGGGAGTAGATGAGGAGGAGGGTGAAGATTGAAAAGGGAAGGAAAAAAAAATTTAAAAAGAAAGAAAAGGGAAGGAAAGTGAGATTTTATTTTGGAATTGAGGGAGGGGGGACCTCCACTGATGAATGTTATCATGGGTGAAGAGAGATGAGAACCTTACACTAGAGGGAATACCTTCAAAAATATAAAATACCCAAGCTCTTAGAACAGATAGAGATTTCCAATATATTTATAGTAGCACTTGTGTGTGTGTGTGTGTGTGTGTGTGTGTGTGTGATATACTAAGGATTGGAGACAAATTAGAAGCCCATCAATTAGGCATCTACAATTGTGGTATATAAACAGTAGGAGTATTTAAACAAATTGTGGTATATAAATGTAATGGAATATTACTATGCTGTAAGAAATGATGCATGTCATGAATATAGAGAAGACCAAAAGGAGCTTTATAAATTGATGCAGAGTGAAGTAAGAACATATTAACTATGATAAAACAAGACTCCAAAAAAAAATAAATGTTACAAAATTATAAAGATCAAGTGTGATTCAAATGAAAAGATATAAGAAGATACCTCCAACCCATCCCTTAATGGAGATGGGAGGTCCACAGGTGGCACATATTACACATGTTTTTGAGTTTTCTCAATGTATTGATTAGTTATGCTATTTTTTTCCCTCTTTAGAAAAGAAAAAAATAGCAATTGTCATATGAGATGGCTCTTGGGGAGAGGCAGGGGAAGGAGAAGGAGAACATGGGATACCCTAGTAATATAAGAAGCAGTAAACATCAATAAATTTATTTTTTAATTCTGCTGTGAATAAAAAAGGGGGGATATTAGTGAAAAATAACAGCTGGTATGTATATTTGTGAAACTTTTTTCACTCATAACTTTTTGCACTAGATCTATGATTTCAATGATAAATACAATTCAGATGTGGACCTTCTACTAATGGAGATCAGTACCTGCTCTGCAACTGATGTTGTACAGACTCTGGGAACCCCCTTGAACTCTCCTTGAGTTTTCCCACTGAATCAGGAGTTTGTCAAAGGCCATAAGCTCTTCACTATCACTAGACCCAAATCTCTGTTACTAACCTAACCCTCCATTGTCCAGTTACTTCCCACCTTTGATCCCAAAATATCTATACCCAAATCTGTCACCCTTAACCTAGCCTAGCCCTCCATGGCCTGTCATCTCCAGATAGCCTCCAGCTATTTCCCACCCTTAATCTCTCATTACTGGAGTCTGACCTCATTTGATTCCTGAAGACCCTCCCCAAACTTCTCCTCTAGACTACCCCTAGAACCCTCCCACAGTCGTTTGGCATATAAGATGCATCTTATATATGAATGGGGCCAAGAATTATCTATCACAGACTTACTCTGTGTCAGATTATTCTGGCCTGCTTGTCCAATACAAGCATCACAGATACCTAGGGTCCTTAAGAGTCTACCCATTATGGGGAATCTTTAATAAACTTTTCTTTACTTTGGCTGAGAGAAAACTTGAGTTGAACTCATTTGGCAGTATTGGTATTTGGGGGTCTTATGCACCCCTAAACCTTAAACCTCAACAAAATTTATAACATTAAATATTATCCTGCTGTACTGAAAGTTTAAGTAATCTGCTTAAGGTCACACAACCACTTTGTATCAGAGGTAGACTTGGACCTGTGCTTTCACTTGAACAGTGTTTTAGTTTATGAATCTCCCCAGACTTCATCCCAGCAGTATAATTGCTCATATTGCTTGGATGAGACAAATCACTAAATCTATTCTTTCTCATTGGTTGGTTGTTGTCCTTAATTCTCACATAGGACCAAAATAACATCACTATGCTAAAGTCAAGTTTCAATGCGTCCAACTGTGGCTAACCAGACCAATTCGAGCTTGGAATGATCTACCACAGATTAGGCACAAATAATCCATGTGAACATATGGGGTGGATACTCTAAATTTGTTCATCTTGCATTTCCTTTGAGCTTTTCAATTCTGCTTTACTCATAGAGCACAGAACTTTCTCTGATATGGGCATGCCATACTGAGAGGTCCTGCACCTGTGTCTCCCATGTCACACAATCAATTTCCAAAATTCTTTAGAGATACCTTTAGAGTATCCTTGTATAGCTTCTCCTGACCACCATATAAACCCTTGCCCTGTGTGAGTTCTCCATAAAAAAGTCATTTTGACTGGCACGTTTTGCATTTGAATAACTTGGCTAGCCCATTGGAGTTGTGCTCTCTGAAGCAGAGTTTGAATGCTTGGCTATTTAGTTCTAGTGAAATGGGAGACAACCAAACATTAATTACCATCTAGTCTCCTGACACAGCCTAAGATCCTCCATGCTTTAACTTTTGTCCTATCTCTTTGACCAACAGAATCCTGGGTATTTCTTTACATGCCTGCTGTTACAACTGATCTTCAAGGATCCTTGAGCCTTTACATTAGCCTTACTACTTGCCCCAAACATTCTGGGGCCTGTTCACTTATCCTGAAGCTAAACTTTTCTTTTCACTTCCTCTCCCCAGTCAATCAGCCTCTGGTTTTAATAGAATGGCTACAGGTTGTATTTGTCCGTTTTTGAAGAGAACCAGAGCATCAGGGAAATGATGACAAGACTTGCAGTTGACTTTGATTTGAGTGAGGGAGGGCTGTGCAAGGTCACCAGTCTCACTTTCTCTTCCAGAGCAGTCTGTATCTAGTAACCAGATATTCTTCAGGATGACTGGAGATGACCCAGGATACAATGGGAGACCCTGGCCTTTTTGGGCTAAGGCCTTTTCAGTTATTCATTTAGAGTGAGGTAACTTTAGCTCATTCAGAGAACAGACCTCTTTAAGAAGTGAGCCAAAGGATGTCCTCTTTAATTAGAAAAAAAAAATCAAGCTGGGAAAGGAAGACTTTCAGGCTTGCTGTTCCAAAGAGAAACAGTTACCACTGACATTCCCTCTAAGTCAGAAGGGCCAGAATCATTGTTTATTCTATGAGCTTGAGAGTGAAAAGGGGAAGGAAGGAAGGAAGGAAGGAAGGAAGGAAGGAAGGAAGGAAGG
>NW_027187419.1:95173747-95262906 GCF_028583685.1 Petaurus breviceps papuanus
AGGAAGGAAGGAAGGAAGGAAAGAAGGAAGGAAGGAAGGAAGGAAGGAAGGAAGGAAGGAAGGAAGGAAGGAAGGAAGGAAGGAAGGAGGGCAGGCTAGTAAACACAAATAAGTGGACAGCTTCTGGCCATCAGAATTTACCTTACTTTGGAGAGGTGAAGATGGAGAGGACACTTTGAGTTACCCAACTAGCTCTTTCTTTTGTCTTTTGATCTCTCTTCTTTCTTTAATTGAATGGCTGATAATAAGCCCAAGTCTCTTTTGCTCTTTGTTTGGGTTTAATGGCTCTGAGTGAGTGTAAATAGCAATTCTTTTCCATTATGCCCAGAAACTCAATGAGTCTTCCTTTCCCAAGCTGATACTTCTATGATGGTAAACTAGGTCATCTTTTGTCTCAGTTATTACCTAGCCATTAGTAAATGGGTGTTGCCTCAGAAAAACTAAGACCTGGGAAAGACCTTAATTTAAAAAGACTGAGATCACCCACTACATCCTGGGCTATTGCCAGTTGTCTTGACTTTTGTCTTACTATTGAATTCCTATGACTCTGGAGGAGAGGGTGAAGTGAATGGCTTTGTGCAACACTGCCTCACTGAAATCCAAATCACACACAAGTCAAGACATCACCTTTTTCATGTCACTGATCCTCTTCTGGGATAAAGGATGAACAACAATAATAATGACAGAGTGTGAGCTCCTTGAGAAGAGCAACTGCCTTACATTTCCTATGTCCCCTGATGCTTAACACAAAGCTTGGCACATAAAAAGTGCTTAATAAATGCTTTTTCATTCATTCATTCACTACCTTTCTGGTAATAAAACTTTAACAGTCTCCAGTAAGGCTCTGATTGGCCATAAAGACTCTGGGAGTTCTATTTCTTCTCAACTTTGGAAAAGAGAAAACTAATGCAATATAAAGATTGAAAGGTGTGAGGTTCCCCCCTTCCCCCATAGCAGAAGTTTGGAGGATCTCTTGACCTAAATAAATAAAATAGATACATAAACAAACAAATAAATAAAGTAAAAAATTTTTAAATCTGGCAATCCACATGGGAGGATAAGGACCAGACATATGATTACAGAGGGAAGTCTTTGGTGAGAAAATTGTCCCTGTTATTACAGACTGACATCTCTGAAACTGAGTGTGAGAGAGTTACCTACAGAGAGCCCTGAGAAGTTAAAATGCTTGCCTAGGGTGACACAGATTCTCTATTCACTACATCATGGAGCCTCTTAGGACCACATGGTAGAGAAAAAACTCTGTGTATTATACTATGAGAAATGTGGGGTAGAGGAAGGACTAGCAGGGGTGGGGAATCTGATACCTCAAAGCTACATGTGGCCCTAAGTGTGACCCTTTGACTGAATCCAAACTTCACAGAACAAATCCTCTTAATAAAAGGATTTGTTCAGTAAAACTTAGTCAAAAGGCCACCAACCAAGGACCTAGAAGGCCATTTGTGGCCTGGAGGCTGCAGGTTCCCCACCCCTGGACTAAGGTAAGTGTTAAATGACAAATAAATGGCAATAACAAGTCAGTTTGGGAGCCACACAGGTTTGAGATTATTAGGTGAGAACTCTCCAGTTTTTATTCCACCTCATTTTGCCATCGTGTGTTAAACTTTTCACCCTGAATTTGTGGAAGATGACAATGAAGAAACTGGACTGTGAAATTAGTAAATGATAAAATTGTTTTAAATAATGCCAGTGTTTGCCTTATGGAATGCTTTCAGCTTTCATTTATGAACAGAATGCTTCACTATCATTAATCAACTTACACAGCATCCCAGATTTAGATGTGTGTAAGTCTAGCATGGAGAGGGAAAACTTAACCAAGATAATTTTTAAGATCATGCTGAAATTTCTCATCCTTTTTCATATTGCCCTCTCTGCAGAATAATCCCATGAGAAAGATTTGAATCCTTTTTGATTGGTAAACTAGCACCTGGTGAAGTAGCATTCTGATTTGTGTGTAAATGCTTGGAGGAAATATCAAGGTGCTTGTGAAATTGTAAATATCATTAAATATTGTGTTCTTGGTGTAGGAGACCAATTACCTTACATTTCTTCTTTGTTTGGAAGGTAATGCTGTTTTATTTTCAAAATATGCCACATCTCTGAGTGTTTTGTATTTGTTTTTAGCTGCTGATGGTCCTAACAAGCCTGTGAGTGGGTTTGCAGAAGACAGTACCAACTGTGGGCTACTAGATTTCCAAGAGGCTGTATCACTAAAGGAACGGATGGCAATGTATCAAGCAGCTGTTTCCAGGGGTGACTGCAGCAGCAGCAGCAGCTTCTCTACTAATGTAAGGACTCACTCCATGACTTATCCTTATATATAGGAGCTGATGACTTCCTTTCCTATATTTTTTTTGTATTTTATAAAACAGGGGTAGGATTATAGGGACATCAATGCAGATTTAAAAGTTTTTTAAGTTTACTGAGGCTGACCTGTTCATTTTACATATGAAGAAAGTGAGTCCTGGCGAGATGAGGTGACCTACCCAGGTCACACAACTGGATTGTAAGTAGTAGGGGTGAAATTTGAACTCAGATCCTCCGATTCAAATCTAATTCTCTTTTCTACTTCACCTTTGTGACCTCTACTAATGTAAAAACATGAATTTGTGATAAATACTCTAGTTAGGAAAATGAGGAATTTATTTCCAATTTTAATAATTTGGGCTTGTATAGTACCTCATGTGGTCTCACAGAGATTTCATTTAAATTCCCTGGAAGTACAATTTCTTTTCTTTTCTCTTTATGCATGAAATCCATTAGGAGTAGCTTAATTAATGTAGAAATGAAAAAGATTAGCAATTTAGGTACCCTGCTAAACCAATTATGATCATAGGAAACTATGGGATTCACTACTACCACCGATATCTAGAACCAATGGCTAATAAAATCATATTCCAAAGGATGCTCTGGGTCCCCTCCTTGCTGGATGCTCATTCTAAGGGACTTGACACAAGTGGCATTTTAAAAGAGCAGAATGACAGAATAATGAAAAAAGTGTGTACTGTTTTATAATTATGTTGTCAGAACAAGCAAAATCATATATTCAATATCCCAGAATATTTTTAAGTATTAAATGTATCTTTATTTGGGGGAGAGGGAAAAGTAACATATTTGCTTATCAGGGGGGTATTTTTTTTTATAACAACCCTTAGCATTCTTCTTATGACTTTTTTTCCAGATAGATATTGAACATGTTAAACCTATTAATAACATCATGGTTCTGAATGAGACTTATTCTGCAAGCTTTGCATTCATATATGATATATTTATGAATAGATGTTTTTAGACATTAAATTATTGGAATTCTTAAATTGTCCATTAAATAATTGGCCTTTGCCTTTTGTCAGACTGCTTAGACAGCACCCCCTGCTGGATGCTGCTGCTGATAATAAAATTACTGAATGTTAATATTTTAATCTTTGAGAAGAAAATAGTCAATTAGCTAGTAGCCGTTTGGTAACTAGTGATTTTGCAGGGAAAAATTTTTTTTTTCCAGGAGACTCTTACCATGCTGAGGACAAGGCAGGAAATGTCATAGAACAAGCTAATATTAGGAAAATTATGGAACACCTATTCCTATAGTAATACAAATTTAATTTGACTAGATATGACTAGGTTTAGATTCAGAAGAGCTAATTTCAAATCCTGCCTCAGATAGTTACTAACTTTGTTGATATGTGCGAGTCCCATCATCTCTCTGAGAATCCGTTTCCTGATCTGTTAAGATGACTGCGTTGCACATGATGGCCTTTAAGGTCATTCCAGCTTTAAATTTATGATGCTATCATCCTATGACCCAACAATGTTAATTCAATTAGATACCAAGAATAAAACAAAACAAAACAAATAGGTCTTGCCTGCAAGGTGGTTGCATCCCATATACATCACATGTACACATAGATAAATACAAAATTTATACAAATTAATTCCTGGGTTGGTGGGAGTATCGACAAATGGGAGAATCAGGAAAGCTTCTCATCAAAGTGAGCTTATGCTCTAGTTTGACGTATACAGCTATCTGGTAAACTAACCCTTTTAGAATTCTTGGAACACTGTTGAATACTTCAGATGTGTTTTTCTCATGGTGTCCTAAAATACCTCATTTCTGTCATGCATATTTTAGCTTCACTCTCTTTATTTTGTGAGGGTTTCAAAGCCCTCACTTAAGTCCAATTCACTTGCATGTCATGGCCTCACCTCCCTAATGTCATGGTCCTCTTTGAGAAGGAAGGACAAACAGCAACAAATAGAAATAGTGAGAAGAATTATTCTAACATACCTTATCTGTGATTTTTGGAAAGTTAAGTGTCTCTGGATGTCAATTTCTTCATTTGTAAAATTAGGGAGTTTGACTAGATTACTTTTAAGGTCCCTTTCAAACCTCTATCTATGATCATAGGATAATCCTCTTTGGTAGAGAAGTGACAGAAAAAATGTAACAATAAAACATGTAATCTTTGCCTCCCCCTCCCTGACCCCATACACACAGATATACATGTAGTGTAAATGATAGCTAAAAAAAAAGTTTACTAATCACAAAATAAAAGTACTGATAAATACCTCCCCTCAGATTTCACAATTTAGTTGATAACAAGACAAATCTACAGACACAGTCTTTAGTAAATATAGTAGAAGTATCTACCAACACCATAAACATTCATATCTCTCTGGAAAGGCTTTCTCTTTTGCCATGTATCAGGAATTAAAAAACCATTTCTGGAGAAAACACTTGAGTAAATTGTTCCTTATAGACCCAGATTGTATTAAAACATAACCAATAGTGAAAATGTCCATGCAACTCCATTTAAACGGAGCCCAAGTCTGCTATTCCTCAGCACTGCCTCTTAATCTACTTTTCTTTAGATTGTTGTGGTGGTCCATCTTACTTGCTTTTTCTGGCTGTTTAAGTATAGATTTGTGTTAGATTTAATAGATCATTTGAGAACCACTGTCTAAAATGTTAGAAATTCCCTCCTTCCATTAATTTGCTTCTATCTACTTAATCAACAATTTTCTTTACCTTTGGCCTTAGGTGGTAACTGCTTAGTTCTAGATCTTGTTTATTCTTTTTTTTTTCCTTTTTCCGAGGGGTAAGGTAAGGCAAGTAGGGTTAAGTGACTTGCCCAAGGTCACACAGCTAGTTTTGTGTTAAGTGCCTGAGGCTGGATTTGAACTCAGGTCCTCCTGACTCCAGGTGCTCTATTCACTGAGCCATCTAGCTGCCCCTTGTTTATTCTTTTCTACCAGCTTTCCTTTTCCCATCAAGTAAAGTCTGACTTGTACCTTTTCAAAATCAAACTCTCACAGAAATTTTACAGTTAACTTATTAGCATAGAGCTAAATGTAGTTAATCAGCTGTGTCATCTCCAGAGCATTAGTTTCTTTGAATATCACAATGCAGAAAACAGATCTGAAGGCTCACAGGGCTTTCTTGCTTCTGAGGTGTGGTTGAAGAATAGATTAAGTCCAACTTTTATAAGTGTGTTAATAGTCTTTTAATTTTAAAGAGTTGTAGTGGAACCCCCTTAGAAAGGACTCTTTCAAGGATTTGAAAAGTGAAATGAAATGCTTTTAGCAAACTGAAATTGCCATTTTCAGAATTACCCCTAAATGGAAAGAAGCAAATTGAATTCACACACACACACACACACACACACAAGACTGGTATAGATTAATTAGCTTTAACCCTGATAGAATAGGACACTAAATAAAACCTTGGTATAGTCCTCATGTGGGCCAGTCAATGTCATTCTGTCTTGTAGACTTCTACCAGAGGCCAGTCATATTATAGATATGTATTATTAGCCTTAAAACAGATTAACTATTAAAATATAATTGAATCAGATTGAAATCATAATAATTACTGAAAATAACAACTGAAATCCTAAGTAGTTTGGTACAGGGGAAAGAGCACTGGCTATGTATGGGCTTGAAGACCTGGGTTCAGATTGAATCTCTGATACTTAATTCCTATATGACCTGGGACAAGGCTTCTTAGCGTTAATACCCTCTTGCATAAAATGAAGGGATTAGACTAGACAACCCTTGAGGGCTCTTCCTGCTGCACCTGTATGATTCCATGAGCCTTACTGATAATGGTTCTGGAGCTTCATTTTGAAATGCAAAATAGTGCACTATTATCAAATGCAGGTGATTTTAACTGTATGTATTTGTTTATAGATGCACAGAGGCATTGTGTTGTTATGAATAGAGAGCTAGACTCACAGCCAGGAGACCTGGGGCTCAAGTATCACCTTTACTACATATTTTAGTTGGTCATTTATTCTCCCACTACTATCCAGACAACTCTAAAAGTATAAATTGCAGAGAAGGTTCCAACCTGCATTGGCTACAGATGTTTCTGATCCTGAAAGTTCCTTTTATCAATAGAAACCACAAGTCTAGCCCATTTCTTTATTTTTGCTAAACTATTTTTTTTAAGTTATCGAGTGTTTTCCCCCCTCTCTCTTTTTTTCCTCCCAAAGAAACTGGGGGTGGGGGAGTGGGCACCTTGTAAGAAATAAGCATAATCAAACAAAATGAGTTCTTATATTACACATTTCCAAAAATGTGTCTCATTCTGCATATTAGTCCACCTTTCTTTAAGGAGGTGGGAAATTAGTCATCAGTACTCTGAATCATGGTTGATCATTGCATGGATCAGAGTTCTGGAGTTTTTCAAAGTTTTCAGAAATATATCTTTTGTGTATTTTTTTGATGTGGTGGAGGGGCAGTTGCAGGGACAGTGTAAATACCCTAATTCCCCAAGCAGAATGCTGTTAGAAGGAAATATGAGTAGTTTTCAATTCCATTTTGTTATTGAAAAGATAACCTGCTCACCAACGCATCTCAGATTCCTTGACAATTTTTTTTTTTAAGCAATCGGGGTTAAGTAACTTGCTCAAGGTTACACAGCCAGTTATTTCTGGGTATGGTGCTAAGTGTCTGAGCCCGGATTCGATCCCCAGGTCATCCCAACACTGGAGCCGGTGCTCTTGCTCGCTGTGCTACCTGACCACCCCTACCCTGACAATTTTTGCAATGAGCAAATGACCAGTCACTAGTTGAACTCATCTGACCAATTTGCATATGGCTTGTTGTATAGTTACAACCACTTGTTATAGTTATTCAAAATAACAGACTTCTTATTATCATATTTGCATTTATTTGTTCAGTGTAATACATCTATGCTATAGGTATGTAATGCACCCAGGTTGGGTGGGATTAAGGGTCAAGAAAGATAGCTTGTTGGCATATTCTCTTTCTTGGACTGATGATACCAATATACAAAAAGGGATGTGGAACTTTTTCATTACTTTATAATGCATATTAAGTAACACTAGATAATGCTTTCTTTTATTTGTTATTTTTTTAATGCTTTCTTTTAAACAAAAGCTGATAAAGTAGATAGAATGTGGAGCCAGGATTAGGACCTGACCTTTGTTGGCATAAACTGTGCCTTTACACTGATCAAAATAAATAAATAGCATATGCTAATTATTTGAGGACTGCCAGTTTTTAGGTAAGCTTACTTTTAAGGATAAGATATCTAAGCAATATTAATTAGTTGACTAAAGACCTTACTTTAATAAAGGCATTGGATTTTAAAGTCAGGGAACTGGATCAGACTGAATGCTCATATGAAAAGAGTAAATGATTGTGCATGGGTGCCAAGGGAAGGGGGAGAAGTTTTAGTATTCTCCTAACACATATTTCCAGACCCAAAGACCAGTTTATTTTCCTAGTTAATTATGCAAACTCAGGAGAAAAGAGGTTATGAAGCAAGACAGAGAGTAAATCATAGGGAAAAGGAAAAGCTGAGCAGGTTGGGAGGAAGGGATAGTATATCTGTTCTTGGTCACAGTGTTCAGTCCTTGAAGGCAGAATAGTACAAAGGACTTGTACCACATGCACTGAACTTGGATTTAAGAAGTCTTGAATTTGACACCTGCTTGAGACACTTGCCAGTGATGTAACCCTGGGCAACTCACTCAACCTCTCAAATACCTCAGTTTCCTCATCTGTAATTGTATCTACTGACCTCTAAGAATCTTCTCAGCTGTGAATCTGTGGTCCTATACAGATCTTTACAAGGACCAATGAAATTGAATTAATTAGGCTAACTTCCTGCTGAATGAGGAATAGAACTATACCAAATATTTACATTGAAGACACAACGAGTTATTGTCTCCCCCTGGGGCTGTGAATACAAGTGAACCCAATGATTTACATTTATTATGTATGCTTACAACTTTTCAGTATTCTTTTCCCTGCTTAACTGAGTACCAGACTGGGTTTACCATACAC
This sequence comes from Petaurus breviceps papuanus, assembly GCF_028583685.1. NCBI lineage: Eukaryota > Metazoa > Chordata > Mammalia > Diprotodontia > Petauridae > Petaurus > Petaurus breviceps. The sequence continues at coordinate 95,182,076 of NW_027187419.1, forward strand.
TGACTCTAATTTACACTGGTAAACTTTCAGATCTGGAAAAACTTGTGTCAGCTAGTTGTACATCCTACGTGTATCTCCACTCTGTTCTGGTACTCTTGGCTCACATTTCAAGTTCCTTGACCATCATCAAGACCTCACTGACTTCCAGGAAATATATCATGACCTTCTTAGGACTTATTCAACTGAAAGTCATAATGCATTCTAGGACTGAAAACACACTGTGCCCTTGAGTGTGCCAAATGAAAATCTCAGAAATCAAAATCACCAGCTCATTTTTTTGTATTCTCTTAGTCTCCTAAGGTTGTATAAATAGGTATATATTATATATAAATATATATATATATAATTAAATATACAAATATATATTTGCATAAATATATAAATACTCCCTAGTATGCCAATCTTTCTTCAATGCTCTTGAAAAGTTAGCCATCTTACCCCTATAATTCTGTCACAAGTTACTTCACTAGAAGTGCACGAAGTCATCAAGAGAAAAAGAGATGGCCATGGGCCTGAGTCCATGTCAGCCATGGGCATGGTAGCCCCTGTGTCTTCTTATTCTTCTACAAAGTAGGGGAGATTCTGGAACTCCAAAGGCAGTTAATACTTATAAATCCTCAGTCTTTTAAATGAATCAGGTAATAATCTCGTAGTGAGTCAGCAAGGTTTTGACAACTAATCTTCATAATTTACTCCCCATAAAGATGTTTGGGCCTTTGATGGCAATCTCACTGAGGGTTAGTTTTATAATTAAATCCATTACTCTAATGCCTACTAGTTTGCATACTACTGTTAGAATGTTTTCTAACATCTTCTAATATTCATTTAGACATTAAAATGCATCTTGTGGGGAGTCAACTAAATATTCTTAGCATTCCTTTAACTATCAAATGTCTTAATAAATGAGAAAAACATAGCAGGGAGACTACTTCAATCAGCGTCTTAGATAAGAGCCTATGAACTAATGGCATGTTTTAACACTTTAATAAACAGCCCATAAATAATTGGTATCACCTAATGAAAAGGAGAAGCAGCTATGATCTAGTGGACACATGGAAAATCTTGGAGTCATGAAGACCTAGGTTCAAGTATTACCTCTGATTTTAGCAGTGTGATCAGAAATCATTTAATCATTTTTAAATCACATCATTTAATCTTTCAACCATCCCCACCCCCACAATTTTTTACTCTAAGTTACAGATGAATTATCGATCTTTTTCCTACATTGATGGAATCATAGGTCCAGACTGATTCTACTATCCTCAAAAAAAAAAAAAAAGCATGAGAATGCCTTCCAAAATTAAGATTTTCAGGTTTTTTTCTTTCCTTTTTTTCTTGTATCACTGTAGATGATGGAGGAGTCTGAGACTCGGACAGTGCCTGGTGGCTTAGCCAGGGTGAAGAAACAATTTGAAAGAGATGAAATTGCCTCTTCACATAATACTTTTTCTCAGTACCAGCACCAGCAACGATTTGATCAGGTAATACCATTCTGGATGATGAAACTGTCTGGGCAACTTTGGGGTGAAATACTCTTATTCACATTCTTCATAAGAATCCTCAGGGATTAAAGAATTAACTTTGCTGAAGGTTATGCTCTCTTCCATCTTTCACTCATTAACATTAGTTTCTCATCATCAAAACTTGTAATTTATTTTTTAGAATTATGCCAGAAGATCAATTTATTTTTTAATGGAAATTTTGTACTGGCTTTTTACAGGATTAAGTTTTCTGGATGTAGCATTAAGCACCCTGTGCATTCATTAGCCAATCCTAGATTTAGAGGTGAAAATAACTCAGAGACCATCTATTTCATTCAATTTATCAATATTTACTTAATATCACCTTTGTGTGGAACACTGTGCTAGCACTGAGGAAGATGTGGTCCTTGTCCTCATGAAGCATGTCTTCTTAACAGATAGAACAAGACTTTCATCTGCCATTGAACAGACACCACAGAACTTATAGAAAGGAGGGAAAAATCCTAATTGAGGCACAGTTTCTGGGTCATAATTCACCATGGCATTACCTGGTGTCAATATCAAATCCACAAAACTTAAAAGGATCTTAAACTATTCACTTTAAGGACCTTGATATTTTCCTAGTGTTAAATTTCATCAATTTCTTTTTTTTTTTTTGCTTTTTGGAGGGAAGTTGGGGTTAAGTGACTTGTCCAAGGTCACATGGCTTGTTTTTGTGTTAAGTGTCTGAGGCCAGATTTGAACTCAGGTCCTCCTGACTTCAGGGCCAGTGTTCTATTCACTGTGCCACCTAGCCGCCCCTATCAATTTCTTTAAACAGATTAAAAAGTATGGTATACAGTCACTAAAATCACAGAATGTTATTTCTAAGTGTTTTGTATAGAGGGTGGTTTTGCATTTCATTACTTCATTATTGTAGATCATGAAAAAAATCAGTGCAGGAGATAATGATTTTCAAATTACATGAGGGTTTGTGCAATAACACTCATCACATTATATATCACACTATGAAAAATGGTAATTACATGGTGAACAGCTACACTTTATCTAATACTCTCTATCTGGAAGATGATACATAGAGATGAGCTTCAAATTTTGTAGCAGGACATAAAAGGGACAGTTGAAAGGTTGCATGTGGTCACAGTTAAATTAGAAGGTATCCTTTTATAAGTTCCTTACCCTATTTCTTTCTATTACAATGGAATCCATAATATTAATGAACAAAAGGTAATGCCAATAACTTTACATGGGTTTATAATACCTGCTAAATTCCACAAGAATTCAAGAATCATAGGATCATAAGTTTAGAGCTAGAAAAAAATCTTGTTAGGAAAAGTGACTCAATGCAAGATGAATCAATTAAAAATATAATATTCTATTAGTCAACATTTTTTATTTTTTAATTTTTAGTTTTCAACATTCACTTATATAAGATTTTGAATTTTAAATTTTCCTTCTTCCTCACCTCCTTCCTCCCCAAGATGACTTGCAATCTGATATAAGCTATATATATACACACACACACACACAATTATATTGCACATATTTCCACATTAGTCATGTTGTAAAAGAAGAATCAGAACAAAAGGGAAAAAACAAGAGAGAAAAAAAAAGAATATAGTATGTTTCAGTTTGCATTCAAACTCCATAGTTCTTTCTCTGAATATGGATAGCATTTTCCTTCATGGGTCTTTTAGAATTGTCTTAGATCATTGCATTGCTCAGAAGAACTAAGTTTATCAAAGTTGGTCACCGTACAATGTTGTTGTTACTGTGTACAATGTTCTTCTGCTTCTGCTTACTTCACTCAGCATCTGTTCATGTAAGTCTTTCCATGTTTTTTTTTAAATCTACCTGCTCATCATTTCTTATAGCACAATAGTATTTTATCACATTCATATTCCACAACTTGTTCAGCTATTCCTCAATTGATGGGCATCCTCTCAATTTACAATTCTTTGCCACCACAAAAATAGCTGCAATAAATAGTTTTGTGGGTCCTTTTCCCTTTTTGATGATCTCTTTGGGATACAGACTTAGTATTGGTATTGTTGGATCAAAGGCTATGCATGGTTTTATAACACTTCGAGCATATCAGCATTTTTTAAGATGCCCACTCTAGGCAGAGTTCTGTAGAGTGGTATGAAAGAAACAGAAGATGCAATTGAATGGCCTTGACAATTGGATGGCTTTTTCTTTATACTTTTTTTTTTTCCTGCAAAGTCTTAGTGAATGTGACAATCAAAGAAGATCTGGTCAAACCCTAGTCCAGAGGTAGAAAATACACTAATATTTGAACTCAACTCTTAAGAAAACAGCAAGAAAGGGCGACTGGGTGGTGCAGTGAATAAAGTGCCAGCCCTGGAGTCAGGAGGAGCGAGTTCGGTTCCGGCCTCAGACACTTAACACCCACACACACACACAAAAACTAGCTATGTAACCTTGGGCAAGTTACTTAACCCCAATTGCCCTCCAAAATGCAAAAAAAAGAAAAGAAAAGAAAACAGAAGAAAAAAGCAACTGATTTTCATATTCTATGTTGCCTTTTTTTTAAGTGCTTTTGCTTTTTAGTGGTGATAGAGTAAGGTAAGATCTGTTATCTGTCATGGAGGAAGCTAGCTAATTCTATTTAAGTTGTTTCTGCTCTGATTTCAGATTCACTCTTTCTGTTTAAAGTATTTGAAGAAAATTTCTCTGCCAGATCTGCTTCTTTCTGATTGGACATTCAATATTTTAAATTCCCTTAATATCTAATTAATTTGTGATACCAGATATGGAAAACATTCAGTTTGTTGACATAGAGTAATTAATATTAATTGGAAAGTCAGGATTAATTAGAGTTAAAAGCAAGAACATTTGTTTTGGATTTCTGACAATATTTAATGTCACAATTAGTAATAATTTCATAAGTTATAATAATTAAATCCAATCTGCCTCTTTCCTTTCTAATGTATTGAAGTCAGATGTTTTCAGGGTAATTAGCTAACTATTTTGTAAACACATGACTAGGAGATCAGCTATGGGTCTAAACAAGTTTAGAAAATTAATCTACCTTCAAGCCTAAAGATGTTTTCAGCTTGCAGATGGGTTAAACAATTTTCAAATACCTGAAATGGACTGCATAAGAGAGGAAAATTTTAATGTGCCTGACTTTTCAATCTTTGGAAACTATCCCTTACTTTGCAGGCATTTGTAATCCCCTATAAATAGCATTTATCTAAGTCCTCCTGAATAATTTGTAACACTGACTGTGTGTGTGTGTGTGTGTACATATAAACATATACACACATGTGCACTTGTTTAAGAAATTGACTTTTCTTGGTAAATCCATTCAACTCAACTCAACAAACAGTGTACTGAACATATGGAGACATACATCAAATAGACCGAGACCTCATGGAGCTTGGATTCTACTGGAGAGATACAACATGAACTTATAGATTTAGATCTGTGGAGGATCTTAAAGGCAATCTAATTCAACCCTCTCATAATATAGAATCTCCTGTTATCCAGAAATGTTCAATGACTTGTCCAAAATCAGATAGATAGGAAGTGGGAGAGAGAAATTTTGAACCTAGGACTTCTGACTTAGATCCAAGGCTCTTTCCAGCAATGCTCTTTCCATGTAAGCAAACACAATGTAATACCAATTAGTTTCAAGAGGGAGAGAATGCTAACAACTGGGTGAAAGACTTCCTGTAAGAGGCAGCACCCGAATTAAACTTTGAAGAAAGCAAATTCTAAACAGTTTAATCCATTATATTTAAATCAAGGCCTCTATTTGTAAGTCTCCAGCCAGGACTAATAAAAACTCCATGAGCCTCCTTCCTGACCTTGTGCAGAACTTCAGTATCCCAGTCCTGGATGTTCATTAGCATAAGTAGGCTCCAAAAGGCTGTGATGAACAATGCCTTTGAAAGGCTTACTCAGAGAATTTTCTTGAAGCCCTCAGATCAACCAGGCTCAAGTTGAGGGAAAATAAAAGGTTTTGTCAGTACCAGACAGTGTCATATGTGTACAGGGGATGTTTCTTTGCTCCACTCCAAAAATTGTACCAAAGTGGGTCTGAGATGCACGCTGAAGTATTATTTTAGAATAAATGTGTTACTGGGACAAAGCTGTCACCACTTCATCCTCTGTTTAATTTTCTCTCATTCATATGATGTTTTCCCCTGACTTTTTGGAAACTTACTTAGGTACATGGCAGATTCTCACATTCAAGATTTGACATTCAGCTTCTCAAGTGATGTCTTCCTTACTGTTTTTTCCCAAACCTTTATGCAAATAAGAAGGAAGGCTTTGCTTATACATTTTGACATCCTGGAAGCAAATTTTCCCTTATTTTTTTCCCCAAAGAGGTAAAGCAGGAAAGAACAGATGGGACTCCAAAGAAAATTTGGATATGTTCAGGCATTTGGGTGCAAAGCTCAGCTTAGGCAGTTGCTTTCTTATGAAAATTGCTTCCCTGACTGCATGTCAGGAGTCTGACCTTCGCTCCCTGTTGCCATTTCTGATGTGCAGCCAGTGGGGAGTTGCCTGACAGTATGTGTTTTTATACATACATCTGCTGCTGCAGAAATACTAATGTAAACATTAGCACTTGGTAAGATTATGTGGATTTGGTACAATCCCCAGAGGATTTTAGGTCAATAGAAAATAATTTTGACAGTTTGTGACAGATATAATTTGGCATCTGCATGTTGCAGACTCTTCAAAGGTGACCCATAAAATACTTTTTGGCAAACAATATTTTTTAAACCCTAAATGCCCTCCCACCCCCACCACATGGCATGCGAGCCTTTTAAATTTAACCTTTTTCAATTAAGATGGGTCCCCTTTTGCCCTAACTCTCCCCAGGTTCCCCCACAATCCTTATCAAATTATAGGTGGCTTTTAGTCACCTCTACCATATATTACTCAGATCTTCCTCAACTAATTCTATAAATTAGACCAAAAAGGATTCAGAGATTATTTTCTTAATGTATACTACATGTTAAATTTCTACTTTAATTTAGAACAACTTCTTCCTCCCATAGAACAGAGATGGCATAATAACTTAGGTACAGTATATACATTTTTTATCATATGATATGTTAGCAAAAACAAAATTATAAAAAAGGGGGAAAAAGACTACACCTTATGTCTACCTTAAGTCTGCCCTTCTTCCCCAAATTATGTAATCATCAGCAATAGTCTTATGCTATTTTAGGAGATCTTAAAGGTGGTCATACATGCTAAAGGATTTTAGCTCTTCTGGAGTATTTAATCATTTTAGTTCAGTTTTCAAAGATGCATTTGAAGGTCACCTTTCAAGGGAAGTGTTCTACAGTCCAGCTCTCAGAAATGTCAGAAGGTAAGCAAGGACCTCCTGGAACGTATGAATGAAAGAATATGTATGAGAGGCAATTTGACAGTGCATTTGGGAGCTTTAGAGTGCTATTATGAATACAGGGAGGGGGAAGGGGAGGGTATTTGGAGAAAGGAGAAAATGGATAATATGGCATTTGGATATGAGAACTACTTTACTTGGAATTTTTTTTAGTCTGGCTACACTATGTAAGAAAATAGTAAAATTAATATATGAATCATGGCAAACATAAGAGAAAAGGTGAGTATCATTTAAATAAACAAGAAATAGTGTTAAGCTACATTGCTTTTTTTTTCCTTTCAGTTCCAAGAAATTATAGTTTCTCAGCATGATTTCTTAGATGCACCGAGGGTATTGGTAGGGGCAGAAGAGAGCCCACTGGTTCCTGAAATTGATACAATGAACATACATACTCTTTTTTTTTCAGCTTCTAAGAAAAAACTCTGGAAGCTATTCAACAATATGTTGCCATCAATATCAGGGGAGTCTTTCTAAAGTACCTACTATGTACAGGGCACTGTGCTAGCAATACAAAATTAAAAGGGAAACTAATCGCCCAGCTGGAGCAGCTGACTTTCTGCTTGTTGGAAGTATTTTGGGGAAGTATTTATAGATATAAATAAAGTCTCATAATATCCTCACTTGGGAGGGTATTTATCACTTTTTTAAAAGGGGCAGAGAGGGAATAGGAGAAAGAGAGAAGAAAAAAGAGGCTAAGATCATCTAAATCATAAGTAAGACCTGTCTGTCATTCCATTCCATATGACCCAGAATAATAGGAGATGTGAATCTGTGCTGTCCCTAACTTTGAGAGAGGGGAAATAAGGATTAAGGTGAGATAGGAGGTATCATCAGCTTCCCCAGCCTCACATAGCCCATAGAGCCAATCTCTCTCTCTCATAACTATAAATCTAGGTTTCAGATTTCCCTTAGCTACAATGTGCCAGAGGCTGTTCACCTAGGAAGCTGTTTGGGGAAAGATGACAATTTTGACTACAGAATTTTCTCCTAAAACTAATCCCCCATATAAGATGAGACACCACTTTATTTTTAGAAAAAGGGGGTCCGTTTTTTGCAGGAAACCATTGTCATCTGTCAAAGGAGAAAGACTCTGAGCAGATTTTTTTTTTAAGTTTCAAGCACTGAAACTTAATGCAATCAACATTTCTTATGCACCATGTTGGGCATTGGGAACTTATCTGGTTAGTGGGACAGATACAGAAACAAGTATGGCACAAATCCTGCCTTCAAGGAGTTCACAGTCTACTAGTCAAAGATGGCAGATAGAGATACTTAATTCTTCTTAACAACATGCTTTCAGTATTAAACTATAGTAGGAATATTTGGCTACTTCTCTTTCCCAGACCCAAAGGCCCACTACTTTTTCTCTTCAGATTTTCAGTCAGTGACTTTTAGGTACATTTAGGTAAAAAGTGCACAGTAAGATTTACTTTTCATTAATGCAGGCTGTAATCTCAAAGACCTAGGGACTTAAAGGTGATGAGCTCTGCCAATTATAGTTCATACTGTGAAATCAGTAAAAAAAAAAAAAACAGCATTTAGTGGACTAGAAATCTCAATTAACCACAATGCCCCATTCCTGAATGATGCTAATAACAGAATTTGTTATATTGTGGTACTTTGGGTTTCTTTCTCAGCTCGGTTAAATGTGGTAGATATGCATGAAATGCCTTCTCTGTGCAAGATACTGGGTAAGACACTGGGGATAGGAAGACAGATAAGGCACAGATTCTGCTCTCAGGAAGTTTATAATCTAATGGGGTGGTGAGAAACATATACACAAATAACTAATATAAGAGAGTGCTTAGGCAAAGTGTAATGAGAAGTTAGAGAAAGGAGAAAAGCTAACATCTAAGATGAGGCTTGAGTAGAGTTACCCACTTTAGCAGATAGAGAGAAGGTGGGAGAACCACAGCATAGGTCATAGAAAGGTATCAAGATGGGCAGCATCATGGCCCAGTGAAAAGAACACTGAGTTTGGAGTCATTAGACATTGGTTCAAATCCCAGTTCTGCCACTCAGACAAAATCTAAGTTCACACAGATCTTAACAAGTAAAATATTTTAAAATGCATTTAAAAAAAATTTTCAGTTCTAAATTCTTTCCCTTTCTCCTTCCCACCCCTCCACACCGATTGTGAAGGTAAGCACTATGAGATCAATTATACAAGTGAAGTCATTCAAAACATATTTCCATATTAGCCAAACATAAAATCTTGACTTCTACAGATCTTGGTTTCCTTTTCTGTGAAATGAGATAGTTGACTTCTAAGGTTCCTTGTAACTCTAAATTCATGTTCCTGAAGGGATAGAATGAGAACAGGTAATTAAAGTATGTGAAGGAAAATATTATGAAATAAGACCCAGAGTGTAGTTTGAACTAGGTTGTGGAGATCCTTGAATGCCAGGATCAGGAATTCACACTATATATGGATATCAATGGAAAGTTTTTCAGTTGAAAAATGAAATGTCCAGACTTTATTTAAAAGATGATGTAGCTATTAGTAGAAGTTACTCAGTTACCTATTTTCTCCAGTGTTGGTTTCTCAATTAAAAAAATTACATTTTAAGATTTACAAAGTGCATTCCTAGAGTAATTCAACAGAAATCATGATACAGTCTTTGCAGATTTACTTCGAGGACATTTCTTCTGTTTGTGTTTACTTTTTTAAAATGGTTCAAAGTTTTATGGCCCTGGCATATTAAAGCTGAACTTCACACCAATGAATGGAGACTTGGAATTTATTGGAATATATTGAATATTTGTTTATTAATCAGTCACAAATTTACCTCCATCTAGAATCTTTATCAGATTCAAAAGAAAATGGCAATACAAAAAGCCCATGGAAGTGATTGGACTTGGACTAGCAGTGATTCATTTGGTTTATTTTCTGATACCCTAATTAATGCTATTTTCAAGTTAATGCTCTATCTATTTTCAGTTCAGTTCTCTTTGTACCTGGAAAGTCATATTTTGTGATGATAGAAGTCAAAATAATCTTACATCTCTCTCTTCTCCTGAAATAACAAAAGAAAAAAATGATTCTACTTTACATAGGAATGACACCCTGACTTCCTGACTCCCTATAGATATTTTATTCCTATATTTCTTTTTCAAACATGTAGGGATCCAGCATCTAAAGAATGAATGGAACTGGAAGCATGTCCCGAAACACATCATAAAAATGCACATATCCCAGCTAATAACCAACACTGAACAATTATCTGCAGCAGGGAGTAAGGGTAAACCAATTCAAGAATTAATGGCTCATCTATGCAATATCAAGGCATAACATATATTTTAAGTTCAGGAGCCCACCTTGATTAGGAGCACTGTGACCATAAATAAATTAGAATGCATTTCACTTTCCATATTTCTTTTCTTATCATGAAATTGGTTTCAGTGAGTATTTTCCTGTATTAATACCTCTAAACTTAAGATTGTTTAAACTAATAAGAGATTGGTCTTCATAATAGAAGTATAAATAGTATATTCTTTCATAGATATACTACCTTTTCACCTATGCAGTGAGCATAGGTCCACTATTCATTTTTCATGTGTGTATAATTATATGTATGCATGAACATATAATATATATGAAAAACATATTTGTTTATATATAATTGATAAAGTAGCAAATTGTGCTAACATTTACATTCCCCTTTTCAATCTAACTATATTTTAGCCATTCTAACAACAGTGTATTCAACCACCTCTCCACAAAGATCTTTATACTTTACATCTCTAATTCTAACATTTATTTTTAAATAGTATTTATTTTTTCCCAATTACATGTCAAGAAAATATTTAGCATTCATTTTGAATTCAAAATTTTTTTCCTTCCCTACCCTCCATTCTCCCTAAAATGGTAGGTGATTTGATTTAGGTTATACAGGTGCTGTGATAAAAAAACATATTTCTATAATAGTCACAGTTGTAAAAGAAGAAACAGATCAAAAGGGAACAAAACACAAAAAAGAATAAAACAAGTGAAAAAAGTATGCTTCAATATGTATTCAGAGTCTATCAGTTCTTTACTCTAGTTGTGGATAGTATTTTCCTTGGTGAATCCTTTGTATTTGTCTTGTATCATTGTGTTGCTGAAAAGAGCTGAGTCATTCATAGCTGATCATCACACAATGTTGCTGATACTGGAAAAAATATTTTCCTAGTTCAGCTCATTTCATTTTGCATCAGTTCATACCAGACTTTCCAGGTTTTTCAGAAATCTTCCTATTCATCATTTCTTATTGCACAATAGTATACCATTACATTCATATACCACAGTTTGTTCAGCTATTTGACAATTAATGGGCATTCCCTCAGTTTCCAATATTTTACTACCACAATAAAAGCTGCTATAAATATTTTTTATACATGTAGGTCCTTTTCCCTTTTTTAATGATCTCGTTAGGATACAGACCTAGTAGTGGTATTGCTAGGTCAAACAGTATGAACAGTTTGGTTGCCCTTTGGGCATAGTTCCAAATTGTTCTCCAGAATGATTGGATCAGTTTACAACTCCACCAACAGTGCATCTGTGTCTCAATTTTCCCATATCCTCTCCAAAATTTACCATTTTCTCTTTTTGTCTTATTAGCAAATCTGGTAGGTGATGTCTCAGAATTGTTTTAATTTGCATTTCTCTAATCAAAAGTGATTTAGAGCACTTCTTCATATGCCTAGAGATAGCTTTGATTTCTTCGCCTGAAAACTACTTGTTCATATCCTTTGACCATTTATCAATCACGGAATGGCTTGTATTCTTACAAATTTGACTTGTTGAGAAATAACACCATTATCAGAAACACTAGCTTTAAAGATTAATTCCTAGTTTTCTGCTTTCCATCTGATCTTGGTTGCATTGGTTTTATTTGTGCAAAAGCTTCTTAACTTAATGTCATCAAAATGATCTATTTTCATCTCACAATGGTCTCTATCACTTGGCTGGTCATGAATTCTTCCTTTATCCATAAATCTGACAGGTAGACTATTCCTTGCTGTTCCAATTTGCTACCCTTTATTTCCAAATCATTTACCGATTTTGACCATATCTTGGCATGTGGTGTGAGATGTTGGTCTATACCTAGTTTGTACAATATTTTTTTTCCAGTTTTCACAAGTTTTTATCAAATAGTGAGTTCTTATCCCAAAGGCTGGGGTCTTTGGGTTTATCAAACACTAGGTTACCATGGTCATTTTCTACTGTGTCTTGTGTAACTAATCTATTCTACTGATCCACCACTCTATTTCTTAGCCAATACCACAGAGTTTTGATGATTTCTACTTTATAATATAGTTTGATATCTGATATTGCTAAGCCACCTTCTTTTATATTTTTTTATTAGTTCCCTTGATATTCTTGAGTTTTTGTTCTTCCAGAAGAATTTTGTTATTTTTCTTTCTAGCTCTATAAAATAATTTTTGGTAGTTTGATTGGTATGTCACTGAATAAGTGGATTAACTTAGATTTGTCATTTTTATTATATTAACTCAGCAACTGATGAGAAATTGTTTAGGTCTTTATTTGTCTAAAAGTGTTTTGTAATTGTGTTTGTATTGTTTTTGGGTTTGTCTTGGCAGATAAACTTCCAAATATTTTTTATTGTCTACAGTTATTTTAAATGAATTTTCTCTTGCTGCTGGGCTTTGTTGGGAATACAGATAAATGCTATTAATTTATGTGGGTTTATTTTACATCTTTCAACTGTGCTAAAGTTGTTTGTTGTTTCAAGTAGATTTTTAGTTGTTTCCCTAGGATTCTGTAAGTATACTATCAGATCATCTGCAAAGAGTGATATTTTTGTTTCCTCATTGCCTATTCTAATTTCTTCAATTTATTTTTCTTTTATTTCTAAAGGTAACATTTCTTGTACAATATTGAATATTAGTGGTGATAATGGGCAACTTTGTTTCACCCCTGATCCTATTGGGAAGGATTTTACTTTATCCCCAGTACATTTAGTGCTTGCTGATGGTTTCAGATAGATACTGCTTATCATTTTAAGGAAAACTCCATTTATTCCTATCCTCTCTACTGTTTTTAATAGCAATGGTTGCTGCATTTTGTCAAAAAGATTTTTCTGCGTCAATTGAGATATCATAGGATTTCTATTAGTTTTGTTATTGACATGATCAATTATGCTGATAGTTTTCCTAATATTGAACCAGCCCTGCATTTCTGGTATAGATCTCACCTGGTCATAGTGTATTATCCTCATGATAACTTGCTGTAATATCTTTACTAATATTTTATTTAATATTTTTGCATGGATATTCACTGGGGAACTTAGTCTATAGGCTCTTCTTGCTTTAGGTATCAGCATCATATGTATATCATAAAAGAAATTTGGTAGGACTCCTGCATCTATTTTCCCAAATAGTTTATATAATATTTGAATTAATTGTTCTTTAAATGTTTGATTCACTTGTTGTGAATTCAAATTGTATTCACTTGTAAATTCACTTGTAAATCCTTCTAGTCATGGAGATTTTTTTTTCTTAAGCTTATTGGAAATAAGGAATAAGAAATTGGAATAAGCTTATTGACAGCTTATTCAATTTTTTTTTTCTAAAATGGGGTTAAGTATTTTATTTCCTCTTCTGATAATCTGGGCAACTTATATTTTTGTAAATATTCATCCATTTCACTTAGATTATCAGATTTATTGGAATACAGTTGGGCAAAAAAGCTCCTAATTATTACTTTAATTTCCTCTTCATTGGTGATGAATTCACCCCTTTCATTTTTGATACTGGTAATTTGGTTTTCTTCTTTTTATTTAAATCAAATTAACTAAGAGTTTATTTTTTTTTATAAAACCATCTCTTAGTTTTACTTATAGGTTCAAAATTTTCTTACTTTCAGTTTTATTAATCTCTCTTTTGATTTTCAATATTTCTAATTTGGTATTTAATTGGGGATTTTTAATTTGTTCTTTTTCTAACTTTTTTAGTTGTATGCCTAAATCATTGATCTTCTCTTTCTCTATTTTATCATGTAAGCATTTAGAGATATGAAATTTCCCCTAAGAACTGCTTTGGCTGTATCCCATAAATTTTGGTATGCTTACCATTGTTGTCATTCTCTTTGATGAAATTATTGATTATTTCTATGATTTGTTCTTTAATCTACTCACTTTTAAGGATTAGATTACTTAGTTTCTAATTAATTTTTTTGTCTGTCTTTCCAGAGCTTTTTATTACACATAATTTTTATTGCAACATGGTCAGAAAAGTATTCATTTAGTATTTTTGCCTTTCTGTATTTGATTGTGAGGTTTTTAGATGCTAATACATGGTCAATTTTTGTGTAGGTGCCATATATTGCTGAGGAAAAGGTATATTCCTTTCTATCTCCATTCATTTTTCTCCAGAGGTCTATCATATTTTAAAATATTATAAATATATAATATTATATTAAATAAATATAAATATGATAAATAAGTTTTCTAAAAAATTCTATTCACCCCTTGAACTTCTTTCTTGTTTGTTTTGTGGTTAGATTTAACTAGTTTATGTTTTGCTCTTCCATGTTGCCATAGTAGCTTTCTTTGGTCAGGGCTCTTTTTTTATTTTTAAAAGTTGACCTTTGCTTCTGGGGTACAAGGGCCATTGTCCCAAGCTTCTTGTGCTTGAGTCAGGGACCTGGTCAGTGTCTTTCCAAGCTTGTGACTTGCCCACTGCACTGAGGTGGCCTGGCCTTGTCATGCCTATTTTGTTTCTTGAGCTTCTCTATCACCATAATAACTTCTGGTGTTCAGATTATTTTTTATTGTTTTATGCTCATCTTTTTTGGCCTTTTTCCTTTCTTTTAAATTTGAGCTCTGTTCCCATGGAAGGGGAACTGTCTCATTCTTCTTATGCCAAGGTCTTCAGGCCCTGGTTGTTTACTGAGTGCTACACTGATGTTGACCTGAGGTCCATGAAGGACCCTCATGTCTGGTACTGTGCTGAGGGATTGGGGTGGGTGTGACTGGCATTGCTGGAGGTCATAGGGGTCTGGCAGCTTGCCTGATGCTGAGCTGGGGTCCTAATGTTGGTGTCTAGAATGTGCTGAGGTTGGTGGTGTTCGGTCTATCTGTTTCCCCAGAGCTACACTAATACATAGTGATCTGGCCACTGATAGCTGCATGTTTGTCTGGGGCTACACTTATGGAGGAGGCCTGGAACTGTTTGCATCTACCTGTTTGCCCTGGGCTATTCTGAAGCATGTGGAGGTTCTTAGAGTTGGAGTCTACCTGTTCCCCTAGCTATGCTGAGGCACCTGATGAGTCCTTATATTGCTATTTGCCTGTTTAACCTCACTGGGGTTCAGCATCTCCCACTGATTTGCTGAGGTGGGGCTTACTGCTGGCTTGCTGCGATCCTTTCTGTCCTGTGCTCCCTTTTCACCCAAGTGAAACAGACCTTTCCTGCTGATCTTTCAAGTTTCTTGGGCTAAAGATTGTTTCACCCTGTCCTTTTTCTGGTTCTGCAGTTCCCGGTCTTGTTTTAGGGGCATGGTTTTATGGTTGTTTGGAGATAAATATGGGAGAGTTATGGTGATTTACTGTTTACTCAGCCATCTTGGCTCCCACAAGTCCCTTAACATTTCTTCTTATCTCCAAATTCACATTTCCAGCTGTCAGTTTGACATAACACTTGAATATCATATCAGCATCTTAAGCACAACTTGTCAAGCCAAGGTTCCTTGACATTTGACTCAAGCATACTTAAGTATATAATACTTTTAATCACACAGCATCACAGAGTTTTAGCGGCCATTAGTCCCATCCATACCTAAAAAGAATATCCAGTAAAATATACCTAGCTAGTTGTCACTTAGCCTTAGTCTGAGATAGGAAACCCCTCACCTTCTGAGGTAGCATTTTTCTTTTTTAGATAGTGATAATTATTAAGAAATTTTCCCTGACATTAAACTTGATTTTGCTTCTTTTAGACTTCCACTTTTGTTTCTGCTTCTGTCTGCTGAGGCCAAACAGAACAGTCAAACCCTTCCACACAGTGGGCCTTCAAATACTTGAACATGGAAATCATCCAGACTAAAGATTCTCTTCTCCAAGCTAAACTATCCCAGTTCCTTCAAGTGATATTGGATAGCAGCTCCTCTCAAGCTTCCCATAGGGAACACTAACTTTTTCCTCTCTCTGTGGCTTATTTCCCCCCAACCTTTATTATGGGAGGTTGCAATTTCCCAAGGGGAGACTGACTGCTGAAATTCAGTGTTCTCACAGTACGAGGGGTAACTGTTGACTTCTTCTAATATTTTAGCTATGAGCCCCTACTGGTGTGTTTTCCATAAACAAATCAGCCACTATTAATCAATTCCAATCAAGATATTTACTGAAAATACAGATATTTACATAACATTTTACACATAAACTTTTATCAGACTCTTCCCATCAATGTGAATAATCACCATGTGTAAGGTGAGCACACATTGAAAGTCCTAGGATAGTAAGACACACATAATGGGAACACATGTGGCCCAGACAACCCAAAATTCTCACACTATAGACTTTGATAACCCCTTCCTTTCTCAAGAACTGTCCATAAAAAGCTACTCAATGAAAGCAGCTTCTGTGTTGAACAAATGCTTCCACTGCTAAGTTGAGTTGATCCACAATGCTGAACTGTCATCTCTCTGGGCATGACATTTCAACTAGATTATTCAATCAACTAGGCTGCTTCTTTGATGTTCCACTTCTAATCTGTTCCTTTGTTCATCTGTGCTTGCTCCTTACAGGCTGCTGTAATATCTGTCACTTGTAGCTTCAGGCTTAGCAGATGCTTTTAGCTGAAGTAATTTTATTCTCTTTTAGAAAAAGTCAATGGCTGGGGTGGGGGGGGAGATAGAGAACCAAGATGATGTAGTATCAGGGAAATAGAACTGAGCTCCTTAACACAATTTCCCTAAAGGGGTATAGGAAACACACTAGACAAAGTCCTGATTGGGAAATCCAAGAAAAATCAAAGTGAGTTATATTTCCAGAACAGGTCAGCATAGGGAAATGGAGAAGTCTTCAGACACTGGGTAGGGGAGCTATGTCCCAGACCCATATAAGGGAACCTCATCCTTGTGAAGGATGTGTGAACAGGTGCCATCTGGCAGCTTTATTGTTTGCTATCTGGTACAGGGTCAGATCCAGAATGAACCAAGAAGGGTACCTGTGCCAAGAGGAAACATTCCAAGATAATGTGCTTTTGTAGACCCTGAGCAAAATATGAGAGAAGAATAAATTCAGAAGCAAGCAGCAGCAGTGTGGATCAAACCTAAGGAACAGAGTGAGGTCTCATTTCCACCCACCAGCACAGTATGATGCTACAGTGGGATAACCAGAGCAAATATTCCAAACCAGAGGGAACCCTGCAATTCTGTCCCTTTAAACCTGCAGAGCATTCCAACAGGCTGATATTGGCTAAGACCTCTGGCAATCTCCTGAAATTTCTGACCAAAGGCAAGTCCATAGGAGGGTGAGAACTTAGGAACTCTGCTCAACACAATGACCAATCATGATGCCAAAGATTGGAGAGTTGGTATGATGAAATATGTTACCTATTTCTGGGTAGAGATGAATTCAGGATGCAAATAAAGATGTATTTTTTTAAATAGCCAATGAGAGCAGTTTGTTTAACTATACATGTTTGTAACAGTTTTTTTTTAATTTTTTGTTTTCTCAATTGGGGTGGGAGAAGGAGGTGAGAGGGAAAGAAGGCAGATCATTATTTGAAAAAAAAATTTTAAAATGGAATGGCCTTTATCATAACATTGGCAAACATCTTGTTGATTCTGTTCTTTTGGTCAGATTCTTATTTTTTACCTGTAAGCAGCAAGAGGTAGCGATGCAAAGAAGTATATCTTCTTTCCTCCTATCACCTTTTTCTCCTCTTCTTCCCCTGTCCTTCTCCCTCCCTCATTTCTCCTTTCTTCCTCTTCTCAGCAACAGATGGCAATAGAGAGCAAAGTATATCCTCATTATCACTTCTTAGCAGCAGGTGAAAGTAGAGAGAATTTCAAACTCCTTTTGATCAACCAAATTTGCCTGTCAAAAAGTTCCTACATGGCTTTGACATAGCTCTGAAGTTTGTTCTTTTACTTACTTGAATCAGTTGTTTTTATTTTTTATATTTGATTTTATCTTTAGGTCCATATTTTCTCTTTCCTATTTCTCCTTCCTCTCATTAGAAAATCAAGAAAAATAAAAGTCAGGGGCGGCCAGGTGGCACAGTGAGTAAGAGTGCTGGCCCCAGAGTCTGGAGACCTGGGATCGAATCCGGCTCAGATACTTAGCAACACACACAGAAATAACTGGCTGTGTAACCTTGAGCAAGTTACTTAACCCCAATTGCTTTAAAAAAAAAGAAAGATAAGAAAAAAAAAAACTCTTACAAGTACGTGTAGGTAAGCAAAACAAACCCCTGCACTGGCTATGTCATAATATACATACATGCATATCTACATATATATACACATACATGTATATGTACTTAATATGCTATATACTTTAATCTGTACTCTGAGTCCTTTACTTTGGTATCACATGGTCAGTAGCATATTTCTTCATGAGTGGTTGGTCACTGTGTTGATCACAGTTTCAAAATATTTCAAAGTTGTTTGTCTTTACGATATTGTTAGTATTGTTTAATGTTGCTTGATTCTTCTCATTTCATTTGCTATCAGTTCATGCAAATATGCCCAGGTGTCTTTGAAATCTTCTTCAACCTTTCTTAAAGCACAATAGTTATTCCATTACGTTTATATAAAATAACATATTTGTCCATTCCCCAGTTAATTGGCATTACTTAATTTTCAATTCTTTGTCACCAATAAAAGGAGCTGCTGTGAATATTTTTGCACATGTGTCCATTTCCTCTTCAAACTCTTTAGGATATACACATCACATCTATTGTATTGGCTAACATGACAAAACAGGAAAATGATAAATGTTGGAGAAGATGTGAGAAAATTGGAATACTAATGCATTGTTGATGGAGTTGTGAACAGATTAGCTATCCTGGAGAACAATTTGGAACTATGTGCAAAAGGCTATAAAACTGTTCATATCCTTTGATCCAACAATACCACTAATAGATCTGTATCCCAAAGAGATCATATAAAAATAGAAAAGGACCTACATGTACAAAATATTTGTAGTGGCTCTTGTTGTGCTGGCAAAGAATTGGAAATTGAGGGGATGTCCATCAGTTGGGGAATGGCTGAACAAGTTGTGGCATATGAAAGTAAGGGAATATTATTGTTCCATAAGAAATTGTGAGCAGACAGACTTCAGAAAAACTTGGAAAGGCTTGCATGAACTGATGCTGAGTGAAGTGAGTAGAAACAGGAGAACACTGTACACAGTAACAACAACATTGTGCAATGACTAATTTTATTAGACTTAGCTCTTCTGTGCAATGCAATGATGTAAGACATTTCCAAAAGACTCATAATGGAACATGTTATCCACATCCAGAGAAAGAATTATGGAGTCTGAATGCAAATCAAAGCATACCATTTGGGGTTGTTTTTTGGTTTTTGGTTTTTTCTTTCTCATGGTTTTCCCTTTGTGTTCTGATTCTTCTTTCACAACATGACTAATGTGGAAATATGTTTAATAAGATCATATATCTGTAGCCTATATCAGATTGAATTCTGTCTTGGAGAAAGGGGGAAATTTAGAACTCAAAATCTTATAAAAGCAAATGTTGAAAACTAAAAATAAATTTAAAAATACAATGGACTGGACTGGGAAGAATTGTGATATGATTTATTAGAGAAAATGCCTACATCAGGGAGATCATAGATCCATTAAAGTTTTGAAATCAACCTGGAATATCTCTAGTAAAGTGCCTTAAGTACCTGTAAAAAGTGAGTAAAAAATAAACTCTTTGTAGTATAGACCTTATAGCAGTGTTGCTGTGTCAAAGGGTACACAAAATTTAATAGCTTTTGGGGCATAGTTCCAAATTGCTTTCCAGAATGGCTGGACAGGTTCATAGTTCCACCAACAGTGCAATAATATGTTGTTTTTTCCCACAGCCCTGCTAGCTTTTGTCATTTTCCTTTTTTGTCATTGTCGCCAATATGATGTATCTGAGGTGGTATCTCAGAGTTGCTTTAATTTGTATTGCTCTAACTGTTAGTGATTAAGAGATTTTTCATGTGACCATTTATAAATTGAGGAATTGTTCTTATCCACATTAATTTGAATTAATTCCCTATATATCTTAGATATGAGATCTTTATTACAGAAACTTACTACAAAGATCCCCCCATTTCCTACTTCTCTTTTAATTTTAGATGAATTAACTTTGCTTTCACATAAACCTTTAAAAATGTATACAATCAAAAGTGTCCACTTTACCTCCTGTGAACTTCTTTATCTCTTGTTTGCTCATGAGTCTTTTCCTGTTCATAGATCTGACAGTTAATTTCTTCCACATACCTTCTTTTATGATATCATCCTTTAGCTAAATCATGTACCCATTTAGAATTTGTCTTGGGATACAGTGTAAGATGTTGATCTATATCTAATTTCTACCAGACTTCTTTACAGTTTGCCCAACAGTTTTTTTGTTGTTGAATAATGAGTTCTTACCCCTCTAGGTGGAAGTTTTAGAAATATCACACATTGGGCTACTGTGCTTACTTGCTTCTGTATATTTTGTACATAATACATTCCACTTTTTACCCTCTTTATTTCATAGTACCAAATTATTTTTAGGATTATGGCTTTGTAATAGAGTTTGAGATCTGATATTACTAAGCCCCTTTATTTCACAAGTTTTTTTTAAATTAATTCCCTTAATGTTCTTGATTTTTATTCCTCCAGATGAATGGTTATTATTTTTTTCTAACTCTATAAAATAATACTTTAGTGGTTTGACTGGTATGTCACTGAATAAGTAAACTAATTTAGGTAGAATTATCATTTTTATTATATTGGCTCAGTCTGCCCATGAGGAATTAATGCTTCTCCAATTATTTAGATTCGTCATTATATCAAAAGTGTTTTATAATTGCATTCATATAATTCCTGTGTATCTTAGCAGATAGACTCCCAAGCATTTAAACCATCTGTAGTTACTTTTAAAACCATCCCATTTTAAAAAATCAATCAAAATCTACCTTTTTTATACCCTCTACCTCCAAACCCCCTATCCCAATTGAGAACTAAAGAAAAATAAAATTCAATGCAAATATATATATATATATATATATATATATATATATATATATACTTAATAAAAATGAATTTCCACATTGACCATGTCAAAAAAACATGTCTCATTCTGCATTCTGAGTCCTTCAGCTCTCTATTTGGTGGGGATTAGCATGTATCCTCATTAGTCCTCTGGAATCCTGGTTGGTCATTATGCTGAAAAAAGTTCAGCACAATAATATTCCAACACACTTTATACACCATAAATTGTTCATCCATTCCCCAACTAGTGGGCATACTCTCAGATTCCCATTCTTTGCTTTTTCAAAGATCTATGAGTATTTTTGTATATTCTAAGAGTTTGTTTTACTTAGCTAAAGTAAAACAAACTTTAATATACTCTCCCTCTAATTCCCCTTCCCCCATTAACTCTTTTTTTTTTTTTAAGCAATAGGGGTTAAGTAACTTGCTCAAGGTTACACGGCCAGTTATTATTTCTGGGTGGGTGCTAAGTGTCTGAGCCCGGGATTCGATCTCCAGGTCTTCTCAACACTGGAGCCGGTGCTCTTACTCGCTGTGCTACCTGGCCGCCCCTCCCCATTAACTCTTTTCCTTCTATTTTCCTTTAAATAAAACCTATTCCTGTACCCAAATATGTGTTTGTATGTATATGTATTCTTCCTTCTTTTGACCAGTTCAGATGAGTCAGCCATTCCCCTCATACCCTTATCCCCTTCTCCATGTTTATATAGATGTTTACTCTATCTGATTACGTAAGATACTCTCTGATTACATAAGATAATTTCCCCTATCCTCCCTTTTCCTTCCCCTTCCCTTACCCCTACCCCTATGCATTCCTCTTTCTCTTTTTCCCATTGTTTTCTTATGATCATCAAGACATAGCAGAAACACTGCCAGTTCGATTCTAATTGAATTCCCTCTATGGACCATGATGATGTTAAGGTTCAAAGAGGATACATGTGTCCTCTCCCTGTATTTAAATATAAAGTTTACCCTTGTTTAGTCCTTGGTCATTATTCATTCATGTTTACCTTTTTATGTTGCTCTTTACTCCTGTGTTTGAACTTCAAAGTTTCAAATCATTTCTGGTCTTTTCATCAGGAATGCTTGGAAGTTTGTTTCATTAAAGATACATTTTCTACCTTGTAATATTATACTCAGTTTTCCATATCCCTTGCCTTCTGTAATATCACATCCCAAGTTCTCTTCTCCATTACAAAGGTGGGTACTAAATATTGTGTGATCCTGACAGCAGCTGCTCAGCACTTGAATTTTTTCTACCTGGCTACTTGCAATATTTTTTATTTGATCCAGAAACTCTGGATTTTGGTTATGATGTTCCCATAGAGTTTTTATTTTGAGCTTTCCTTCACAAAGTACCCAGTAGATTCTTTCCATTTATACTTTTCCTTCTAGTTCTAAGAAATCTGGGCAATTTTAAGGTTTCTTAAATATGAAACCTAGGCTAACTTTTTTTTTGCATACTTAGTCCAATGGTTCTTAATTATTTTCCTCAGTTGTTTTCCATGTCATTTGTTTCTGCTCTGTGATATCTTGTACTTTCTTATTTTTTATTAGCCTTTGTTATCAGAATTTGTTTTAGCATTTCTTTTTTCCTCATAAAGTCATTGGCTTCTCCTTGGTCCGTTCTAATTTTTAAGGAACTTGTTGCTTGAATAAAGCTGCTTGTGCCAAATTGTTAATTCTTTTTCCAATTCTTTCTCCTATAGCTCCCATTTACCCCATAATTTCTTCCTCAAACACTTGCAATTTATTCTTTCTTAAAAATTAACTCTTTAAAAAAACTTCTTCTTTTCTTCGTTTCCAGAAATTCTAGTTGGATTTGTACCCAAGCTTTGTTTTCCTTTGAGACACTGTAAATATTTAAGGGTAATTTCTTTCTTCCAGGTTTGTGTCTTGAACATACCTGCCACCATTTTAGTTCATTACAGTGGGGTTCTTTTTTTTCCTTTGTGCATTCTTCTAATTTACTTCCTGACTTCATACTTTATCTGAGGAATAGGTTAGGATCCTACAAGCTTCTAGTATTCCCAAAGTGTTGATACAATGTAGAGTTGGATTGCTGTCTGCAAGTTTTTGACCTAGGTTTAGGCTAGTAAAAGAGTATACTGCTGCTGGACTCTAACCCTATCAGCCAACTGGAAAGTTTTACTGGTTCAGAGTGGCAAAACAGTAAAATCACCTTTGGTCTGGGTTGCCTGCTTTGGTTAATTGCTCTGTTGATTGATCTAGATCAATCAACTTCCTGTTCTGAGTCTGGGTATGCCCCACAGTCATTAGACTAGGCTAGAGGCTAGACCTACTTCTAGAGTCAAATCCACATAGCTACTTTTTCACTTCTAAACTTTTTCCTCACTCAGTTTGCAATTCATGACCACTACCACTCCTTTCCAACACCCCTAGGCACAGATTCCCTCCTGATTCCTCACTGGATCTCTGACCCAGAGCTGGATAAGGAGAGTAGCATAGTTTCCAGACTATGTTCTCACACCCTGCACTGGTTCAGGGTGTCTCGGTGACCTTTTCTTGCCTTAGTGCACAACTTGGACCTCTTTTGGTCCCTGAATGTTGGAATATTCTGCACAGAACCTGCCCACACCTTGTCCCAAGCATCTGCTGACCTCCGTCTCCGTCTCAGAAGCTGGAAAATGACACATTTGATTTTTTTTCTTGGGTTTTTCTAACCAGAATTCAGTCTGATGTGTGGTAAGTAAGCTACTACTCAGCCATCTTGATTCTTCCCACTATCTTTTTGGTGTATTAGCTGGGTCCTCTCTGTGAGATACTTCATCTTATCTTATGATTAGTAACCATTCTCATGTACTATATCATAATCAGGGAAAATACATTTGTCTTATCATCATAAAAATAGTTCTGTGTTCATATTTCTGCAATTATTAACTTGAAAGTTCTCCAATTTTGTATATCTAGATGAACTATTGAAATCCAAAACACTGAAACAGAATGTCTTGTGTTCATTCCAAGGTTCTATGGCCTATCATATGCAAATGAGCAACTGAAACAGACAATTCAGAAAAGGTATTCTCAGAACACTGAAAGGGCCTTTACCTCAGACAACTAAGTTGTAAAATTTCACTCAATCTTAAATCATAGGACATAGACTCAATGCCTTTCACCATGCTTGTTACCCTCTTCTGCAATCTTTCCATGCCTTAACACTGTGATGCCAAGACCTGTACACAATACTCCAGCAACGATCTGACCAGAAGAGAATATAAAGATACTTTCACTTCTTTGTGTCTGAAAGGAAAGCCTCTAAATGCAGCCAAAGAGGTCATCAGCTTCTTTGGATAGTATAGCTGCTATGTTACCATGTTTCCTCTCTTCTATATTTGCAAAGTTATTATTTGAAGTGCAATGCAAGACATTAATTACATTTATCTGTATTGGATTTCATTTTATTAGATTTAATTCAATATCTTCTGAGATCTTTTTGGATTCTGATCTTGTCATTCAAGGTGTTATCTATTCCTCCCAGCTTTGTGTCATTTTTAACTTGATTAACTTTAACTGTCTGACATAAAAATGTTCAGTAGCATAGAGGTAAACACAAATATCTGACAAATTCTATTGCGAATCTTCTGCCAGGTTGGAATAGAATCATTAATGAGTTTGGGTCCATCCATTCAGTCAGTTAGAAACCCCCCTAATTGTACCATCTTGTCCACATCTCTAATTTCCCCCCACAGGAATAGTATCAAAAGTGTTGTTAAATGCTTCGCTAAATCTAGGTGAATGATATCCCTCTCACTTATGGTATTTTTCTAATCTAAGCTATAGTAGCCCAGCCAAAAAAAAAAAGAAGGAAGTTTAATTTAATATGACATATTCTTGATGGCCTCATACTGATTCTTTGTAATCACTTCCATTTTTAGATATTCATCAACCATCTCTAAAATGATCTTGTCTAGAATTTTCATAAGATTAAAAGTCAAGTTTACTAGTCTTTGGAATCTTTTTCTTCTCCTTCTCCTTTTTGAAAAAACAGGTGCATTTAACCTCTAATTCTATACTATTTATCATAGTTTTCCATGATCCTTCAGATGTTATAGACAGTAAGTCAGTAATCACATCTGCCAGTACTTATGGTACCTGAGGATGTAATTCATCTGAATCATGTGACTTGAATTCATCAAGGGAAACAAGATTATCTCTTATTATTCCTTTCTTTTTTCTTGGCCATTGAATCCCCATTAGCCATTTTTGTTCTGTCACTCACTACCAGTGTAAAGATAATTTTGAATAAAAAGGGCCAAGCAAAATAAAAATTGAATAGATCTAATTTCTCTTTGTTGTCATTTATCATTGCCCCATCCGCTTCATGCAGTGTTACTATCCCTTTGATCCTCTTTTATTGATATATCCCTGTGTATTGCCATCACTTTCTCCATTTTTGACTTTCATTTTTCTTATTTTTAGCATTATTTCCTTAGTGTCTTCAGAATTACATTCTTGAGTTCCAATGCTTCATCTTTTTATTCAGCTCAAATCTCTTCTCATCGCCTTCTTCTCCCTCAATTTCCTCTGCCACAGAAACCAGAAGATGAATAACTATACATAAGCATTTTTCTATTTCCCCCACATATTTTTGTTAAAACTCTTTTGATTAATTTTTCAACATTCCCAGAAAATACATTCTTTCTAGGCAAGTTATTATGTGTGCCATATCTCTGGCCAAGAGTATATGTTTGGGGCGGCTAGGTGGCCCAGTGATTATAGCACTGGCCCTGGAGTCAGGAGGACCTGAGTTCAAATCTGGCCTCAGACACTTAACACAAAAACTAGCTGTGTGACCTTGAGCAAGTCACTTAACCCCAACTGCCCTCCAAAAAGCAAAAAAATAAAATAAAATAAAGAGTATATGCTAAGTCTTGGTTTAACGTTCAAATTGCATTCTCAGACCAAGATATCCTGTCTTCTGCTTCATAATATGTGCCAAGTCAATTCATATCCCTGATCTAGGTATGGCAGTATGTTCTTAGATACAGTGTAGTATACTTAGCTAATTCTATCTTCTTATGCTTCTTTACAGGATACTCTAAACCATAGTATCCTGTTCTTCAATCATATAAAATTCTAAAACAGTAGTAACCTCAGAGAAAACTTTATTCAACCCTTGACTGAATATAAACACCAATCAAGACATGAGACAAGAAGGCTCTCCAAGAGGCTAGTTTCTATGAAAAGGCTTGTACAAAGACCCAATCAAAAAAAGACCCTTGATGATGAGATATTCCAGCTGTTTCTCTTTGTGGATGACATTGTGGTGATTGCATCAGTTCCAGATCTTGATAGACCATTTATGAGAGAGTCACTCAGAATAGATTGACCTAGTTATCTATGTTTCTCTCCTACTCTCTTCTACTTCTTTTTCTGTACATAGTAATCATATCCACATTATATATGTGGAAAGGATGTATCAATTGCCTTGTGGCTCAATTTACCATCTTTACACTGACTTTACAATCAAAAACATTCTTCAGTGGTCATCCCCCTATTATATGTGTGGTGTTCCTCTGCTAGAATATGAACTTCTTGAGGGTTAGAGGGATGATCTTACTTTTTGTTCTTATATCCCCAGCATTTTACATAGTACCTGACACACATGAGTGATTTCTCCCTCATTCAGATATTTTGATTGAGATAAAAGTGTTGAAATGGAACAGAGTATAAATTGATAGTAGAAAACAGAAGATAAGTTTTGGACCTAAGATTATTAGAATTATGAATAATAAATAATTGACTATTTTCCTAGTATCAGAAAAGGAAGAAGAGAGTAAGAAATGGAAATTAGAAAGATGATATAGACCAAAGTGAATTGATGGCCTCTTTATCATGAAAATAATCATTACTGAAAGAAAAAAAAAGATAGGAATTGCACCTCTGATTTCAGTGATACAGAGAGCTCCTCTCTCTCTTTTTTTTTCTTTTTTGGAGGAAGGAAGGCAGGGCAATTGGGGTTAAGTTAACTTGACCAAGGTCACATGGCTAGTAAGTGTTAAGTGTCTGAGGCTGTATTTGAACTCAGGTCCTCCTAACTCCAGGGCTGTGCTCTATTCACTTGCCACCTAGCTGCCCCCTTCTCTCTTTTTCTGCAGCTTATAGTCTTTGGGGCCTAGAACAGTAAAGGATTAAGTGACTTGCTCAGGGATCACATAGGTAGCATAACCAAGATTTGAACCCAGATCTTCCTGGCTCTGAAGTAAATTCACTATTCATTGAACCATATTGCTTCTCTCTCTCAAAAAAAAATATATCCAGTATTCACTGAACCACACTGTCTCTCTCTCAGAAAGAGATATCCAATGTATTTATAGACAAAAAAAGCCTACTTGAAAATTCATTACTATTATCTTTTCCATTATTTGTGACTAATTTATTAAATCTCCATTTATTAGATGCTTGCTGAAATACAGTGACTAGGAAGAAACAAATATCAGGAACCAGTGTGGGTTATGAAAGAACCATTAGTCCTGTTGCCTTGTCCAAATAATTTTACCATAGAATGTATAATGATGGAGGGAATGACTTTATCTGTATGTCAGCTACTCTGCTTTGAAAAGAAGGTGAAATATTTTCCACCTTTCTTTTCCCCTATTCCTTCTACCTCTGCCTCTCAAAGTTATTTCCCATTCTGTTTAAAACACTGCAATCCCACAATGTTCAATTGGACCCCCTGTACACAAACATTTCTGATTATTTTTAGAGTCTGAAGGCTTTCCTGCAAAGGGAAATCTCAATTCAATTCAACAAATATTTATAAAGCATGTGTATTATGAAACCCCTATGCTTGACAGTGTTGAGAGAGATAGAGGTAAGTGAAATATATTCTCTGCCCTCAAACTGCTTACAGTCTACTGGGGGTAGAGGGGTCTTTGGGAGAGATATACACAAATAAACACAGTACAAAGTGTGGTGTGGAGGCAGATAAAAGGTAGTGCTATTTGAGTTCAAGTAAGTAGAGACATAGACATGATTATATACCACATATTTCATATGTCTACTTCATAGTAATTTGTAGCCAACATCACATAGTTTAATGTTTGAAAGTATTACCACCTTTGGTGATATTGTTCACAGTTTCATTGTTATTATGTAAACTTTCTGAGTTTCTATCTTTTCTTTCATATGTTTATATGTTCTTGTCATTCTAAAATTTCTTTTGATTTATTATTTCCTGTATCTGTATTGGATTCAGATGATATGAGCTTATCCTTAACAGAGTCAAATAAAACTCCTAGAAAGCTTCTTTTATTAGGATGAGTTGAGTTTTTATATCTATATCCTGCTTTGGGTTTTGTTGAATACATAGCATTGTATATATAAAGAATAGTATTGATGGCCCTTCTGAGATTCATTGTTTTATAGGTCATCTTTATGTCTTATAGAGAGATGCCTTTCAGCTCCTTTGGATTCTAGGAATATGGACCATAAATAAACCTTTTCAGAAAGAAGAGTTGTAATATCAAGTCTCTGGTAGTTAATTTTATCTCTGCTGACAAACTTATTTAGTATATTTTCCCTTGTGGAACTGATTGTTTGTACCCTATTTTTGAGGGGGAAAAAAACCTCTGTATTTATGAATAAGCAAATAAATGTAAAAGGCTTGGCCCTAGAGTTAAACATGACAGAAGCATAAGGGTTTTAACTCTAGAAAGGGTTTAAATTAATTGAATCATAAATTTTCCCCTAGATTTCATAATTCAACTTGCATAATTCATATTTCTGTTTATATTTAGAATTTCATTTCTCTAGGGAGTTATGCTTGCTGACTTTCTTTTAGAAGAAATCATTTTTGAACAGCTAAAAAACCCTGAACCTTTTTCATTCTATTATAATATTAATAATCTTTTTTAAAAAAACAACTAACTCCTAAGTAGTGGTATATATTTCTGGGAATTTAGCCTTTAAATCTATTTTTGAAGTGAAGCAAAGGAAAGAATCAATCATCAAGCATTTATTAAGCACCTACTATGTGTCAGGAAATCTGCTAGATCCTGGGGATACAAAGACAAAAGAGAGAGAAACATTGCCCTCAATGAGTTTACCATTTTACCAAGAATGCAAAATAGATTCAAATTTTATTTTCCTCCTAATAAAACAGAATTAAAGGTCTCCTAAAAGGCCCTGAATACCTGTGGTATCTGACAGAACCAGATCAGATCATAAAGGATGGCTCATCCAACCCCAGTAAATTTTCAGTGGAATGGGGCAAGACTAGAGTCTGGACTGAAGTCCAGAAAGACTAGAACTGAATATAGTTTCTATGATTCTTACCCTCCTAATAACCTTTCCAAGGCTTTAGTCCTTAGACATTTTGGATCCAGTAACTAAAAGAAATCCCATAGTGTGTAATTGCCAAGGTAAAAATGTATGACTCTAAAATAATTTTCTGCATCCTTAAACTCAGAGTAATTTTGCCAGATGTTGCCATATATCTACAGAGCTTTAAATGACTGGTCAATCTGATCAAATCTGTCAAATAAATTGTGAATTTGAGGCAATTTTTTGACATTACGTAGAGCTATACAGAAGTTGTTTAAATGAATTTTACAAAAATCTTTTCAAATGCTCATGCTTTCTCTATCTTAAAGAAGACTTCAACAATTCCCTAAAGATGCCAAATACCCTATACATGCCTGTTTTTACGCGGCAGTTTTGAACTAAACAGGTCCAAGAAATAGTGCAGAGGGAGAAGACCTTCTCCTTTATTTTTTCACCAATGTTACTTATTGGATGACTAAGCTATCAGTCCCCATCAAACCAGCCAATCACATTTTCAGTTTCTTGCTATAGACTAGAGTGCTGGCTGACTGCAAACTCAACCAGCCTGTGTTAAAGATGCAGGAATATTAGCAGATGTTGGGGTGATGATGAACCCATGAATGGCCAGTCTCAGAATACAAAGGACTAGCCGCTATCTGTGAGCTGACATATAATAACTGAATGTTTAGTGTCTCCATTGTTCCTTTTAAGTTGAAGAAGGAAATTAAACCTGGGGTCTGGGCTTCCCCTAATATTGTAGTGTCTCTAAATGTCTCTTTCATATAGTGATGCAGGTTAGCTTTAGAGACACAATATGTGCTTAGGTATCTTGAGATACTAACATAGAAGCACTTTCACATTGCTGCTATTAAAATAATAGAGGGCAGGGTGCTTTGCTTATTGCCTTCAACAATTCCACCTTACACTTAGGGGTCAGATTGTCAGCAAAAATACTTCTATCTACAGGAAATAAAATCACTCAGAATATCGGTAATCATCTTTAGACTCAGTTTAAACAAGCAGTTTGAGACCATAAACCTTATTTACACTTAATGGAACTGTGCTTACTTGGAAAATAGGATAATATATTTAGGGAGAAGAAAGTGAATAAAAATCTAAAGCCAAAGAGACCTTTGAATTTGATTATTTATCACCAAATGTGCATAATTCAGATAAATTAATAACAATCTTAAAAAAATAATATGTTAAGCCCTGTCATTTAAATAATAGGGATTTTTCTTATAGATCCTTACAACTTTTGATTATTTTTGCTGTGATGGACAGTACATACTGGCTGGTGTTTCCATCTGCTTGACAGAGATGGGAAGAACATGAACAGATCATAACCTTTGACTATCTTGTTAAAAAATAGGATTAGTGATGGATAAAATTGCTAAATTGCCAGGTCAGACCTCTGTTATTTCCATTATTGGAAGGTAGCTGTGATATGCTATTTGGCCAGTCTTTTCATACATTTCTCTGCAGGTAACATGTTAGGAATGACAATAACAGTGAGCAACTTTGATACATTCTGTTCTGTTTTGCTCTTAAGGATGCTAGAGAGATGACTTCTGTATTTGTGACATTGTGCCTTATGGGCATAGCTCACTAGAAATTTATAATATTTTCTCTTGCATTAGTAATGATTTTGAAAACCAGAGAGATTGGCATGAAGAGTTCCTATATTTCCAGATACTTGCTAGATGTCTTTCTAGGAGGTATCTGTACCAACAAGAGGTTATTGTAATGCATTTATCTATTAACACATATAAAGCTAGATTTGTGCAGGTATAGCAAAAGGGACTAGACCTATGATTTAACTGATATCGGGAATTCCTGAATAAGGAGCCTCCTTCTGCCAGTGCTGGTCAGCTCCTTCGCTGCAGCTTGTCTTTCTTAGAGCAATGAGAGGTAAAGTGACTTGGCACACATATATCACGTAGCTACTATGTGACAGAGGTGGGATCTAAAACCATGTTTTCCTAACACCGAGGACAATCTTCTATCAACTACACCACTCTCATAACTTCACAGTCTCACACATGTTGTACAGACACAATAATAATTTGCATTTGCATGGAATTTCCTGTTTTCCTTTTCAAGTGGATTTGCACATTGCATCATTAGCAAAACTTCTCTATGAGTTATTGTAGCAACAACTCTGAAATGGATGCATTAATATTCGTCTTTTACAGAGGATGAAACTGAGGAACATGATGATTTTAGGGAACTTTCCCCAGGTCTCCTGGGCTAATTGGTAGAGGATTTGAAACTATATCTCAGGTGTTGTGACTCCTGGTTGGGCACTTTTTCATATAAAGCATGTTCTTTTTACCTCAGTGAAAACACTTTATCCCTAAGATAGGCTATTTGAATTTAATTTCCCAGTTTGCTGATCATTTCATATGAATTTACATACACAGTTTTGGCCAGCATTCTTATTGCATCTTGTTTGGGTATTTTGATTTTTCTCCCTACTCTATCTTTTTACCTGTGCTTCTATATTGTAAGATCCAGTAACTGTGTTAATGAAAAACAACAAGAAATTAGTCAGATTTAAAGGTTAAGCAATACAGAGAGGAGGAAGGGATACAGCATACTTAATGATGGAAACACAAATCTTGGAATATTTTTCAAGAAGGATTATGTGTAAGTTACTGCAACCAAGAGGCACTAAAATTGATACATTGACCACTAACATACCAAACGAGTATAGCAATTACAGTTCTATTTAGTAATAGCACACTAGTGCCCAAGTAGGAGCTCACTACTCTAAATTAAATTTACGTGCACTTGAACTGCTCATATTTGTGGCATCCTCTGCCAAAACAAATTACAAATGATAGGCTTAGGATTTTTTCACTCTAAGTGAATAAAACCTAAAAGTAAGAATTACCCCCCCCAAAAAAAATAAATGAAGGATTTAAGAAATCTGTTTCTAAACTTCATAAAAATCAACTCTTTTTCTCCTGATCATATGTGATATATGTCTTTCTTATGGATGACATGGATGGATATTAATTATTTTACCCTCATGACTGAATCATCTACAGATTTATATAATATCAAATATAACGTTGTGCTTTCTTTTCTCATGTCCCTAGATTTTGAAATTCTATTCCTTAGTTTCCTAAGTATTTGCCCAGGATTTTTCCTTCAGTGGGTGTGCAAAGGGTCTATAATGTTTCTGTCCTTGCTTCTTAAAACAATTTTTAATAATTAAAAACCTTTTAACATCTCCAATTTTTTCCTAATACTCTTTCTCTTCCTAGAAAGTCATTCCATGTAACAAATAGTATTTTTTAATCTTCAAAATTTATCAGCATATCAAAAAAGTCTGAAAATATGTTTAATGTTTCCCACCCATGTGTCTTTCACCTCTGCAAAGGGGAAGTTGGCTGTCATCTTATATCTGTTCTTTGGATACACTCTTTGTAATTTGTAATCTTGTGACATTCACTTTTGTTTGTTTTGTGGTTATTCTTTCCATTTAAGTTGTTTTAGTCATTATGTATATTATTTTCTTGACCCTGCTTACTTCACTCTCCATTATATCATGTAAATTGCCCCATGCCTCTCTTTATTCATCTTATGCATCATTTCTTACATCACAGTAATATTCCAATACATTCATACACCACAATTTGTTTATCCATTCTCCATTTGATGGGCACTTACTTTGTAATTTTTCCTACCTTGACCTCCAGTTTAAAAAAATGTAAGAACTGTCATGGCTTAGTTATTAACCTTTTCTGTTTCACCTTCAACCCTCAACTCCCAACTACCTACAGGGAGAATCATTGATCCCTCAAGCCTAAGGCTCTTGCTATCCTTAAATAAAAGAGAGTATATATTCTACCTTTTGCCAGGGCTTCTGAATGCTCTGAAGTTCAAAGAATATTTCAATAGGACACATCTCATTAGGAAGAATTTTAGAAACTACCCATGATATTGCATCTTATTGATACTTTATTTTGCCAAATAAATGGATCACTGACTGAAGCTAAGAAATGGACATTTTTAAATGTACATTTTTTTCATTGTTCTTATTTGGGGGAATGGATGGGGTGTGCTTCCTTACTTTTAAAATATCTTTTCTTGAAGTGTTTTGTCTTTATGTCACAGCCATCTAGTTCTCTTGACATTGACTTAATGGGAGTATGTAGGTAGTTATGGGGGCAGCTATGTGGTACAACAGATAAGTGCTGGGCTGGGAGTTAGAAAGACCTGAATTCAAATCCAGCCTTGGAAATTTCCTGTGTGACTTTGGGCAAATAATTTTACTTCTGTTTGCCATTGGAGAAGGAAATGGCAAGCCACTCTAGTATCTTTGACAAGAAAACCCTGTGGATAGAGGTCCACAGAGTCAAAAGGGCCAGAAATGAGTAAGAACAACTGAACAACAACACCGCTTTAGGTAGTTCACTGGCTACAATTTGCTATTGTCTCTTGACTAGCCTTTTGTCTGCATGCATTTATCTTCTGACCCTTTAATACCGTTATTATATATTATTATAATACTCATATCTTATATGAGTTTTCATTGGCAAAATACTACATGTTGCCCAGGACCATCATTTACCCATTACTCTTTAGCTAATAATCTTCAACTTTAATTTCTGTGGTAGGGGCAGCTAGGTGGCACAGTGAATAGAGCACTGCCCCTGGAATCAGGAGGACCTGAGTTCAAATCCGGGCTCAGACATTTAACTCTTGATAGTTGTGTGACCTTGGGCAAGTCACTTAACCCGAATTGTCCTGCCCTCCCCCCTCCAAAAAGCAAAAAAAAAATTCTGTGGTAAAAAGGCTTCAGTTTTGGCTTTGGCAAAAGATTCTATCTGCTTTGTTGAGGACTAGCCTATATAAGTGTGGAAAGGTTCATTTCCAGTATGTTGGCCACTTGGTGACAAAGGTCATGGAAGCACATGAAACAAAACAAAACAAAAAGACAAGATAGACTTTATCCCAGGAAAGGGAATGGGAGGAGGGGATGATGATGAGAAAATGAGTGTTTACGAATCTGGATTCTTGAGGTTGGGGTTGGATGATAGCCGTTAGGAGTCAAGGGAGAGTGAATTAAGGAGAGTTTATCTGGCCAGTCCCATAGATAGTAAGGTAGAGAGCATCTATGATGAGCCTGGCATAAGAGGTTCTTTATATGCATAATTTTAGGGCAGCATTCAAGCTAAACATTATTCAGCACATCATTGTATGAAACAAATGAAAGATGTCTATTCATTAATGACAGGTAGTTATCACAAAAAGAATTTAACAAAAATATATGTTTTAGTTACAGAAGATATATGAGGGAATTATTATCTTAATATAGCTGGTCTCACTAAATTAAAAAAAAATTGATCATCAGACCAGATGGAAAAGAGAACTTTCCTAGGACTTTGTAGTCCTCTACCTTCAACAGCTAAGTCTTTTTGTAAAAGAAGAAAAAGATACACCAAAGGATATTTTCTTTTTTTTCATTATCTTTAATTTTGGTGGGTTTTTTTTTTCAGAAAAAGAAATTTCCATTTCACTGGATATTTTATTTTGTTATATCCCTATGCAAAATAACATACTCTCTTTTTTTTCGTAAAGAGTATTTTATTTTTTCAAATTACATGTAAAGATAGTTTTCAGCATTCATTTTCACAAGCTTTTGAAAATAATTCTTTTCAATGATATGTTTTAATAAATTTTCGTGAATAAACAAAGTAATTGATCAATAAGTAATTATTAAATATCTAAATATGTTCCAGGCTCTCCATGAGGTACTATAGATATAAGTATGAAGAATGATATAATCCCTTCTCTCAAGAACCTTAAATTCTAAATGGGGAAATAAATGCTTCCAAAGTGGATGAGAAGTATAAGGTGTTTTAGAAGGGAGGTCTGTAGCAGTTGGGAGAATCAGAAAAGGTTTCATGTGATGCTCAAACTGCATCTTGAAAGAATAGGAGGTTACTCTGAGGTAGAGGTGAGGAAGGAGTGCATTTCAGGCATGAGGATGGCCAGTACAAAAGCACAGAGAGGAGACACTGCTGTGTGCGAGGAATAGACTATTGCTATTTCTCCTGCAAACTGAGATTATTATTAATTAAGCCAATTAACTTTTAATTGTTTCCTTGCTCTTCAGGAGGTAAGAAGCAGAAGTCATATGGATGTTTCAAGTAGTCACCAAGAAGTTGAAGGATATGAACAAGCAACCTCTAAAACACCTCAAATTGAGGTAAGAATTTAAGATAAGATATTCAAAGCTCTTTTGAGATTCTGTTTTATCATTTAATATTTGATTTTATTATCATTTACTCCACTTAGGACAATCATATCTGGAATATCAGTAACTCTCTCCCTACTTCAATGTAGGCAAATACTGGAAGAAAAAAAAACATGCCCAGACCCATTGATGTCATTTCATCATGAAGATTTGTCTGGCTTCAGTTTAAAGGAGTTTCAGTTCACAGATCTCTATTGTTACATAAGGCACTGTACTATGTGCTGTGTTTAAAAACAAAAAATGCAGAACAATCGCCTCATTGTGGGGGAAGGAGTGTGCATGTACATATATACAACATGTATAAATAAAATAATTTCAAGAGGTAGAGAACATTATCAGCTAAAGGGAAAGGAAAGGCTTCATATAGGTGGTGGTAGCTGAGCTGAGCTAAGAAGGACTTTCCTGGCATAGGAGTCAGCTTGAATAAAGGCACAAAGACAAAAGATAGCTAGGAGACCAATTTGACTGGAGTGTAAAGAGTTTTTGAAGTTGGGTAATAGATAAAAATATTGTAAAAACAGGTAGGAGTCAAAAACATGCAGAACTTTAAAAGGTCAGTTAATGATTTTATATTATATGCTAAAGGCAATAAGGAACAACTGAAGACTTTTGAGTAAGAGAATACAATGGTCAGATATGTGCTTTAGAAAGTTTATTCTGGCATTTGTGTGGGGCAGATGAAACAGAGAGGGAAGTCCTAGGAAGAGAGAGATTAATTAGGAGATTCTTGTAGTAGTATACAAGAGATGTAATGAGAATCTGAGCTAGGATCATGACTATATCAGCATAAAGAATGGAACAATTATCAGAGAATTGTGAAGGAGTAATTAATTGACAAGTTTTAGCAGTTATTTGGATCTGAGGGAAAGTCAAGGACAGACCTGGGATTGTGGGTCTACATAACATAGCTCTGTATTAGGATTCATGAATAATGATGATAAAATGTTAAAGGTTTGATTGCATCTCTAAGTATACATTGAAATATTGGATGAAAATTACAAACAAATCTCTTACATATTTCCACCTATCTATATACATTTCAGCAACATATTTCTAATATTTAAATGTTCATTTAAATTTATTTCTTCCACACAGGTCTCTCATCTTGAAAAACACACCCAAGAAATAAACCAGGCCTCTCAATCCAGTCAGTATGTTCAAGAAACAGGTAATAACTTCCTTCCTATTTTAGATAGATCATAGATATAAACATTTTCCTTACATGCACCAGCACTACATCATAATTGATTAAATTGATTAAACTATTGCCTCCTTCTACAGATGTATATTTCACTTACTCATTGCTAGTATAGTAATATTGATCACTATCAAACTCTAAAATTGTATACTAAGAAACTTAAGTATGAGTCATAGTCTTGAAGATGCTAAAACATATATGCATATAGACACATATATACACAGGCATGTAAATATGTAATATACATATGTAATTGTATTCTATGATAAATGTTGCAGTATGTTTTTATAATAGCACATTAACTGACCCATTTAAATAGTGACTGACAATAACAGTAATAGTGATAACCAATTCAAAGCCCTGCCTATCATCCCCGCCATGAGGGGAACATGACAGTAGCAGACTAAGAGAATGTTAGCCACAGAAATTTACCACAGGAACCGTCTATAGATTGACACCACATGGTAGCTGTAAAGAACTGACAGGGGCCAATTGCTGACCAATTGGATTCTGCTGGTGTCACTAATAGGTTAAAACTCACTTGTTATGAGGAAACTACTTCTATGGATCTAAGAAATCAAAGACCTGGCATAGTATTGCAAGTTTGAAGATACATCAGGAAAAATTAGATATCAATATCCCACCTGCTGTGAGTGCTTTGATTTAGTAAGACCAACAATAAAAGAGGGTAATCCTTAAGTGCACATGTACTAGATCACAGATATAAACATTTTCCTTACATGCGCCAGCACTGCATCATAACAAAACTAGAAAAAGTTCTTACTCATAGCTTGTACTGCTTTTTGTCAGTGTTCCAAGGTTTACAGCATAGTACAGGTTAATGCAAAACAGTTATATCTTTATTCCCATGTCCAGATTAGATGAAGTAAGAATAAGGAGTGCAAGGATTATTTCAGTCTGAAGAAGGAAGAGCTAAAGAACTTGAAGGCATTAAAAATCTACTCAATGGCACCACCTAGTAATGAAATAGGTGACCAAAAATGCCAGTGCACTGAATGAGTTTGAAAAAGAGAGGGCGATATATAGAATAGAATTTTGAAAAGCCATTTCATCAGCGTATATGCAACTACTTGACAAAGTTACAAAAAATGGATTTAAAAAAAATCTGGCTTCAGCTCTAACCATCGTGGATTAACATATTCTTACATAATATTTGATCAAGTATAGATCTTTCAGGGCCTGTATACAACAGTATGTACTGTGGCTATTGTCATGGTAAAAGCCATAGAAGGAAATATGGGACTATCTAGAAAAAACAATGACAGGTATCAAATGCTATCATGTCAGAAGCAGCTTAAAAAACTTTTGAAGACCTGCTGAAAGAGAATGGAATACAATTATCTAGCTACTGCATGTTGTAGAAATCTTCTACAAAATATAATCCTAAAGGAAAAAAGAAACATATATAATGGAATCCTGAAAATAAAAGTACATTAGAAATTATTAATACTCTTAATCAACAATTAATTAAAAGTAAAAACCAAAAGGTTAAGGCAATGTAAGGAATCAAACCAGCATAGAGAATGAAATTAACAATTCAACATCAATTTTTTAAAAGTATGCTGTAGAGCCTTGAGGAAATTCAAATAGAAAGAGAATCTCAGGGAAAAAAAAAACAAAATGTGGAAAATTTCCAGGCTCTCTGACTGAATCAAGTCCAGCACAATGAAAATGCAAGTTGAATATATCAAATAAGAAACAGAAAGCTAATGCACCATTATCATCATGAATGGAAGAAAAAAATTACCAAAGGAGGTGACAGACATTTTACCTTCTCTGGAAAACTAGAATGTAGTGGACTCAAGTAAGATCCATAATTATTGACTCACACATTTCATAGTGGTGAATAAATTACTAACAAAACATTTTACCCTTTGCCTTAGTGATATGTCTGATCCCATTTTTCTTGACAAAACATATCACATATTTATTATCAAAAGATGAAGAAATCATTCACCCTTCCAAATCTAGGACAATCACATGTTTATGAATTCTATATAAAGCATTTTATAACCTGTATCACTGAAAATCCATAAACCCTTCCAAAGGGGTCTTCCAAAAATTCTCAGTGGTATAAAGATTAATTTGTTATTGGTTCACTGATTATTGAACATTTATACTACTTTTATTGATTATCACCAGGCCTTTAGCTCAGTTTTGAACTCAGGGCTTACATACATTGTGACAATGTGTAAAATGGATGCAAACATAATGAAAATGCTAGAGTAATGGATGCTCATGTGGGAAACTATTCTCTATATAAAATCAAGCCTCATTTTCCAAATCAAGAGAAAAGGTTCATGCTAATTAACATTGCTAGACTTGTCAGACATGACTGTTAATGGTTTATCTCTGCAAAGAGACTCTTGAACAGCTAAGAACGAAGAGTAGAGCCAAATGGGCACATTATGCATGACACCCACATGAACTCAACCAGCAATATATCAACAATGAAATGTCAATCAAATGACTGATCCACTTGAGTTGTTTATAGAGTAGAGGGGTTTAGGATAGCCATTCTAATCAGGTCATTAATGCCAGAAATTTCAGAAAGCTTATCCTTAAGGAACTCACATATTAATCCAGATTATGCATTGAAGTGGTAGAAACTGTGTAGTATTTCATTGCAGGTTGAAAATGTAGCCTCTATCAGATATCTGGAAATATATAATCAAAAGGTTAAAATTATCAGAAGCTTATTATCTTTTATAAATGAGTAGTAACAAATCTCTGTATTATACATGGCCCCCAAATATCATTTAGAATACAATAAGGAAGCTGTACTCTAACTGGAACATCCTTGCAGATAGAACTGTAGTGCACAATTGCTTGGGTCTAATATTAATTTATGAAAATGCAGAACAGTGTTTTAAATAGCTGTCACCATATTAAATACATACAATATCCAAACAACATGGAATGAAAAGCTTTCAAAATAAAGTGTTCTAGCAGAAAAAAATTAAGACCATGTGGAAACAGGATGAAGTGAAGAACCCTTGCATAGTCAGAACATATTGTGGTAGTACAGATATAGGGAACACAAAAGGCAAGGGGGAGAGGAAGGAGTAAATAATCATTATTCAGCATCTACTAAATAGCAGGCATTGTGCTAACCACTTTTTTTTTTTTTTTACAAATATTGTCTCATCAAAACAACCCTGTGGCTTATATGCATATCCCAATTTTACAGCAAAGGAATTTAAGGCAGACTGAAGTGAAGTGTCTTAGGTCAAATTTGAACTCAGGTCTTCCTGACTCCAGGCCCAGCACTCTATATATTCAGACATTTCAAGACTACTGATTTCTTCTAGTAGTTTGATTATGCTGTTGTTATTGGACCTTCCTTTCATGAGCATCCTAATATTGTCACTTCCTTATTGAGTATAGCATCTCTCCTCTTTCTTTCTCTTTCTGCTCATCTTTAGTTACTAGCTTCTGGGTTTCATCACTCCTGGTGCCCACTGGCCAACTTGTCTCCTAACTACTAGGCTGTGCTGACTATACAAACTGTTTCAGAAAAAGGTCAAGTAACCATTCTTTTTTCATAGCTGGACTATGAACTATCACACTCAACCTTAGTTTTTTAGGCTCAAAAACCCTCAAAACCTCAAAAAAATCCAAACTAAGATTAATTCTCTTCTTTTGAACACTCCCTCTTTCTATCAGGATCAATGTCTTTCCAAAGTTTTTTTTTTCCTAGTGCTACAAAGTTCCCATTAACTCCTGCCTATTTCTATTGCCAAACTGTGTCCCCTGACACCAAACAATCTTGGGAGTTAACTTTCAGCAAGGCTATGTGGCAATGAGACACTATGGGTTCACTTGGTTCCATATGCCCCATGATCCTTTGGGTCTTGTGATGAAAATTAATACAAGAAATATCAAAACTAAGGGAAGATAGCAAAGTCATAATCCTGTACTTTCCCTGACTACATTCCTGCCTTTATCATGTCCATGTGACTAATAGAAAAATAGGCTTCAAGTAATCATTTATATACTGACTTACATAAACCTCATTCCTGTGAGGTAGTCACTCATTTCTATTTTGTTCATGAGGAAAATGTGACTTGAAGCATTTGAAAGATATGCCCATAGGTACACAGTTGCTAAGTGACAGGTATATAATTAAAACTCTTTTTTTCTGACTCAAAGTCTAGTTTGTGTTTTCCTTTTGTCTATATATTTCATATGCTAATCAAACCATTTCCTTGTGATTGTAGTGTAAATTGATATTTACATCTAATAAACTTAAGCAATATTCAGTCTTATTGACTAGTCTAAAAAATAGTGGCTAGGAAATAAGTACTACATTCATCGCCATGTGGAGAGTATGTAGATTTTCTTTTTTCCCATAAAATCAGTAATGGGAAAGGGCATTACCTGGCAAAATCTGAAAACTGAGGCTCAGTGGAGAGCCCTGGTATGGCTCATCCTTTGGTTTCACTCCATTAAAAAGTCAGCCCTTCAAAAAGGTAACTGAGAAAATCTCCTGGTGTTCTTTTGTGATTGCAGTTATCGACACACCTGAGGATGAAGAGATCCCAAAGGTTTCAACCCAGTTTTTAAAACAACACTTTGAAAAGACAGCCCAAGAAAAGATCCTTCATTCTGACAGAGATATGGCAACTCCAGCCAAACATGTTAAGGTAGGAGATTAAACCAGGATAGTCATTTGGAGGGATGGGAGGAGGGGTTAATAAACACATTAAAGTTCAGCTTAGAATAGGATATGCAGTGTTACAAATTATTGCATCTCTGTTCTTGTCTTCTAAGTGATTTTTAAAATTGAAAAACATAACTTTAAAAACTGGGTGCACACCACCAGGAAGAATATTGTTCCAACTAAGGTTAAAGACAGAGAATGCTTAGTACTTTTCTTGTTGAAGAAAATGTAGTTAAAAGCCTTGTACTTGATAGGGGTTGGGGGAGGGGGTAGAAATCAACATATCGCCTAATGTGAAATTTGCATAACTGTTATGCCCATAGGTAAAATAATAAAATGTACTTTAAATGACTTTCATCTACTCCTTTTTATAACATCTCTGTTTAGAATCCTGGGCAAATTTTTGAATTTTCTATTTCTTTCCTTTAGATGATTTTTTAATGACAAATTAAGCAGAGGTAGAAAATACCAGTATCTTATATGGAATGTGGAAATGTTATGAAATGAAAGTACGGAATGTATTACACATACAAACTAACTATTCAATGTCAGTAGAATGTAGCAGGAGAGAAATAATATTGAAATCCACACCTATGTAGCCATTTAAATGGAGTATGTTGCCTACCTAATGCCCAAATGGTGGTAATACCATAGCAGGCCACTCTGTGTGGAAATGCCCTACAAAGCCTCTTTTTCTCTTTCCCTCTTAAAACATAAATTTTTGTTCCCTAAAGATTGACAGTGAATATAAAGAAACTGTGTGGCCACCTCCAGTTATCACTTCTGTAGCTGCCAGTGCTTCAGCCAGTCAAAGGCAGGATACGTCGACCATGAGGCACACAGAATACAGATCCACCTCTTCATCTTCTGCACAGGTTAATGCCATGAATTTTGGAAAGACAGAAGATTTTCCTCCTCCCCCACCTGAAGTTGTACCAACATTAGCAGATAGGACAGAATTTTCCCAGTCCCCTGAATGCCCTAGGCCCCCTGGAAAATTTCCCATCCCCAAAGATTTATATTCCAAGCAGAGAAATTTATATGAATTAAATCGCTTATACAAACACATCCATCCTGAATTAAGAAAAAACTTAGAAAAAGATTATATCAGTGATGTTTCTGAGATTGTATCTCATCAGGTAGACACAGGAGACTCTGTTTCAGCAGATGTGCAGCAAACCTGCTATGTTTTTGAAAATACTGGTGGCAGCAATCAAAAATGTCTGAACCCTGAAAGAGAGTTCCTTGAATGGGATGAAATTTTGAAGGGAGAAGTTCAGTCCATGAGGTGGATTTTTGAGAACCAGCCTTTGGATTCCATCAAAGATCAATCTCCCAGTGAAGGCAACAGAAAAAAAGGCATTGCTGATCAAGAAATCATTGCTGGAGGAGATGTGAAATATGCCAAATGGATGTTTGAAACTCAACCAATTGATATGTTAGGGGTTCATTCTTCTGGATCCACAGAAAGTGATTTGAAAGTTCCAGAACTAGCCAGGGGAGATGTGCGCACAACCACATGGATGTTTGAAACACAACCACTAGATTCAATGAACAAAATTCATCAGGACCAACAAGAAGAGTCAGAAGCAACTGCCATTGAAAATATAACTGGAGGTGATGTCAAGACTGTGAAATACCTGTTTGAAACTCAGAATCTTGACCAACTTGGGCAGCTCTATTCAGTGGATGAAGCCAACTTACTACAGCTCAGATCTGAGCTAAAAGAGATTAAGGGGAATGTAAAGAGAAGCATAAAACATTTTGAAACTCAACCACTGTATGTTATCAAAAATAACTTAGGGCAAATTCTTGAGATTAAAACTGTTCACAGGGAAGACATTGAAAAGGGGGATGTGAGAACAGCACGCTGGATGTTTGAAACGCAACCATTGGATATGATTAACAAAGATGGTACAGAAGTTAAAGTTGTCCGTGGAATATCCATGGAAGAAAACATCAAAGGTGGAGTAAGTAAGGCAAAGTGGCTGTTTGAAACCCAACCTCTGTCATCCATCAAAGAAGAATCTGAAGTGTCCATCATTGAAAAAGAAACTATCATAGGTACTGATGTCTCCAGAAAGTGTTGGATGTTTGAAACTCAGCCCT
Source organism: Petaurus breviceps papuanus (assembly GCF_028583685.1). NCBI lineage: Eukaryota > Metazoa > Chordata > Mammalia > Diprotodontia > Petauridae > Petaurus > Petaurus breviceps. The sequence goes on from NW_027187419.1 coordinate 95,225,701, forward strand.
TAGATACCCTAAAAGAAACTACTGATTCAAATCCTTTGCCAGCGGAAGAAATAGTAGGTGGTGATGTAAAAGCTACCAGGTACTTATTTGAAACACTTCCAATGGATGTTTTAAAAGATAGTCCAGAAGTTGGTAAACTTCAAAAGATAGTGGCCTCTGAAGAAGAAAAGGGAGACGTGAAGCACCAGAAATGGATTTTTGAGACTCAGCCTCTAGAAGAGATTAGAAAGGGGGAGAAAGAATATATAAGGACAGTTAAACTTGAAGAGATTGACAGAGGGGATGTTAGAAGCTATACACATATCTTTGAATCAAACAGTTTAATTAAGTTCGATGAATCACATAAAATACAAGTGGAAGGAGTGACCAGAGGTGCTGTAGAGTTCAATAAATCTCTCTTTGAGACAACTCCCCTGTACGCTATTCAGGATCATCTTGGAAGATATCATGGAGTTAAAACAGTTCAGCAAGAAGAAATTCTAAGAGGAGATGTGCGAAGTTGTAGGTGGCTATTTGAAACTAGGCCTATAGATCAATTTGATGAGAGTCTTCATAAATATCAAATTATCAAAGGCATATCTACACGAGAAATACAGTCTGGTGACGTGAAGTCTGCTAAATGGTTGTTTGAAACACAGCCTCTAGATTCTATTAAATATTTTAGTAACATGGAAGATGAAGAAAGTAAAAAACAGCAAACTACGGATGTTATTAAAGGGGATGTAAAAACCTACACGTGGCTGTTTGAAACCCAGCCAATGGAGTCCCTTTATGACAAGACAGAGTTAATGACTGACAATGAAGAAATTCATAAAGGAGATGTCAAAACATGCACTTGGCGTTTTGAAACTCAACCACTTGATGCAATAAGAGATGACTCAGAAACAGTAGTTAAACTCCAAACTGTAAAACAGGAAGACATCCAAGGAAGTGATGTTCGCACAGCCTGCTTTCTTTTTGAGACAGAAAACCTAGACAACATACAAGGGGAAGAAGGAAAGGAAATCAAGTCAGTGGAAGTGGATATTCAGTCTGGGGATGTTTCTAGCATGAAGTACAAGTTTGAAAATCAATCCTTGGATTCCATAAGTTCCAGCTCTGAGGAAGTTTTGAAAAAGATCAAAACCCTACAAGCTGAAGATATTCAGAAAGGCAATGTTTTAAATTGCAGGTGGCTCTTTGAAAACCAGCCTATTGATATGATAAAAGAAGGCCAAGAAGGTGATGAATTAGTCAAGACAGTGACAGACATACAAGGTGGGAATGTGAGAAAAGGGTGCTTTATTTTTGAGACTTTTTCTTTGGACCAGATTAGAGACAAATCCGAAGAGATCAGCACTGAGAAAACCACTAGCAAAGATGAAATAATAAAGGGGGATGTGAAAAACTATAGAATGCTATTTGAAACCCAACCACTCTATGCTATTCAAGACAAAGAAGGGTATTATCATGAAGTGACAACAGTTAAGAAAGAAGAAGTGATTCACGGAGATGTGTGTGGGACCAGGTGGTTGTTTGAAACAAAGCCTTTAGATTCTATTAATGATTCAGATAATGTATATGTTATCAAATCAGTCACACAAGAAGACATTCAGAAAGGAGATGTTAGTTCTGTCAGATACAGATTTGAAACACAACCACTAGATGCGATTTCAAAAGAGACAAACGTAATTGTCCCCACTATTGACCGCATCCAGGGTGGGAATGTGAAATATCATAAGCAACTCTTTGAATCTGAAAAGTCTGATAAGAGAACATATGTTAGAACAGTTAGTGTCAATGAAATTCAGCAGGGTAATGTTAAAACCTCTACTTGGCTCTTTGAAACTCACACCCTTGATGAGTTGAAAGGAGAGGGGTCAGAATATGAGCATATCAAGACAGTCACCAAGGAAGATGTGCAGAAAGGTGATGTCAAACAGGCAGTATGGCTTTTTGAAAATAAGACTTTAGATTCTATTAAGGACACAGATGCGTATATCACAGAAATAACCAGGGAAGAAATCCCTCCTTCCGATGTCAAGACAACAACATGGCTCTTTGAAACAACACCCCTTCATGAATTTAACGAAAATAAAGTGGAAAAGGAGGAAATTATTGGAAAAAGCATTAAAGAAACCTTAGAAGAACTATATTCACAGAAAGTGATTGAATCTCATGGAATTATCATTGAAGCAAATGAAGTTGGGAATGTCCGGATGGCTAAGTACAAACTAATGAATCAGGAATCTCCTGAAATACAGAAAGAAGAAGTTATTAGAGGTGATATCAGAACTATAATGATGAACCTGCTTTCTAAAAAAAATGATGCCAAAAAAGAGATTTTAATCAATGAAGAAGAAAAGGGCAATGTTAGTTTGACCAAAGCCCAGTTATTAAACAGATCTACAGAAATCCAATCTGAAAAAGAAGAAATAGTGAGAGGGGATATACAACAAGCAATAAAAAACTTGTTCAGTGAGGAACAATCTGTAAAACAAGGCATCATAATTCAGGAAGATGAAAGAGGGGATATTAACATGACAATCTATTGTCTTCTTCACGAAAATGATAATGATAACAAAATAGAACATGAAGAAATAGTAGGTGGAGATGTAAAACGCACTATTCATAATTTGTTGTCTTCTGCTGCAAACCATGAAATAGCCAAAAAGACTAAAGTAGACGCATCAGAGAGGGGAAACGTTCAGTTTTTCACAACATGCATAGAAGCTGGAGCATTAGATTACCTCAAACTGCTCCAGACAGGGTCAAACGAAACACTTACAGCTGAGAAACAAGGAGAGGAAGAGATAATTGGTGGTGATGTTGAAGGCACAAAGTTGTTACTAACGAAAAGGAAGTCTCAAATTGAACGTACTGTTAATGAAACTGACATCATCCCAGGAGATGTGCATAATACAGTTAAGGTTTTCATGACAGAACCTCAGAGTACAGCCTGTCAGGTGCCTAAGGAAGATATTATAAAAGGTGATTTGAAAGCAACCCTAAATTCCCTCAGTGAGGCCATAAATCAGAAAACAGTTACAAAAAGGGAAGAAATTATGAAAGCTGACATGCTTGCGACATTGAAGTCTCTTCAAGAAGCAAGCCACCAATGGAAAGAAACTGAGAAGCCTGATATTATCCCTGGTGATATTAAACAAGCTATTGAATCTCTTGAAAAAGCAGTAAACACAAAGACTGAAATTCTTAAAAAGGAGCTTATTCGAGATGACCTTGAGGCAACATTAAGAGTACTGAAAGATCAACACTCTTTCAAGAAGATAGACAAAGAAAATGTAATAAAAGAAGAGATTCAGGCTGTGAGGCATGATCTGGTAGATTCCACTGAAGAACACAAAGACCCAAACAGGCAGGTACCCACTGCCAGGGACATAAAAGGGTCCCTGCAGCCAAAATCTGAGTCATTTGAACAAGGAGCCCAATACCAAGATAAATTGGGAGTGCATGAACAAACGGCAGTCAAATCTTTTCATGCATATTCAAAAGGAGATCATGGTGAGATTATTCCTCCAGAAGCCCCCAAAGGCACTGTAAAAATTGTCATAGGTCGTGACCAAAACTATGATGCCCTTGAGAAGAGCCTCCAAAGATTGTGTGATTCACCCCACAATAATGTTGAAAATTCAGCCCAGGATGGGCATCAAAACAGCATCAGAGCTGATGCATCAAGAGGACAGCATCTTAGAAAGGAACATGTGAGGAGCCAGGCAGCTTCTTATAGCTTAGTTCAGAAAAATGTAAGAACTGAGAAATCAGAGATGGATGCTGTACCAAAAAAGGATGATGCTTTTAGTGCTGCCTTGACTACCAAAAAAATGCAGGAGAATCAGATGTGTGTGCTAAGCAGTGACCAGCAAACCAGGGAGTCTTCCCATGAAAAAAGTCATAAAAGGACTAAAAAGACAAAAATAGCAACAGATGCACCCAGTTGCAAGCCTCCTGCTATCCCCCACCCAGTTAGCATCCCAGTTAATGACAATAAGACGTGTGAAATGACTGGTAATAATCAGAAGGAGATTTTACTAAAGGAAGAAATGAGACAAGCACAGCATGCTAGTGAGGCTTTTCAAAGGAATGAAATGAACCTTCAGCAAACGCAGCCTTTTGTTCCTTTGTTCCTCAAACAGGATATTCAAAATGTGTCTGAAGAAAAAGCCACAAAGGGAAACCATGGAAAATTTAAAGCAACAACAGAAAGGAATAAAAAGATTGATGTTCATCAGAAAAATGAGAACTTTCAAACAAAGATGGATGCCTCAACAAACTTAAAAGTGACTGTGGAAAAAAACTGGAATCCAGTCAAATTGGCTGCTGTGAGTAATATGACTGAAACTCATTCCTCCCTTCCACCTCCATCTCCACCTCCACCACCACCTTCCAATGCATCATCTGAAATTGAATTTCCTCTTCCTCCTCCACCTCCTTTAGTGATGTTGCCTGATAAACATGAGTTTTCTTCATTGCCATCCGCAGAAAAGATAAAGGTTGAATTTGATGGCTTTCCCTGCCTCCCTCCCCCACCTCCACCAGTAGATGACAAAAGTGAGGGAGAATGCCCACCAACCTTTCTGCCTCCCCCACCTCCTCCACCACAGAAACCCATACATCTTTTTTCTCCTACAATTCAAACAAAAGACCATGAAGAGAATGTTCAGCAACATTGCCAAGAGGCAGTTCAAACTCATTCAAGGGCCAGATCCTTAACAGGAAAACCAACAGCACTTCCACCTTCTCCCAAGTTCCCCAAACCAAAATTCTTCAAACAGTTACATGAAAATGAAAATAATATCAATCCAAAAATGCAGCTACTTCCTCTCCAATCAAATATAGGAACTACAATGACCAAAACAAAGGAGCAAAATATATTGATGATGAAGAGCACTGTGGAGCACACCCAGACAAAGGAGAAAATGTATGCTGAGACTTCTGAAGAAAAACAACAGTTGCTCACTGCTGAGTCCAGGAAGCCTTCTATTCAGACTACTCAGGAAGCATCACATCCCAAAGAAGAAAAGATCTCACCTCTTGTTAAATGTCACTCCCTTCCTTTAGATTTAGAACAGACAAGCCCTAAGCCATATATCAGAAAATTCAAAACCCCTCTAATGATTGCTGAAGAAAAATACAAGCAGCAAAGAGAGGAAATTGAAAAACAGAAACACCAAAGCTCTTGTCATCACATAGTCAAAACAGAAGGTCATAATGGGATTGAAGCAGAGGCTGAAATGAAAACACCATCACAGAAGTCAAGGAAAGAAGATTCCTTGCCTACGTCAGCCACAGAGGTCACACGGTCAAATTCTAAGCATCAAGTCAGTCTCCAAACCAAAGAGACTTCTAGTGAAACCCAGATATCTGAATCATCAGCAGCGTCATTGGCCACCCAGAAGCTCCACGGTGTCTTGGATATATCCATGGACAAAGAACACGGTCAAAAGGAAGCTCTCCAAGGTTCAAGAGACATTGTGCAACATAGTTTAGCTCATCAAATGGAACAAACACACCAAGAATATACTTCTCATATTAGAGAGCAGGGAATTAATGAGAAACTATTGTACTTATCTCCAAACAAAGCTAAAAGTGTCAAGTTCCCCACGTTAGAGCTAAGCTTAAATAAAATACCCCAAGATTTCAAGATTTACCAAAAACAACCAATACCTAATGTTCAAACCGCAGCTAAACAAGAACACCAGGAAAGACAGAAGACTGAAATAAGTACAGCTATTAGAAATGAGCAAAATACTGCTGAGGAATGTTATCAGTTGCATATGAAGGAAAAAAGAGAAATTAATAAAATGCCTTCCAATTCCTCAGAGAAGAAACAAGAAAGAGAATCAAATAACATTTCTAAGAACCCCAAAGAAACAATGGAATTAGCGGGAAAGAAAGCTTTAGCAACTCAAGAAGAAAACCAGAGACAGGTAGTGGTTGTGCCAAAACAACAAAAACTAATAGCTGAAAGAAAACAAGAACACCTTAAGAATAAATCATCAGAGAAAGTAGTCCACCAGAAAGTTATTGACACACACATTAACTCACTGACACAAAATTTTCAGCAAACACAGAATCATACTTCTGAAAGTAAAGCCAAGCTTAAAAAATTACCCCAGCAATATAATGGTCTGAAAGAAGAATGCCTCACAATTAAGGGCATACAACAGAAACAAGCCCCCCCTAATACTAAAGATTCCAAGGAAGAGATAACACAGAGTAAGATTTTACTTTCTTCTGTTCAAAGTTCCCAGCATGATGATGGAAAATGCATTGTAAATATATTGGAGTTCTTGAGAAAACGTGAAGAACTACAGCAGGTTCTGTATCGAGTAAAACAATTTGAAACAGAACCAAATAAAAATAATATTAAAGCATTTCAGATACTATTGGATATTATCCCAGAATGGTTAATGAATGAGGAAAGAAAAGAATATGGAATTCGCATTGCCATGGATAATAATTTAGAAAAAGTAAAAGAGGAAATAATCCATATTAAAACTGAAGTGGAAGAAATGCTTATTTCTTGTGAGAACACCATTCAAATGTGCATGAAGTCGTCCAATGCAGGAAAATTGAGAACTGAACCTCCTAGTGAAGCATCTGCCCAAATATCAAACATTAGTGCTGGTTCTAACAAAAAAGTCCAGAAGGAGGAGAAAATTATGAAAGGAAAAGAACCTTTTCAAAAAGGGAAATCTCATTCCAATGGGGCGTCTCCTCAAATAGCAAACATTAGTGTTGGGTCTAGCAAAACAGTCCAGAAAGAGAAGAAAATTATAGAAGAAAAAGAATCTCATCAAGAAGTGAAATCCCAACAGGAAATCAAACAGGTAGAATGTAGAACCATCTCTCCATATTTAAAACAACGATCACCATCACCTACTTTCATAACAATTGAATCTACTGCCAGAAAAACAGAGACACCTACTTTGAACAGACCCTCTTCAGCTCCTGTGAAGAAGGAAAGTGTGCACATTCTTCCTTCCCGAAGCAGATCCACAACACCACCATCCAGAGGACGCCAGGCATCAACCTCTCCTTCTCCACCAAGAAGCCACTCTGAGCAACTTGCCAAGCTAAAAGACACCACAGCAAAATTGTCCCAAAGGACATGTCACTATCAGTCAGTAACCCCAGGTCCAATTCTAGAGAAAAGAGCTGAAATAGTCAAGTCTCCTGCGACACTGAGACGTCAGATTAAAACAGAAACCCCAATACCTATAAATGTATCTCATGTTACAGCTAGTACAGTCATTGAAGCCAAGGAAGCAGAAGAGGAAGTCCAGCAAGTAGAGAAAAGAGCAACTTATGTTCAAAGGGATGGAGTCAATATCACAGAGCACATGGTACCAGATACAGAAAGTTTTGATTCAATCAAAATCATACACAAAGTTGAAGTCCCACAAGTAGGCTTGTCAGGGCACTCTAAAGTATATGAAGCATCCAATCAAACAGTTCATGTGGCTGAAAATGTAGTCAAGAGCCATGAAAGTGGAACAAACAGATGGGTAGAGAAATTTCAGAATGACCCAATTTTTGAAGCAAAGTCAAATAGAAGAGTTCCCACAAATGGTGAAGTAAACCATAACTTAAGACAAGAAATGCATACCTTTAGCAAGAAGGGATTTGGGTTAACGGCTATGGAAAGTGAAAGCATAAACAGCAGTTTCAGAAACTTTTCTTGCGCTAGTTCCAAAGATCCCCAGAACAAAGTTCCATATAAACAACCCACAGGGTGCTCTGAAGAAAAGACTCTAAGAGGAGGTTTTTCAGGAGCAGATGCATATGAAAGTAAAAATGTTGGCTCAAGGACAGTAGGCTCTGCAGCACAAAACTCTGAAGCAGTTAAGTCTGGCTTTGACTTCAAGCATGCCCCACCAACCTATGAAGATGTCATTGCTGGCCACATTTTGGATATCTCTGCAGAAGATTCACCAGAAGTTCTCCTGAGAAATTTCCAGAAGACATGGCAGGAAAGTGAGAGAGTCTTCAAAAGTCTAGGATATGCTGTTTCAGATACCTCGGCCACTGAGATGAGGAGTAGTTTCCATGAGGAAGCTGCTTTTAGAAGTGGTAAATGAATCTGCAAAGCATGAGTTTTGAAGCATGAAGAAAAATTAACCAATTAGGGGCACATGAGTCCACTAACCAGAGTATTTTGCATTAATGAAGTGTGTGCATATATTAAAGCAACATAACTCCAAACTAACAAATGTGTTTATTACTCTTGCCTTCTCACTTTGTCTTGGTTGGCTTTTACTATAATACCACTCCGTTTCCAAAGACATTGGACTTAGGGTGAAACAAACCAGTAAAAGGGTTGGTTTTTAAAGCGTAGGTTTGCTAAGGTAAATAATGGATTTGAAGTAGCAGCACATGAGAAATAGCAGGCCAAATATAATTATCATTGTTCAATGGGGGAAAGTACTATATTTGGAATCAGAAGACCTAGATCCAAACTCTAGCTCAGTCATTTATTCTGTGTGAACCTGAACAAATCATTTGCTTATGTAGTTCTCAGTTCCTTCATCTGTAAAATGTGGGGCTTCTAGATGGCCTCTGAGATTCATTTTTTCTCTCCATCTATGATCCTGTGATTCCTCTAAGGTTCCTTTACACTCTGAATCTCTGATCCTATGAATTAAGAGCAAAATGTTGGCATTTCATCTTTTAGTGTTTTACCAATGATAGTGTTTTATCAGTATATTTTAGAAAATACTGAGCAACATGCCCTGACCTACTGTTGACATACTCTTAACTGCTGGAGTTAAGTGGTGTTTGTGTTGAAGTTCAATACAGCCTAGTAATAATCCAAGAAACAATTTAGAATGTTCATATGTGCTTTAAAGTTTCCTATTGATCTGTTTCTCTGACAAAAGGATAAGTAGGACTTGAATTAGACCTTTTATTTATTTACTGTTACAGAGCTTGTTTAGGATAGACTGTAATGCCACTCTCTTTTTGTCCTGAAGCACCAATTTTTTCATCCTAAATCAAGATTAAATTTCCCAAAAGGCCATTCTCATGCACATGAAATTATATGCTGTGATAAGGGGTTGTTTCTAGAGATAAATTTGTTCTGTACTTGGACTTTGGGTTTTGTATACTCAGAGCCACTTTAAAAAAAAAAACAATTAACAACATTTCACATGCATTAAAAAAAGATTTTATATGATTAGCTAAAATCATTATTGTAGTTAATCCTGTTGGCCAGATTGAAAGAAATATCAAATTTAAAAATGAAAACTGTAGAAGCACTAATAATAATTATGCCCCTATCATATTTGCAACATATTGTGTAGTTTAACAGGTTAATGTGGTTCCTTGATGTGCTTGCTTCTGGCATAATTAAGCAAAGCTGCCTAATCAATTTCAGAGGCCCAACTTCTGCTCAGAAACACATGGCAAACACAAAGAAATAGGTCTTAGAGGAAGAATAATACTATACTTATCTGGAACTCAAGTAAGAAGCAAATATTAAAAATAAAAGATATCTTAGCAGGCAAGATTGATACCACAGAATCCGCTCATGAAATTGTATCTACTTATAGGAGGGGTTTTGGGGTATGGGGACTCACTCAGAGTCTCTTTAATATTTTCTGCATAATTCTATAACTTTATTATCATGTTTCTCAGCACAGATCAAATTGAAACTACAAATAGAAGAGGCTTAGGGGTTGTTACCTACTTTGTATGATAAACAGCAAGGAAAGGAACCTGAAAAATTATAAGAAACAGACACAAGAATTTAAATGGCCACTTACTCTTGGGTAGAAAACCCCCACATTCAAAAAGGCCATGAGGGTATTTCTGTATTTATAGTACAACTGCTATTCAAGATAATACCCAAGTTCCAAATTATCTATCATAGAAGGTTTGGGAGTAAATAGTACATTTTAGAAACATCTTTTTATTTCAATTGATTAAATTAACAGAATGTATTATTATATACTACCCTAAGTAAAAAAAATAATATAAGGTTTCCTATTTTTTGATATGCAGCTATGATATATAGAATTACAATGATAAATGTTAATTTACTCACGTGTATACTTATATACAGACACGTAGTCTTGTTGAATTATACTGACTTCAGATACATCATGGTCAAAATTGCATGACCTATCTGTTATCAAATGGTGAAAACTAGTATCCTGGCAATGCCCTTTATCTGCATGGACTGATTTTCAAAAGACATATAGTAAAATTCTTTCTAAGAGATGCCTAAAAAAGACATCACATGATTTTTTTCCTTCTAGAAACTTCTACTTCAGGACAAGGAAATGTGTACACTTTGTCAAAAGACTGTTTATCCAATGGAATGCCTGGCAGCAGACAAGAACATTTTTCATAAGTCATGTTTCCGATGCCACCATTGCAGTAGTAAATTGAGGTAAGTGGGAGGAGAAGGACTATTTGGTCTTTGGAGAAGGTAGACATCATAGTATACGCAATCCTATACTGCCTTTCTTCTCACCTGTCCGTTTAGATACAAGTATAACAATAATTGTTATATGCAGTTCACTCTACCACAAAATGAGGTTCTGTAATATAAGTTTTCAGAGATGGCCTTGACCTTTCTCTTCAGTCATTCATTGCTGTTTTTGCTTCTTGGAGCAATAGAATTGTTAAGCTCCTCTGAGGGCAGAACTGTTTGAATTCTTACTGTTGCTGTTTAACTTTATTGTCCTTAGCACCACCATGGGGTCTTATCAGCCGTAGGCAGTTAATTTTTCTTCATAGAGGGAGGTAGAATGGGGGATAGATGAATTTATCAGGGGTCTAAAATGCTGATTTCATATGTGTAATCAAAATGGCAAAATAGATCTAGTTTTGTATCCTACATTCATTACACCCTTCATTGTGCTTCTCCTAAAAACCTTGAAGTATATATTTTTTAAATTATATTTGTAATTTCATTGGGGCACTGAAAGTTTAAATGACTTGCCCAGAATGACAGCATGTGGCCAACGCAGGACTTGAACCCAGATTTTCCTTACTCTGTGGCCACATCTCTATCCACCCTAGCTTGCCAACTAGATTCCCTCTCAAAACAGGTTTTCTTATTTAAAATCCAATAAGATCTTATTGGCCTGAGTTTTTATTGACATTTGAAAGGGCCCTTTCCATAATCTGAAGGAAAACCTTGGTGACATCATGACCAAAACTTGGAATTAAAACAAAGTATACTCTTGACTCTTCAAGTCTAATCTCTTCCCAAGGGAAAGGACAGACCTTCTACCATAATTTACTTGTTGCATGACTGCAACTTAAATCACAAGGAGAGGGCTCTCTGTAGATTTGTATATGCCCATTGATCCCAGGCCTAGTATTCAGGTTTGGAGGCTTTTAGGACTAGGACTAAGGGGAACCCAAGAATCTTGAAAGTCCAAGCCCAGGCTACCTCCTGGTTAAGGGAAGTTGCATGGGTCCAGAGGCATTAATTCATGTTCATCATACCCTAAGGGAAGGTGCTAAGTTCTCGTTTTCTATAGGACTTAGAGGTAAAGTCTAAGCCCTTTGAGTACTGGCCAAATGGTATAGAGTATTTTTCTGATTGATGGGAAGAAGAAATAACTGATTCATCTACTCAGCTTTAGACAAATTTACCTTTAAAATAGGTCCAGCCTCATAACTCAGTGAATCTGAAACAGTTTTGTTAGACAAGGTGCTACCTTTCATAGAGGCCCAGACCTATGCATAGGCAGAATGAGCAGCCACATATTCAGTACTCCTTGAGTTGTATTGAAAGTCTGCGTACACCAAAATAACCTCACCAACTTACTATGGACTTTGAAATCCTCACCAATAGAGTTACTGCATTATTTCTACCAAGTCCTTATTAAAATTGAAATATTCTACAATTACTCATTTGTATCCATTAATATGTCATGGACCAGTTCATCAGATTAACTAATAGTAATTGAGTAGGCAGCACGACCCTGAGAGAAAGAGAGACAGAGCAGGTGATTTCATAGGACCACACAATCAGAGCTGGAAGCAGTCTTTGTGGTCATCTGTTCTGTAATAGATGGCATTTCACAACTGCAGGAACATAAGCCTCAAGAGGATTTATAAGTGCCTTACCCAAGGTCACACATGTAGTAAGTATTAGAATGCAATTTTGAACTTGGCTTCTCTGATACAAATACTCTGACCTCCTGCACTATACTGTCTCCTAGTGAGGGAGGGAGACAAAGGTTTGGAACATGAGGATGCTGATAAGGAAGGCACATCCACGTGGAGTTCTTACAGTGGGAAGCTCTGGGCAACTAGAAAGGCAGAAAATTAAAAGGTGGAAAATATTAAAACAAGAGACTGAACAGGAGGTGAGAAGTGAGGCTGGGGATTGGTAATGGTGCCAAAGACAAATAGCCTCTCCTAAAAGGGTTATTTGTTGTAAGACTTGACTTAAATCAGTTTTAGACTAAATTATGGAATGACTAGTTGGGAGTATAAAAGGAAGGGTCATTATTCATTTGAGAACTCTAGAATTTACATAGATAATTTAAGTGGATGAATAAATTAAGTCCATCCCTCCATGGAGCAATAGTGATATTCTTATTATCACATTCTTCAGAAGAAATTTTTTTTTCAAATTGTTAAGACCTGCTAGAACTTGAATTCCATTGTAATCACTTATAAAAGAGGAGAAAAAGCTATGATATTTTCTTTCCTCCTAGAAAGTATTTGCTTAATAGCCCAGTTTCTAATTCACGATCGCCTGTCCTTGTTCAAGTCAAGAAAGCAGCTATTAAAATACGGTGGTCACTGTGTGGATTGTAAGAACTAAAGGATTCCATAAGTGATAATCATCTCTGTATAAATTGAAGTCTTAGGGTCACACCAACGACAGAAAAAATACTCAGTTAACTCATTTGGGAAATATCCGGGACTGCAAACACAGCTTAGCAAAATGGTTTCAAATTTATTCATCTTCCAGGACCCTTGAGGTGAATGCATTTAAATGAGTCTGATTTTTGATGAGTAAAAATGGGAGTGAATTACTTGTCATTCTGAGATGATAAAATGGGGGTTATCACCATGTATGGCACTTTGATTAAAGACTTTCAGGCTTAACCTATTTAAAATACACATTAGGTTTAGCATCTAACAGGTTCTCAGTTTGCTAGACTTTCCTCCCCCCTTACCCCAAAGGAGGCAGGGGCTACAATTAAATATATAGTAAGTTCCTATTTATTCAGAATCCCAATAAATGAAAGTCCAAAAAAAAATGAATCCTGCCCTCCTCAGTATCCAACTTTGTTACGGAGATACATTCACAAGTAAACCAGGCCTTAGGGACTTTTTTTCAAAGCAGTAATTTATGTAATATTTCATAGTATTCAGATTTAACCCAATCTCTTAACTCATCTACATCTATAGTTATAGTTTATATGACATCCATAATAATGACCCACAGGTGCTATAACAAAATGCTTTATGACATATTAAAGAAAAAAAGTTATGATCAGTATAGTTTTGGTGGTAAGTAAATCAGTATAGTATCCTGACTTTTTTTTAATTGACTATTCAACTAAACATAGTAAGCCTAAGTTAACCAAGACACTTCATGTTTAAGTATTCCAGGTAACTATTTTTCATACTAAATAATGGGTCATGTAATTTTAACTGAAGTCTGTACTTCATTAAGTTGCAGTAGATATGCAACATATTATAAAGTATGTTTTTCCCCCTTTTTGGCAGCTTGGGAAATTATGCATCACTCCATGGACAGATTTACTGTAAACCTCATTTTAAGCAACTATTCAAATCTAAAGGAAATTATGATGAAGGTTTTGGACACAAGCCACATAAAGAGAGATGGCGTAAAAATCAAGGCAGCTCAGGGGACTTTGTTCATAATGAAGAAATAGATCTAAATAAGAACATACCAGCAACACCCCAGACACTTGACGTTCTCAGTCGGCGTGCAGATTCAGGCAATGGTGATGGACCAGGGGAGAATTTGAAAAAAACTGGTGAGAGGGGCAAACTGAAAATTACCTGGCCTCCGTTTAGTGAAACTCCTAAGAAACCCTTTATTATTGAAGATGATCTCAAAATGAGTAAACCAAAATGGCCCCCTGACAACACCTCCTCTCTGTCCCCTGACCATCCCCTGGAAGACAAAAGTGAAGCAAAGTTAGAAAATAGTAATCTTGTAGAAGGAAAATGGAAAGAGAGAGATGGCATTCCTGGCTTGCAACCACATCGACAATCTCTCCATATGTCTCAGAAGGACAATGTTATAGGAATCACTGAGATGAAAACACATGAGACAAGGAGAGAAGAGAAGGAAGAAAATAAGCATGTGCAAGAGAAAATGAAAGAGACTGAAATTTCTGAGGATAAGAGGAAAAGTGAAATGGATCTTAATGACAGCAATAACGTGGCTGTGCAGAGTGCTGAGAAGGAGAAAAATGAAAAAATTAATGAGCCTGGTGGTGCAGAAGTTTTACAGGTTACTAACACTGATGATGAGGCGGTGCTAGAAAATCGTAAAGAGAATTTGAATAAGAATAATAATAATAATTATGTAGCAGTCTCACATCCGAGCAATTGTAGGCAGAAGATATCTATCTTCTCTGGGCCTAATCCATTACCAGGATCAAGCGAGACAAAACATGCAGCTTCTGAATATGAATTTGAGAAGTTGGAAAATGGGTCTAGGATTTCAGAATTACTTGGTATATTTGAGTCTGAAAAGGGTCACTCCAGGGAAGTTTTAGCTGTGGCATCTGACAAACAGTATTCCGGAGATCATTTAGGTAACAGTGGTCAACCTGTTCAAGATGCCATTTCTTCAAAACATGATCCCAACAGTGAATTACTGACCAAAGAAGCCACTGCCTCTGCAACATCATCTTTCAATACTGAATTGCTGATCAGAGAAAATACCAAAAATGACTCAAAATTTCCTTTTCTTTTCACTAAAACTGTAAAAATACCTTCCTTTTCCAAAAAGGAGGAATCATTTTTAGACACAAGCCTTTTACATTCTGTAGATACAATTAAAACCACTTTGGGCTTGTATGAAAAAGAATATCAGAATGACAAGAGTCACTGTCAAGATAAAACTACAGATGTGTCATGCAGTGATGGAAGAACAAGGTTTGATTCTCAAAACTCTCAGGGTAGAGCAATACCATTGGCATCATCTTCTAAAAATGAGGTGCAGTGTGAGTCACTGACAATTGAAGAGCAAATTAAAAGAAATAGGTGCTACAATGATATTGAGTAAAATGTAGTTGATTGGGTAACACTGGCATGCAGACACTGGAATAATATAGAAGTTTACAGCTATGTCCATATTAAATATTTTAGATGATTTAATAGCCTCTTATCGGAACCCCTTGTTGAACATGGTATATTATGACAGAAATACCATGTTTGTCATAACTGTTTTTCCCTTCCTAAAATGTCCACAAAGAAACTAAATAACTCTTGTCTTGTCAGTCTGCTCTAAAGTATGCATTTATATCTATGGACATACTAGAAACAATCTGATGAAGTAGCTATTGAACTGATATGCATAAAACTTGCTTGTTGGTCTTTAAAATGTCAGCAGAACAGAAAAGTATAGCACCTGGTGTGCAGGACAAAAATAAAGATTTCATATCTGTAACTGTTTTTCATGTATTATTTTAACTATAAGTAAATTAACTTTATTTCATAATAAAACATGAGCATTTGCTTTAGTTAGTTCATTATAGATAAGTATTTATCACAAGATGTTCCCATTTTGCTATCTGGCTCAAAAGTGGAAATTATGTTAGAGTTTTCAAAAGTTTGCTATGTATAATCATCTTGATGAATGAAATCAAGAAGAGATTTAAGAGATAATTCAGTTAAATGTATTAACAGAGCAAATTTAATGATGATGATGATGATGATGATGATGGAGGAGGAGGGCAAAAATGTAATGCTCAAGTATCAACAAACTTGGAAACATGGTTATTTTAATAAATTTTCTACAATGCATTATTGTAAACTAGATAGATACTTTTGTGCAAATTAAAAAGTATAAACCATAGTATTGTTTTCAATTTTTTTCTCAGTACTTATAAGAAATATCAAGTTTTATTTTATCTCGAGTGCATGAAAGAATATATGTTACTTAATTGTTGAAGCCCAATAAAAAAAAAAAAAACCTTTTCAAAATCTGAGTTTTGGATTTTCTCTTGACATATCCTTTTTGTAAATGCTTTTGAAGTTTACATAGGAAGAATAATGCTGGCCTCAGTGCATGGTTTAACAGTTAATTAGGTCTGTGTATATATGAAAGAAGTCCCCAACACAGATTCCATTAAGTAAACATAAACCTTTGATTTCCTGCCTGTGAAAAGAAGAAGCAAGGTTCTCAAAGATTTTTCCCCTTAAAAATACAGTATGTTCCTATTTTCTTTTTTTCCAATGCTTTCTCAATAGATTTCTATGACCTACATTTTAACTGCTTTTAATCGAATGTTGTGTGGTTCTGCTGAGATACTGGCAAACTACAGAGGTAGTATAGCAAATTCATCATTTGTATTGAATTATTGTATTGCTCTTTACTTTCTCTTTTATTGGTGACACAGCATATATCAACAGTCATTTATGTTAAGACAACATAAAGCTTTCTGGAGAGCAGAAACCAATTTAATTCAATTATAAAGTTCATGCTATGTTTTCTAAATATTTCATTTCTTTTTTTTTTTTAAGCAATCAGGGTTAAGTAAATTGCTCAAGGTTACACGGCCAGTTATTTCTGGGTGTGGTGCTGAGTATCTGAGCCCGGATTTGATCCAGGTCATCCCGACACTGGAGCCAGTGCTCTTACTCGCTGAGCCACCTGGCCACCCCTAAAATATTTCATTTCTTAGGACAGTGAGATTATTTTCATGATTGCGCATCATGTGATATGACTAAAAATGGAACCAGGCAATTGTCTATAGCTGAAAAAAGCCATAGGCTCATATGGTCACAGATTTAGAACTAGACTGTAGTACCAACACAACATTCACAGTAACTACAGTGACTATGAATATGCTGGCGTAATTCTGAATCACAAAATATAACAAACTCTCCACATTGAAGATGGAACCAAAACATTTATTCAAACATCAGAAAGCCAAATCCATCATAGCAACAAAGAAATCTATACACAATAAGCTTTCCCTTTCCTAGGGCCTTCCCACAAACAACATTCAAAGCTCTCTTCCTGCTTACTTTCTCTCAGCTCTAACTACTCTTACCAACTTCCTTTTAGCTTTCCACCCTTCCTGCTCTACCCATTCAGCAAGCTCCTCCCACCACAGACTTATGTGACTCAGGCTTCCATGTGACTCGGGCAGGTCACATAGGTCTATTAATGGATGGGAAAGCTCTTCCCATTAAGCAAAAATACATTAAAAATATATAGATACATATTTGGAGGTCATCTTGTCCAACCCTCTCAATTTGGAGATGAGGAAAATGAGGCCCAGAAAGATTAAGGGATTTGCCCTAGGTCACAAAGTAAATGGCTAAGCTATACAAAGTGTAACTCGCTCCCCTGATTCCAAGTCCAGGGATCTTTCCAATGTATTCTGAAGAAAGATTTCCTAAAATTTCTGGTTAAATTTAGGTAAAAAATCCTTCCTTAATCATTTCCCAATATCTACCTTCCCCTTGAATTAAGCCTTCTCTTGTAACATAGAAAAATAATTAAGCAAAACCATTTGTCACAGAAACCATCCAATGCAACTTTCTGTACTCAATATCCCACACCTCTACAAAGAAGATCTTTTTCCTAGATCAAAATTGACCATATCAATTCATCAGAGTCTAACTTTATAAAAATCAAGAAATAAACACTACCTTCCAGTGTTGTTCTTGTTTACATTATTGTAGTAATTTTATACACATATCTGCGTGCAATTGCATATATATGCATGTGTGTGTGTGTGTGTGTGTATATATATATTTTTTTTTCCCTTATTCTCTGTATCAGTTCACACAAGTCTTCCTGTGTTTCTAGAAACTCTTCATATATGCCATTTGTTATGGCACAATGGTTTTCTATTAATGCATATGTCTCATTTTGTTCAGCTGTTCCCCAATCAGTTGGCTGTCTATTTTCTTTCCAATTTTGAAGATAATGTCTTTTAAATTTCATAATCATCTTCATAATTTAATTTAAAAGAATAATCACACATTTGATTTATGTTTTACCTATTGTAAACATAACATGTGATTTTAGCTTTTTTTCTTTTTAAAAAATGTCTCAGACATATATGTATTACTATCTTAGGGAAGCACTACACTTTGAGGTTCAAATCAATAATTATTTATTAAGTGTCTTTAATGAGCCAGGCACTATCCTAAGTCCTGGAGATAAAAAAAGGCTAGTGGAAAAAAGAAAGCAAAACAACCCTTCTTCCCCATTGCTCCCTCCCCCCGCCAAAGAATAAACCTCTGTTCTCAAGGAACTTATAGTCTAATCAAATGGGAGAGATAACATACAAATAAGTATCTACAAACACAAAAAAATGAAGATAATTAATAGAGGGAAACCACTAGTATTAAAAAGAATCAAGATTGTATTTGAACTAAAATTTAAAGAAAGCTAAAAGATGAAAATGAAGATGTGAAGAATATCTGGCATAAGGGATAGAAAATAAAAATGCGTGGAGTTAGGAGTTGTAGAATTTTATGTGAGGAAAAATAAGAAGGCCAATGTCATTAGGTCACAAAATATATGGAAGGGGAATAAGGGATAAGAAAGTGGGTACAGTTATGAAGGGCTTTAAAAGCCAGAGAATTTTCCATTTCATGTTAGAGGCAATAGACAACCACTGGAATTTATTGACTAAGGGAATGACATGGTCAGACTGACACTTTAGGTACAATCATTGTTTTGAAGATGGAAGGGGCCTTGAAAGGACATCTATGTGCATGTCAGAGAATTCTGTTATGGGAAATTTATAATGAAGCCTTTAGATTACTTATAGTAATCAGATCCCACAGAGTCCAAGGTAGGTCAGTATTGGACCAAATTCCATATTCTATCAGATTTATTATAGCACAGTTGCAATATATAAGGTTTGTGTTATAACAAAATATTGTTTCTGAGTTTAATTCCTTTCATGGAAATAAGCCTGGTGAGAAGTTCAGGGCATCAAGCAACACATTTGTTTGACTGGATAAGAGATTTCCTGAGCATTTCTACATTGCAGTTGCAGTGAAATTCTTAAGAACCTTCCTTCTTACTCTGCCAACAGATAAATAACTTTTGTCTCTTGCCTATTCTTTCTAGATTAATATTTCTTTTCCTATGTATATTCCTAAAGTGCCTTCTAAAGCATTTTAATTTAACAGTAACTAGAAGACATAAAAGATTTTCATTCTGATTTTCTTCTCAATGAACTTTATCAAATTGGCCCCCAAACCCTGGAAGATTGAGGTAGGCAAGAAGGTAAGCAGGAACAGTAAAAAGAAGTGTAATGTACTTTTTTTTTCATTTTGGAAATTTTGCTGAGAACCAAGAAAAAGTGTGAGGTAAATGTTAAAGTATGGAACAGTACAGAGACAGAGTGATGACCAAAAAAAAAGTCTAAGAAAATAAAACCTGTATTAAGATCAGCTGCAGGCTACCAAGAGGATATATGGTCTCAGTAGAACCATAGGAGAATTTGTACTGAGTATTTTTTTCTGTAGTTCCCAAAAGTTCTTTAGAAATTCACTAAATGATGGAGCACCAGGTAACCTGTAAATTAGTAAATCCATCTCAGAGATTGACTAACTGGGGGAAAAAAAAGCTGAGCATACTTATACAAACAAGTTAATTTAATTAGTAGGGTGGCTTGTTTTTTGTGTGTTTGCTATTGTTGTTTTCTGTAGTACTTTTTAAGCTTTTGGAAATTTTTAGAAAGAAATGGAAAATTAAAGTAAAGTAATAGAAGGGGACAATGAGGCAATGTTAAGAATAGTCATTCACTTTGGAGCACTATCATAAAATATAGTTATTACAAGTCTTAATTTGGAGAGGAAATAGCTTTAGAAACCTAATCATCATTACTTGGTAATAAGTGAAAACTAGAGTGATTTTATAAAGCACAAAAATCACCATGTTGAATAATGCATTGAAACTTTCTTTATACTAGACAATGTCCAGCTTAGCATAATTTAAATGTTGTTCTGCCTGTAGGCAGGGGAAAAGCCTAGATAACATTCTGATGTTCCAGGGTTCTCTTATTCATATCTGTGACCTTGGATTTATCCTTTCTCTTATTGCCCTGTACTGGAAATAAAGTTATCATTCAGCAAGGCTAAAAGGATATTTTGAAGCATAACTATATTAGGGCCATAAAGTTTTTAGAAAATGATTTGAAATATTAAATAAAAGATTGTTTTGGGTCTTTTAAAAATTTTTGTTATGGATATGCTAAAAAGTAAACATATGTTACTTAAAATATTAAATAATTGTGGGTCTTGGTGACTATTTTTTAGCCTAATATTATTTGACTTTTGGCCATATAACTCTAATGGTTTTTGTACCCTAAGTACCGATCAGGTTATAGGAGGACAGGAACACTAGTAATAATTGATAATACTGCCATCCTCTTATAGCACATTCTTCTGAAGAGTTGTCTAACATGCTCCCATTAATTCTCATGAGGTAATTAACATATCTCTTATGCTTTTTATCTCTCAGGAGAGTGAAGCCTGATTTTTTTAAGTCCCCAGTAAGCAAGCCTTTTATCCTTTTTTGTTTGTTTGTTTTTTACCTTGCCTATGTAGAAGCTGTCTCAAAATTTTGAACCTATTAAAGAAGACACACCAGTGCATGTCATTTGTCCTACATTTAACAAACATATCACATGGCAATTTCAAATATGAATGCCCTTGTTGTAGTTTTGCTTCATTTATAGAATATTATTAACCACTGGCAACTTCTTAAGTGTAGAAAATGAAATTAAATTGGTCATATCCATATGGTCAAATCATATCTTGCATACCTTCTTGATATTTAACATTCTTTGGGTGCACATGCTATACCAGAAGGCCAAATTATAGCAGATGTTGGTAGCCATGTTTTTGAATGGTGTCCAGCAGTCCAACATCTATTTACAAAATCAGCAATTTCATGCTTATTGACAACACCAAACATTGCTATTTTTTCTATGTGATGACATCACCTATAAAGGTAATGTTGGGCTAGGACATTACCCAACATGAAAAACAAGATAGCTGCACAGGGAGTGCTGCATAAGCCTAGAGTTGTCTGTAACTGCTTTTATACCCATAAATTCCTTGACTATTTAGAAAAGGTTAAAGCAGTTATTTAATATTGGTCATTGTTTGACAGGGCAATATGAGATGCATTTTCCTGGGAGTTTTTGATAAGAGTGTGTCAGGGTAGAGTACAGAATATGCAGAGAATGGAACATAGATAAAGGGAATTATTGTGGCTAGAGTGATTGGGTTGAGGAAAGAGTAGGGCAAATCAGAAATTGAGAGATAATGTAGTGTCATGAACTGTCATGAGTGTTATGTCATGAATTTTTGAATGTATCTAGGTGCAGATTCATGGAAAGTTGGTTTTGCCCCAGGGTAAACCTTGATTTATTAAATGTCAGTCAGATGAAGTCTGGCACAATCTGTTGGTTCTTCGAGCCTTGAGATCAAATGTAACTTTTGGACCCATTGCCCAGTGCCTAATGATTTGTGTAGAAATGAGGAGAGAGTACTAATGGTTGCTGTCCCTGAGTAGCATGGTTTTAAGTTCCCAGCAGTCTCCACATGGGCAAAGAGAGAATCAAGGGTTCCCAGAAAGCCTTGAAGAACATTTAAAGGATGTGTTAATTTTTATTAGCTATATTTATTCATTACAAAGGACATTGATAAAAAAATTTTAAATATGCTGAAGAGAACAAAAAAGTTCAGAAGGTGAAACAAAAGGCAATTTTGTTAGTACAAATTTTTGACATGCTTTTTTAAAAACAAATGAGACATTACAGATGTTCACAGTTTTATATATGATCCTTTTGGGGGGGTTTGTTCTTTATATATTTGGTGATGATTTTAAGGAGAGACTGTTTCACAGTATGACCAATGTGGAAATATGTTTAACATGATTTTCAATGCATAATTTATATCAAATTGCTTGCTCTCTTGCAGGACGGGAGGGAGAAAAATTTGGAACTCAAAAACTTATGGAAATGAATGTTGAAAACTATAATTACATGTATTTGGAAAAAAATAAAATACTATTAAGTACTGAAAAATCACAATTCAAAGAGAGATTTATAAGAGCAATGAGCATATGCTAGTAGTTCCCTGATAGTTATAAACATTATCCAGCTAATGCTAAGGATAAAATGTTCCTTATGCTAACCTCACATCCTTTCAAATAAAGTAACATTAATTTCAGTCAATGGACATATCAATTGCTTAAAATTATCACAATTCTGTATATTACTAGTACACACACACACATACAGAGCAATCTCCTTGATGGTAGGGACTGTGCCACTTTCTATCTTTGCATTGCCAGTACCTTGAACATAGATAGGAGCTTATCAAGTCATTTCTTCATGTTGAACCTGATCTATTATAATTTTGTTGGGTACTATCATCCTGTATGTGTCTCTAAGCCTCATCTCATTTGTGAAATTGATAAGTATGCTGTTTGTACCTTTATCCAAGTCATTGATAAAAAATGTTCAAAACTATACTTCCTTAGGCTACTCTAATAGAGTGCTTCTAAGCTGACATTGAACCATTCATGACAACTGTTTGGGTCTGGTCATTTAAACAGTACTCTATCTAATTGCATTATCATGTTTCCCATATGTTTCCATCTTCTCTATAAGAATAGCATTAGAGGCTTTGTCAAATACTTTGATAAAATCTATGTCTATAATGTTCCTTTGTTCTACCAGTCTAATAATCCTGTTAAAAGGGGAGATGAGGTTAGTCTGGCATGGCTTTTCCTTGAGAAAAGATACTGTGCTATATTTTTGTAATTACTTCTTTTTCTAAATGGTCACTAAACATTCACTTAATGATATATTGTAGGTCTTTACCCCCCAGGTATCAAAATAAAACTCACTTGCCTATGGTTTGCTGTATTTCCCCCCCCTGTTTTTTTCAAATATTAAGATTTTTCCTTCTCTAATCTTATGATGTTTCTACCATTCTCCATAACATTTCAAAAATCACTGTCTCGGCAATATCATATATTAATTCTTTCATTATTTAAGAATAAATTTTATCTGGGCCTGAGGACTTAAACTCATAAAAGAGAGCTAGATGATCCCTTACTATCTTTCCACTTATTTAAGATATCTACTGTCTATTAGGGCTTTCTCTTCTGACATCCCCAGAGTAAAAATCAGTCTCCTTAGGGGGAGGAGAGGGAAGGAGGAAGGGAGGGAGAGAGGAGAGAGGGATTGAAAGAGAGAGAGGGAGAGAGAGAGAGAGAGAGAGAGAGAGAGAGAGAGAGAGAGAGAGAGAGAGAGAGAGAGAGAGAGAGAGAGAGAGAGAGAGAGAGAGAGAGAGAGAGACAGAGAGACAGAGAGGGCTGAGTAGAAATTCCATTGTCTCTTCTGTTCTGATGATCCATTCATACTATCACTTCTTTGATCCTCCAATTGATCATAATGTAGCTTTACAAAAAATTATTTATTTATTGTTCTCTTTAACTCTAATCACCATTTTCAGTTTATTGTGAGGTTTGATTATTCACCCTATTTTTACAGAATCAGGACATATTTGAGGGTTCATCCTCCATTATTTTCTCTTGCTTTCATCTTCTGTACACCATTTTTAAGTCAAAGCATGATGATGAATTCTCTTTGCATCTCTATCAGTATCTTTAGACAACTCCTCTTTTGTCTGCTCAGTGGAATTATTCTTAGAATTTCATTTGTGAGAGTTCCTCCTCCTGTATTGGATTAACTTCCTCTACAGAAACTTTGTCCATGTAAGTCTACTTATACTTTCTCTGAACCCCTTGAAATCTTGCCTCAGCAATGTTAGGCTGCATATCAAACTATATCTTGATTTCCTTTCTTCTCTCTCAAAAATTCTAAGATGGAAAGGACACTTCTTCCCCAAGTTCATGTCATTTCTTGCTCAGAAAAAGTAACTTCTTGTTGGTAAGGATAAAATAAAAAATATAAGATCTACTTAATTCTTCCTCCACTTTTTGAATGATGAAAGCATCATTAAAGTAAGTCAAGAAATCATTAGCTTTAGTTGGAGAGTGAATGAATGAGAAAGAGGAAGAAAAGTAGGAGGAAGGAAAAGAAGAGGAGGAGGAGAAGGAGAAAAAAGAGAGTGCCAATAGATTCTGGTTTGTTGAAATTCATCATCACTAATATATCACACCACTGTGGCAGAAAGCCTTGTGATCTGTTAATTTCTTATCTATGTTCTCTCTGATCAACAGACCTATAGTGATCATCTGTGGCCATATTGTTTATCTTTCTGCTTCTGTTAATGTTTTCCAGCTCTTCTCCATCACACTTTATCTTTCCAGTTCATGGACACATGAGTGTGACATCTTAATATAAGTTGCTCTCTGCCCCACCCTCCTTTTTATCTATCTTTTCTCTTTGAATACCCTTGCAGAGACATAATTTCATCATAGGACTTATCCTACTGAGTCAAAATGATATTTATGAGATCAAATTTATTTCCTTGCATTAGGATCTCTAATTAATATTGGTTGTTACACATACTTTGTATGGCTTGAGGATGTCTCCAATTTGAAAGACAATTTTGAAATGTGTGTGCACACGTACACCCATAGATGCTTATGCAGGCATTTAATACAGGCTTGTTAGATTGGAACGCTTCACCAGTAGGAAGACAATGGGCATGCCATTCTCTGTGTATTTCTCATAGTATTTGGCACATGGTGATCATTTACTTAATAAATGTGTATTGACTGACTAGTTAGACAAAAACAACTAGAATGAATGAAAAGTCCATTATAGTAAACCCTAATAACCAAAGGAATTAAAGCAACTCCTGTGTGTATCAGTATTTGGACCATTAATAATTGGTGTATTCAAAGATGTCTGGAGTCTGCTCAACTTGGGTATATTGGTAAAAGACTCCAAGCTTCCTTTATCTACCTCAGTATAGAATGACAAAGATTTTCCCTTCCTCTTCTCTCACTTCCCCCTACCCACAACAACCTCTCAGCCATTCTGATTAGGATGCATTTCTGGGAAACACTAATTTCCTTGGTTGCAGTTATGCGTATGTTTTAATTTCTCAGAACCATCCTGAGAGCAAAGGGGGGTTGTGATGAGGGAAAGCATCTAACTCCTTATATCTTTCTTTTATGAATTAGATTTTTTGTCAAATATTTTGTACTATAAATTGTCCACAGTTGAATTAGAAATGGGTGTGCCTATGTTCTCTTCCTCAAAACTCAGACAATAAAACAATTTAAAGGATATAGTCGACTTATAAGTACATTTTTGACAGTTATTGTTTTTTATAGCTTTCCAGTTTCTTTATCATTCAATTTGCTATTTTTGTTTTGCATCTTTTTTTTTTTTGCTTTTTTTGGAGGGCAATTGGGGTTAAGTAATTTGCCCAAGATTACATTTCTAGTTTTTTTGTGTGGGTGTTAAGTGTCTGAGGCCAGAACCAAACTTGGGTCCTCCTGACTCCAGGGCCAGCGCTTTACTCACTGCGCCACCTAGCCGCCCTTGTTTTACATCTTTCAATCATAGAAATGTTTGTCTTATATTTGAAAGTTTGTGAATTAACAAACTGAAAAATATGTACTTAATATAGTAGGGAAGTATACTCATATGGTAGGAAAAAACTTTCCAACAAGGGCTAAAACCAAAGAAAGTTTATTAAGTAATGGCTAAGCAGAAAATTCAGCATCCCACAGTATCCACATCCACTTGTGTATGCATATTTGTTGCTCAGTTCATATCAAAATAAAGACACAAATGATGCAAAAGAAAAAGCATTAATGATCATTCACAATTATTTTATGACTTATGAAAAAATTTACTCCCAACAACCCTTTGAGGTTGTTAATCCTACTATTACATCACCAGTGGAGTGAAGGAAGACTCTGGTGTGCTCCCATGCTTTTTAGCATGATATTTTCAGCAATGTTGTTGGATACCTTCAATAAGGATGAAAACAGCAACAAGGTCAGTTACTGCATTGATGGTAAAAATTATTTAACTTGAAAAGGCTACAAGCCAAGACAAAAGTGGAAGAGGAGTTGGTGCTTGAATTTTTGTTCACAGATGATTACATACTATCAATGTAGCCTCTGAGGCTGAGGTGTAACAAAGTATGGATCAATTCTCTGCTGCTTGTGCTAGTTTTGACCTGACAACAACAAGAAAATACAGTTTCTTCTCCATCCAGCATTGCACCATCCATATATGGTACCATATGTATATAGAACCATCAGTTACAGCAAGTGGAGAAATTTTGAATGCTGTGGATAAGTTAACTTATCTTGGCAGTATGCTTTCCAGAGATGTATATATAGATGATGAGATTAATCTACTCATTGCCATAATTAGCTCAGGGTCTGGGAGGCTCCAAAGGAAAATGTAGAAGAGAAGAGGTAGTCTACCAAACTGAAGGTCTACAGAACCTCATTGTTTTATGCCTGTAAAACCTGGACAGTTGTAGCGGCAAGCACCCCAAGCGTCCTCAGGGTTGCTGCCAACACAGGTTCTTAGATCTGCTTTGTTAAAGGAAAGCAACTCAAAATGGGTTAACAAACTTACTTTAATCAGTCAAATATGTATCGTTTACCTAGTTCAGGGGGAAAAGTTCAGCACCCTGAATTTCAAAGTATAGAAACAGAATTATCAAGACAAAAACAGATCAAGTAGACAGATTTCCAAACTGTACAACCATTACATCCATACCAAACAACATGTGGGTTTCAAAGCCGGGGGGGGGGGCCTGGACAATGGCTTCCCAGAGTTTCATCAAATCACAGAACACTTCTCAAAGTGAGCCCCAAAACAGAGCTACACATCAGGGCTTATATAGCCTTCTTCTGTCTCAGAGAATGTAACAAACTTATTGACTCACTGGCCAATCAAGAAGTATCTACTGAAAAACAAGCCTCCCACCCCAGGCTCCAGGTGCACTTTAGCCTAGGGGCAGGGAAGATCTTCAAATTTACATTCCCATTACAACAGTATACCAATACCATGCCAGGAAAAATGAATCACTTCCATTTGAACTGTCTTAGAAAGATTCTGAAGATCACCTGGCAAGATAAGGTACTGGACACCACAGTCCTTTCTCAAGCTAAAATATGAAGCATTCAGACTCTATTGCAGAGAGAACAACTCCAATGGGCTGGTCATATTATATGAATATCAAATGTATTTTTGCCTCAATAAAACCTTTTTTATGGAGAACTCACACAAGGCAAGCTCTCACCCAGAGGCCAGAAGAAACAATACAAAGATACTCTCAAGGTCTCTCTATGCTGTAAGATGTGTTGATTATGTAAATCCAGAAGCAGTTGCTCCACCAGCTTTTTCTAGGTGGGGATACACCTTCAGGGATGCTCTATGTATATGCTAGCCCCAGCTAGACTAAGGAAATTATTAAATTGTATTACATTCTAGGAATGGAGGAGAGGGGAGTCAAAAGCTATAATGAGAGGCAGTGCTTTTGCCCAGCATACCCAACACAACTCCTCCACAACAACTTAGAAAATATACTAGACCTAATTCTGAGTGGGAAAATCAAGAAAACAGTCCAGAGCAGTTTAAGAGGATAGAGAGTTCTGCAGATGTTGAGATCAGAGTTGGCCAGGAGCTCAACACAGTGGGTGGTTTGGAGAGTGGGCATTCTAGTGCCCAGGGATGGAAAGAAAGCTGAGACTGTATATCAGGGAAAGAAGCACCAAGGCAAAAAGAGATACTAGGGGACCCTAAGCCAGCACTGGAAATGGGTCCACCTGGTGTCTCTGTCTCCCATTACTCAGTTCCAGGTAACAGATCCAAGAGAGAGAAGTAGTCATGAGCAAGAGGATCTCAAAGTGTTTATGGAGTAATGGACAGATTTCAAAAACTTATCTACATCGCCCCGAGTCCAAGGGGAGAGTGGGGACTCAGTTCTAACCTTTATCTCTGCACATAAACCTTCAGTAGAAGAATTAGACCAGGAAACTGAGACACAGGGGAGTAAGCATTTCAGTCACTCTGAACCTGCTGAATCTCCCATTGAGCTGGCAGTAACTGAGTCCAGCAATAGTCTTCTGAAATGCAACAACCAACCATACATAAACCAGCCAAACCTGGACTGGAAACTTGCAGAACTCACTCTAGGAGGGCAATGACATAACCTCTCCCCAGATTACATCATCAAGGAAACACTGAAAACTTTCAGACCCCGAGACTGTGCTGTGGAAATGGCAGAAGAACATAAAAAGACAGAAATTCGGGGCAAATGAACAGATTCCAACAGCAACACAAAGTCTACAATCAAGAAGTAACCTGGAAGAATGAGCAAAGAATCCAAAAAAAAAACCCTAACCATAGGGGTACTGTGATGACAAGAAAACCCAAGGCACAAACATAAAAATAAAGATAGTCAATTGAAAAAAATATCTACAGTCTCACAGGAGAATGCAGATTAGACACAAGACCAATAAGAATTCTTACAGGAGTAAATGCAAAAGGAAAAAAATTCAAAAACCAAATAATTGTAGAGAAAAACTGGGAAAAGAAATGAGAGCTATGCAAGAATTTTATGAAAAGAGAAAGAATAGCTTGGTAAAAGAGGTAGAAAATATTACTGAAGAAAATGATTCCTTAAAATTTTTAATTGGTCAAGTGGAAGCTAATGATTCTATGATAAATAATGAAATAACAAAAATAAATCTGGGGACTTAAAAAAATAAAAGAAAATGTGAAATATCTCATAGGAAAAACACTTATAAAACAGATAGAGGGCAGAAAATTTAAGAATAGTGGACTACTTGTAAGTCATGAACAAGAATAGAGCCTAGACATCATGTTTAAATAAATTATAAAGGAAATTTGCTCAAATATCTTAGAATCCAAGAGCAAAGTAGAAACTGAAACAATCTGCCAGTTCCATCCTGAAAGAAATAAAAACTTCTAGGAATATTGTAGCCAAAACCTAGGGCTCCCAGGTCAACTACCAGGTCATAGACAGCCAGAAAGAAAGAATTCAAGTGTTATGGAATCACAATAAGAATCACATAAGATTTAGCAGCTACAACCATAAAGGTGATTAGGCTTGTAATGGTATTCTGGAAGGCAAAAATAGACAAACTGGGCAACTGCATTTTGCTAAATGGCACAATAGACAATGATTTGATATCAATAATGCACATATATGCACTGAATGCCATCGGGTCCAAATTCTTAAAATAAAAGTTAAATGAGTAAAAGGAAGAAATAGAAAGCAAACCAATAATAAGGGACCTCTATTTCTCCTTCTTAGACCTAAATAACATAACAATAAAATAAACAAAAATGAAATTGAGTTAAGAGAGTAACATTATAGATCTTTGGAGAATATTTAATATAAATAAAGAGGCATATACTAATTTTCAACTATACATAGCACCACCAGAAAAATTAACCCTCTATTAGGGCATAAAGCTCTCACAAACTAATGTAGAAATATTAAACTCATCTTTTATGACCATAATGAAATAAAATTGCATTGAATAAAGGACCTTTGAGGTATGAATTAAAAGCCTATGGGATGCAAACAAAGTGATATTTAAGGAAAATTTTGTATTTCTAAATGCTTATTTAATAAAAGAGAGAAAGAGAAAGTCAATAAATTGGGCATGCAACTAGAAAAACAATGAATCAGACTCCCTCAATTTAACATCCAAAAATAGAAATACTGAAAAATTAAAGGAGAGATGAGCAAATTTGAAAGTAAAAAAAGTGAACTAATAAGCAAAACTATTAAAAAAAACAATAAAATTGTAAAAAAAAAAACACTGGCCAATTTGATTTTTTAAAACAAAGAATAAAACTAAATTACCAGTATCAAAAATGACAAAGGGGAGTTCTCAACTGATGAGAAAATAAAAGCAATTATAAGGAGCTATTTTATTCAACTATAAGTAAATAAAACTGACAAAATAAAATGGATGAATAATCACAAAAATATAAATTTCTCAGATTAACAGAACAGGGAATGGAATACCTGAACAACCCCAAAAAAAAAAAAGAAAATTGAATAATGCATAAGTGTTCTTCCCAAGGGGGGAAAAAAAACACAGCCACCAGATGGATCTACAAGTGAATTTTATCAAAAACTTAAAGAAAAATTCATTCCAATACAACACAAACTATTTGGTAAAAAATAGATAAAAGAGTGCAACCAAATTCTTTCTTTTTTTCCCAAATATAATCTTGATGCCTAAGCCAGGTAGAGTAAAAACAGAGAAAGAGAGCTAGACCAATTTACTTAATGAATATTGATGTAAATTTAAGTAAAACACTAGTAAGGAGACTACAGTAATATAAGGTCATACACTATGACTAGATTGATTTTATACAAGGAATGTAGAATTTGTGCTAAGAATGGATCAGTATTAGTGTAGTCAAATATTAGGAAAACTATAAGTGTAACTGACCATATCAAGAATAAAATGACAAAAAATCATATGATCATTTCAATAGAGTTAGAAAATGTTATTTGACAAAATACAACACAAATTCCTATTTTTAAAATTTCCTATTAAGAAAACACTAAAAAGCATAAGAATAAATGAAGGGAGGAGACATAACAGTACCAGATCTTAAGCTATATTCCAAAGCTGCTGTCATCAAAAAAATTGATACAGTATAAGAAATGGAGAGATTTGTTGATGCAAAAATTAGGTATAAAATATACAGAAACAAATGAGCATGGTAACTTCTGTTTGATAAATCCAAAGATATCAGCTCTTGGGACAAGAACTCACTATTTGATAAAGACTACTAGGAAAATATGCAAGTAGTCTGGCAAAAACTAGGCAGGACCAACATTTCACACTATATACCAAAAATAAAATCAAAGTGGGCATATAATTTAGACATAAGCAAATTAATGGAGTAAAGAAGAAATTATCTGTCAAGTCTATGGAGAGGGGAAGAGTCATGGGAGATAAAATGGATATTTTTGACTACATATTTTTTAAAAAAAACTTTTGCACAAACAAAACCAATGCAGCCAAAATTAGAAGAAAAGCAGAAAGCTATGGAGAAAAGTCTTCTCAGTATGTTTCTCTGATAAAGGTCTCATTTCTAAAATATACAAGGAACTGGGTTATTTTTTTAGAAATGAAACCCATTTCATGATTGATAAGTGGTCAAAGGCAAATTTTAGAAAAATAAATCAAAACTATCAATAACAATATGAAAATATGCTCTAAATAATGAATAATCAGAAAAATGCAAATTGAACAACTCTGATATACCACCTAACCCCCATCTGATTGGCTAAGATAACAAAAAAAAATGACATGCCATAGGAGATATAGGAAAATGAGCACACTAATAGTAGAGCTTTAAACTGGTACAGCCATTCTAGAAAGCAATTTGGGACTATTCCCCAATAGCTCTTAAAACTTTGCATAGCTGATCCAGCAATACCATTACTGGGGCTATATCCCAAAGAGATTAAAGAAAGAAGAAAAAGACATATATGTACACAAATATTTATAGCAGCCCTTTTTGTGGTAGCAAAGAATTGGAAACTCTGGGGAAACCCATCATTTGGGGAATAGCTGAACAAATTATGATATACAAATGTGATGGAATGCCATTGTACTATAAGAAATGACTTCAGAAAAAAACTGGGGGGTGGAGGGGCTAGGTGGCACAGTGAGTAGAACACTGGCCCTGGAGTCAGGAGTACCTGAGTTCAAATCTGGCCTCAGACACTTAACACAAAAAGTAGCCGTGTGACCTTGGGCAAGTCACTTTGCCCCAATTGCCCTCCAAAAAGCAAAAAAAAATAAAAATAAAAAAAACTGGGAAGACCCATATAAACTGATACAAAGTGAAGTGAGTAGAACCAGAATAACAATGTATGCAGCAACAGTAAGATTGCAAAGATAATCAACTTTAGAAGATTTAATAACTATAATCTATGCCATGATTCACCACAATTCCAAAGAAATCATGATGAAATATACTATACTCTGTATCTACTTCCATATAGAGAACTGATGGCTTCAGAGTGAAAATTGAAACATATTATTTTCTCTTTCTTTATTCTTTTATTTTAAAAATATGGCTGATATAGAAATTTATTAAAGGAAGAAAATTATTAATTACTATAATTTCAAAAGACAAATATGTCATTGAAAGAAATTTGTTTTAATTCCAGACTAACTTAATCCAGGCTATTTCTGGGCTATCAGGCCCTCTATCCCACCCCTGTCATTCTGGCAATTTCATGTTTGGTTAATTCAAACTACTTTAATTTATTTTTAACTTATGGAATGAAACAAACATTTCCATAACTTAATGTGAAACTGCAAATCTACTATGGACAAATTGCTATTGCTTTCAAATATACAACAAAATTATTGTGTAAACTTCTTCCCCCCACATATACACATACATATACATACATATATACACATGTGTATGCATATATATACATGCATACATATATGTTAAAATATTCTATAGATATTTCTATTTATCATATCTCCAGCTGCAGATAGCCTTTTCCTTTTATACTTTGAGTATTTATAATATTCAAAATAACTTATTTGCTAAAAGTCATTCTTAAAACAATATTGTTGTTACCATATATGTTTTCTTGGTTAGATTCATTCCACTCTTCATTATTTCATGCCAGTCCTGCCATGTTTTCTTTTCCCTAAAATCATTGTTCTCATCATTTCATATAGCACAGTAGTATTCCATCACAATCACATACCACGTTAGTCTAAAGAAAACATACATATGGGTCTAATCTATTTTCTTCTTTTCCTTTGTTTTTAGCCTAAAATGGAGGTAATAAATATAATTAGTCTTCATCATCTCAGCACTATTGTCCCCTACCTACCTTTTCTTACCTTTCACTTCCCCTCAATGCATGCTGTGATCCAACCATGCTGGCTTACTTGAAGATCCAAGAACATTGCACTCCATCTCTCTTTTCTTTGACTTTGCTATGGCTATCCCCATTCCTGGAATATTCAACCCCCTCACTTCTGCCTCTTAGTTTCCCTGGCTTCCTTCAAAATTCTACAGACATTCCATTTTCTACACGAAGTCTTTTCCCCTCCTCCTGGTACTAGTACACTTCCCTTACAGAATGCCTTCACCTGCTTATTATAGCTCTACCTCATTATTTACCTATTGTTTCCCCCATTAGAATAAAGCTTCTGGAGGGAAGGGACTGCTTTTTGCTTTTCTTTGTATTGCTCAGGTTTAGAACAACTATTTGAATAAAATAAGTGCTTAAGACATGCTTGTTGATGAATGGAATAACTGCATGAATGAGTGCTACAGTGTCCTAAACGATACACCCATTTATTTCTGCTCTCCTTTTTTTCTCTCCTCCTCATCTTGGGCTGTTCTACTCCTAAATCCTCTTAGTCAACAACTAGAATGATAATTTTTCTGGCATTCTCTTTGTCTTTAGTATCTTCCTTCTTTGTCTCTTTAACAACAAAGGCAGAATTTCTTGATACAGAGGTGAATGGTGTAGGAAAAGAGTTTGTTTGGTGCCTGACTCCCTTGTGAGAGAAAGGGACCAACTACTGAAGACAACAAAATCCCTTACTCAGAACCTTGGTTGAAGTCTGAGATGTTCTTGACAAAGCACAGAGAAGAACAGTGATATAGACAAAAGAAACCATGAGTCTCATAGCAGCTTTGCCAAAAATCATCTAAACAACCTCAGGATAATTATTTTCCTTCTCTGAACCTCAGCTTCCTTCTCTTTGTAATAAAAGATCCGAATTAAATTATTTTTATATTTCTTTTCAGTTAACTCTAACATTCAATGATATCAAATCACTAATTTATGAGAAAAATCAGCCATCCATGGAAATCATTAATATATTAGTGTCCCTTGAGGGAAAGCAGCAAGGGACCTAACCAGGAATCATCCATCTGTGCAGTGAGTTTACCACTTTCTGCTACTGCCTCTTTGCCAGCCTTCTCAGGTGAGATAAGGGACCAGACTTTCTTTCTTTGGGCCCTCTGCCTTCCATCTCTCACTAGGCTCAGAATGTCCCCTAAGGGAAGGTGGCAAGTTGCCTGGCAGGGTATTTCCCATCTGCCCCAACATGCTTCCATCTGTACCAACATAGTCAACTTCTATCTCCTGCTGACAGTCTAATCTCCCAACAGGGATATAGAGAACTTCTTGTGAAAAGAGAAGCAATCACTTACATGTACAATATTTATAGCAGCTCTTTGTGGTGGCTAAGAATTGGAAACTGAGGGAATGCCCATGAATTGGGGAATGGCTGAAAAAGTTGTGGTATATGAATGTAATAGATTATTATTGTGTTATAAGAAATGATGAACAACTTCAGGGGGGTGGGGTTGAGATGGCAGAGGAGAAACAGTAATTTCATGAGTATACAGCTTCCACCTCCTCCAATTCATGTAAAAAAAAACTGTAGGCAAATTTGGAGCTACAGAACCCACAAAATGATGGAGAGAAGCTAGCTCCCATTGAAGACAGCCCAGCAGGCCAGCAGGAAGGGGCCAGCGCAGCACTCTGGGAGCCAAGCCCAGCCCATGGGGAGCCAGAGGTTTTAGCCTCAGGGGGGGCTGACCAGCCATGGGCTGGAGGGACTTCAGATCACCAGCAGCTGTGGTGGTTTCCAGAATTATCAACCCAGAGATGCCAAAGACAAAGTGAGAGGTCAGTGTAGACTTTGTGGGAACAGGGAGTTTGGGAGTGCAATCTGGCCTTTGCCCCCAGAGCAAGAAGCAGGTGAGGCTCCTCCTCTGTGCAGCTGCCACTACATGGCTGCTTCAGAGCTCCTGGCCTGCAGACTGTAGGGAGAACAAGCAACCAGTAGGAGGGGAAATCACCCTTGCTCTAACCTGCTTGGAACTGGATCACTGTCTAGGGTGGAGGTCCTGGGGTGCCTGACCAGTTTGCCAGAGCATGTTGAGGCTTCAGAGAAGGCACCCAACTAATAGCTCCAGCAGCTGTGAAAACCCCAACAGTTGGGATAAAACTCCTCTTTCTGGTAGCAGAGTTCTACTGTGGCAAACAGCTCAAAAGTCAAGTAATTGAGTGGCAACATGAGCAGGCAAAGGAAGAAAAGCAAACAGAGAAATCTGACATTAGACTCCTATTTTGGGGACAAAAACGATCAAAGCATGGAACAGGGAGAAGACAGTGAAGTCAGAACTTTTGCACCAAAAGCTTACAAGAAAAATAAGAGCTGGTTACAGGTCATAGAGGAGATTAAAAAGGATTTTGAAAACCAAACAAGAGAAGTGGGGAAAAAATGGGAAGAGAAATGAGAGCGATGCAAGAAAATTATGAAATGAGAGTCATGAAGAAATGAAGAAAAATATGAATTTTTTCAATGAAGAAAATAACACCTTAAAAAATAGACTAACTCAGATGGCAGAAGAGGCTCAAAAAGGCAATGAGGAGAAGAATGCCTTAAAAAGCTGAATTTGCCAGATGGAAAAAGAATCTCAAAAGTTCACTGAAGAGAATCATTCCTTCAGAATTAGATTGGAGCAAATGGGAGCTAGTGACTTCATGAGAAATCAAGATACTATTAAATAGATCCAAACAAATGAAAAAATAGAAGACAATGTGAAATATCTCATTGGAAAAACCACTGACCTGGAAAATAGATCCAGGAGAGATAATTTAAAAATTATTGTACTACTGAAGGTCATGATCAAAAAAAGAACCTAGAAATCATCCTTCAAGAAATTCTCAAGGAAAATCGCCCTGATTTTTTAGAACCAGAGAGCAAAATAGAGGTTGAAAGCATCCATCAATCACCTCCTGAAAAAGATGCCGAAAAGAAAACTCCTAAGAATATTATAGCCAGATTCCAGAATTCCCAGATCAAGGAGAAAATATTACAAGCAGCCAGGAAGAAACAATTTCAATATTGTGGAAACACTATCAGGATAACACAGCATCTGGCTGCTTCTACACTGAGGGATCATAGGACTTGGAATATGATATTCCAGAGGTCAAAGGAGCTGGGATTAAAACCAAGAATCACCTACCCTGCAAAACTGAGTATCATGTTTCAGGGGAAAATATGGTCAGTGGAATAGAGGACTTTCAAGCATTCTTGATGAAAAAACCAGAGTTGAATAGAAAATTTGACATTCAGATACAAGAAGCAAGAGAAGCATGAGAATGTTAACAGGGAAAAGAAATCATACGGAACTTATAAAAGTTGAACTATTTATATTCCTACATGGAAAAATGACAATTGTAACTTATGAATCTTTTCTCAGTATGAGAAGAGTTGAAGGGAATAGAAATGTGTGTGTATATATATATATATATATATATATATACACATATATACATATATTCATATATATATGTCTACATAGGAGGGCATATGGGTGTATGAATACATATGTGAGTGTGTGTATATATGTGTACAGATATACATAGAGAGAGGGCATAGGACCAATTGAATAGGAAGCGATAATACTTAAAAGGTGAAATTAAGAGGTGAGAAAGAAATATAATGAGAGGAGATGGGGAGAGACAGAATGGGGTAAATTATCTCATAGAAGAGACAAGGGAAAACTGTTACAATGGAGGGGAAGGGAATGAATCAATTTTATTCTCATTGAATTTGGCTTAGGGAGGGAATGACATACACACTAAATAGGGTATCTCACCCTATAGGAGAGTAGGGGGGAGGGAGATGAGAGGGGGGATAATGGAAAGGAGGGCAGGCTAGGGGGGTGGGAAATTGAAAGCACCCAGTTTTGAAAAGGGACATGATCAAAGTAGAGAATAGAACAAGTGAGGGGTGGGATAGGAGGGAGGGAAATATAGTCAGTCTTTCACAATATATCCACTATGGAAATGTTTTGCTTAGCTACACATGTACAACCTATATTTAATTGCTTATCTTCCCAGCAAGGGTGGATGACAAGGGAAGAAGGGAAAGAATCTGGAATTCAAAGTTTTAAAATCAAATGTGTATGTGTATATATATATATATATATATATATATATATATATATATATATATAT